>NC_136425.1:141000000-141600000 GCF_052625555.1 Lactuca saligna
TTTGAATAGTTTCAAAACTTGCCCTCAAGTTTTGGAATTTGTAAAGTTTTCTCTTATGAATACTTTAATTCCAAGTTAGCCCTTAGAATTTTAAAAGTTAAAATTCAACCCTTATACTTTATAATATTATAAGTTAATAATATATATATATATATATATATATATATATATATATATATATATATATATATATATATATATATATATATATATATATATGTATAAGAGTAAAGTCGGTCTTACCGCTAGTA
Source organism: Lactuca saligna (assembly GCF_052625555.1). Lineage (NCBI taxonomy): Eukaryota > Viridiplantae > Streptophyta > Magnoliopsida > Asterales > Asteraceae > Lactuca > Lactuca saligna. The sequence continues at coordinate 141,000,252 of NC_136425.1, forward strand.
CGCCTCATTCACGAAGCCGGTCTATAAGGTGGGTATAAGGTTGTTGCCTATAAAATGGCAACTTAATGGGTGTTCACTCTCACCCACCGCTCGCTTGACTGGTGGAGGGTCGTTAGCCGAACGGGTTTGACATGACTATAATTCTCCCTTCATTAAAAGTATTAATGATAAATACTAAGTAACTAAACTTTTAAAAATTCCCAATCTTAGTTACTTAGGAAAATGTGAAGAAGGTGCTAATCCATGAAATTACACTTTGCACTTTGTTTAAGTCGGTTAGTGGAGCGTGTGTGGTTAACCGGCATACTAACTCGTATTTAACAAGGTAGGCAAAGGGTAACTTAATATTTATCATAGTATCGATGGAGCGTGTGTGGTTAACCGGCACATCGATTGAGGGGTAATTTATTAAGGGTACCAAGTAATTTGCATGGTTACTTCACACCTTGTTTTGTGATCCTCGGCATCCCAGTCACAAAACCTGAAGGGCACACTCGAGATTGAAACATGCCATTGAATAGTTCAATGAATCTCAAAAGATCTAGGAGTTTCAAAACCAATTAGAACCTAATAATACATTTCGTTTATCTTGGTGGAAATTGGTGAATCGTCATTCACCTACCTTCAAATTGTTTTATAGCTTGGATTACGGCATACCTCTTCTAAGTTATAAAATAGTTTGTTGGGTCCTAGCCTTAATATTTCATATTGGGTGTCATATTAAGGACTCAAAGATCAACTATCTTGAATATCTCCCAAAAGATGTCTGGTTTAGACATTTATGATCTTCCCAAATCTCTTGAAACAAGCTTTCCTAATGAAGATGATGTCCCATGGATATCATACTTCTTTCTCCTCCTCCAATTATTCTCCCTAACCCACAAGTTCTTGAAAAATTTAAGATCACTCAAGCCCTATTGGCAAGGCAAGGTCTAGGTGTGATCACATCTTGGAGATGTAGTCACATATTGACAAGCCGGGAGAGTTGGGTGTCAAAGTCTTGAGAAAGTTGATGGTTCAATCACTTTCTAAGTCACATAGTGAGTTCCTTTGGGACACCTATGAAATAGAGTATGACAAGACCCTTAATGATCTTATCTATTGTTAAGATCAACTTCCTGAAACTTTATGGACATTGACAATAGTGACACAGGAAATCCAGGAAAACATTCTCTTCCCAATGGAAAGGGATCGGCCATAGTCAACTCGGTTGAACAAATGGGAAAGAGAAAAGCTAAGTCTGTGATAGTCCCGTGTACCATTATCAAAGGGTCCATATGTTTATATTGCCAAAGAAAGGGTCATTAGTTGCGAAGCTGCCTAATTTACCTAAGGATGTTAAAGTCAATAAGATTGACTCTACTTCAGGTAAAAGTCCACAAATCTAACTCTGTTAAGTTTCTATTCTGAGATTCCTGATACATGTTGTGACTGGGTCACATGGTAATGTTTTAAGAATCAAAGAAAAGTAAAGGAACTTAAAAGAAAGAATATGCTGAATCTGATCGCATAGATGGATTTCTATCGCGTAGTTTGAAGATCGGATTCTTGAGCTACTTCTTAGGAGTTATGAGATATTGCTAAGGAATAGACAACAACAAGTTTTCATATGGATTGTAAGGATAAGTTTTTCCGTATAGTTTTAAAATAAAAAAAAATTGATTTTATTTATTTTAAAAAAAAATATCCTTACAATGGCATTTGAGGAAAAATTGTTGCTTATATGATTCCATTAATAGCAAGAGTGGAAATATGAAATTGATTCCTTCATTTGTGGTAATGTCTAAATTTACCAAATAAGGAAAGATTCTCATCACCCAAGTCTCAATTGGACCGGAACTTGGAATCATGCGAGTTGTATAGCATGATGAATGAGAACTTTCAAGTATTGGAAAAATTAAGACTAATTACTTATTCACATGGATGAGTGAGTCAAGTAATGGACTAAGGAATCGAGTACATAGTAATGTGCACTGATTAAGTCCACCACAAAAGATTAATAAGACTATTCGTCATAGTTTACTAAAGCTCAGTAAATATGATTATACTTACAAGCTTAAGTGTAACTCTGAGACATTGGAAAAGGTTCCAATGTAAGGCAGAGCGAATAAGAAGAATCAAATTAGGCAGAAGGATAAAAGTTTCTCAAATCTGAAAAGATGGGAGAGTACTTTAGTATCAGTTTTGTGATCATCTTAATGATTAAGAAACCATATCAAAATTAGTTCTCTAAGGAAGTCTTAGTGCATTCTTATGACTAAGAAGAAGGGATCTTGAAATTGTTGAAATGGTTAAATCAAGAAGATGAGTCATACTTCGTTCCAATACAAGTCTTAGAGTCATACTCCAAGAGTGTAATTTGAGTGACATGTCCTTAAAAAAAAGGTTTAAAACACTTGACAAATGTAAGAGTAAAAGTTTTCTACTCTTGTACATTTGAAATTGGTAAGTTGTGATGTTTTGGATAAAACAAAGACCAACTTCGGCCAATTGTGTGAAGTGTTTGTCTTGATTAGAATCCACACTATCTCTTGGATGTTTGACAAGGGAGTCTTATAGGTCAAGAGGACAGTGGGAGTCTTAAAGGTCTTGAAAGTCTCAAGAACTAATCAAGAATGAAACCTGAAGTTCTTCACTAGCACACGACTTGGGGTTTATAACATATCGTGTTGACATATTCTGTGCCCATTCTAGTTAAAGTTGGCTTTGCATATGAGTTCTTAGAGTTCTCAATGTGTTGCACAACAAATTGGAAGCAATGGCAGGCCCTTGAGCTACCAGGTGGCAAGAAATTAAGATTGAGTTCAGTCCATATGAGTTTGGATTTGTCATTACCCTTGTCTTGTGACTATGGTTATGACAATTCACATGGATAAGAACACATACACCATTAAATCTAAGTGTCATAAGGTTTCTCTCTGATTCATGAAAATGATGGTGAGGAAACACTTTGACTAAGTAGATTTTAGTTAGATAGCAATTGTGATATTTGCATTCTCAAAGTCGTTAGTGGAGCGTGTGTGGTTTACCGGCACACTAACTTGGACTTGTGAGAAATGAAAAAGGTCAAAACGATCAAGACTATGATTACGGCATCCCTTTTCATAGTTCTTAAAATTGTTTTGACACACCCATGAGCTATCTAAGGAAAGGTGTATGTTTTTGATAAAGTTTTATCAAAACAATCTAGTATCAGAAATCTGAACTTTGGTAAGAAAGTCAATAAAGTATTGATTTCTAGAAGTCCAGTGATTTCTGAGTACATGTCAAAGCTAGTGGGAGCATAAGTGTTATGCTAATAATCATCATGTTAGTGGGAACATGATAATTACGATAAGTATTGCAAGCTAGCAATGTTAATTATAGAAAACAAAAGGTTTCAATTGGGAAAAAGTTGTTTTGCTATAATTAAGGGAGAGGAAATTATACTTCATCTCAAATCTATAAGCTTAGATCGTGAGGTTTTAATCATTTAGTCAAGAATATATATGAATTTCATGTTGGAATGGCTCAACATAAGGAAATTCTGTATATGGGTCCATTATTTGCGTTCTTAAATTCGATTATGATTACGGCATCCCTTTTCATAATCTGAATTATGAGAACTTGGCAAATTGAAATGGAAATGTTATAGCAAAAGACTGGTTTAGTCTTTATGTGAGACATCATGAATTGTGTCCCATATGCTTCGGATATAGGACCGACTACATGTGCTATATTCATCCTTTCTAAAATTTTCCAAATGCCTGGGGCGTTAAGAATGGAAAAGGTTTAGAACTGGATATGACTAAAAGGATTAAACAATTGTCGAGGACAATCTAAGGTTTACCAAAGATTGGTTGCTCAAGGACAGTTGGAAGTGTAGTGAAAATTCTGGAAGGACCATATTGACATAATCTGTAAGGAGGCAACTCTTGTTCAGAAGTGATAGTCGAAATGGAATCTGGAAATGTTTCAAAGTTAGAATTTTTCAATCTGTGTAAGATTAAGGAAACTTAATGCAAGAAGGATGGTTCCAAGGACTTGATCTCCTTTGGAATGCTCTGTAATGATTGTTGTTAAGTCTTTCTGACTTTGTGCATAATCATTACAAGAGGATCGATGCATATAAGTTTAGAATCTAACAGATTTCAGTAAATGACATGAATTTGGAATTCTTGCATTTGCAGTAAGGATTTGGGAGTGTGAAAAGAGAATCATTGAATTTATGTTCAATTGATCTAGTTCACAAAGTAAAGATCATAGACAAACATAGTATGCATACTTGGTGTGTGGCATGACTATTGTTTAGAAAAACATAGTGTGCATGCTTGGAGCATGGGACAACTATTGTTTTAAATTCAAGAATAATGTTGATAGCTGAAACAATATACAATTGAATAATGTGTAATCATATGGTGATAAATAAAAGGAGTTTTATTTATATTCATAAGTTCTGAGACCATATTGGATTCAATTATTATTGTGTTTCACTTTGCATGTTTTGACTTCCCGAATAAACTAGGTTATTCTTCCGGAATGACTAAGTTATTCAAACCATCCACAGTCGGTCATATTTTGGAAGTAGATATGAATTAAGACTGTCATGGGTTGGCTTGTAGAGGTCTAAGTTGTTGGACAAAGGGCTACAACACTCATGAGTGCTCATAAGTTCTGAGTATTGGATTCAACCCGCGCTCATTGGAATCACTTCATGGATTTTATCACGAGTGATCATGAGACGATAATATCTTATATTCTTCAAACCTAGAGATATGAGTTGTTACTATGAGTTGATAGTACACTGATTACACGAAACTGCATTTGGTAACTCGGTGCTATAAAACGTGTCTTTGTGTATGATTCAACAAGTAGTAGAACAAGCCATATGAGTCAAAGTTTATCCATTCCTTTTACCTTCGGGATAAAAGCGATATCTGTGGGCCCCTCGATGATTTGATGATGACAAATGGAAGTGCTCGGTCGGGCCAGGACTGATTTGATTTGTTCAATTAGTCAGTCGTCATAAATCGGAAATCGGGAAACAACAAATGGACAGAGAGAATGATTATAATCCGTGTCTCAGTCTATATGATATCTAGAATGGAGGAATATATGATCCCTTATCTAATGGACAAGTCGTTGACAAAGATCAGAGTTCATCTACAAGGTCAGAGTTCGACAGAAGCTTTTGAGAGCTACGATTGCCAGTTGGTTCCTGAAGTCATACGCAATAATAGTTTTAGACTTATCCAAGTGGGAGACTGTTGGATTAATGTCTAAGTCCATAACTATAATTGGTAAGACTTGACCCGACCCGGCATGGTCCATTTGGGTTGCATGGCATCATGCACTTGGATAGAATATAATGAGAGAAATAAGACACTTATGGTTATTAATATATTATAAGTTCTAGTATATTAATAATAAGAATAATAAGATTATTTAATTAGTATTGATCAAGAATTAATCTAGGATTAATTAAGTGATCAAAAGAAGACTAATTAAATATATGGGTTGATTGTGTAAATCATTCATTCTTATATATGTGGGCTTGTGATCCAAGATTCCTTATGTTGGACTAAGTCCATGGGGTGACCCATGGATACTCCATGGAGGTTAAAATCCATGGAGCATAAGGAATGGGTAAAGTCATGAGTTACATGGTGTAACCCTAATAGCCACCATATAAAAGAAACCCATGGCTCAAGAAATCGTGACTAATGTGTGTGTATGAGGGCTAGACGATTTCATGAAGTGTTCTAATTTCTCTCTAAGTTATTCCAAGTGCTTATGGTGTTGTGTGAACCATTTGAGGTGTCACACTTGGGGTACTAGGTACTCAAGCTTCATGAAGACAAGCACTATCAAAGAGGTATGTATTCTATCTTGTTATATCCATTATTTTGTATTCTAGATTAGGATAATACCTTGGATGTTCATATTTGCATGTATAATAGAGAAAACATAGATCCAAGGTATTTAGGGTTGCATGTACACTTAGGAGTGTTAGAATGCTCATAACCCAACACTTAGAACCTAGGAAACATAAGTGAAAAAGCACAATTATTGAAGAGTTTACGGCCAAGAATGGTTCTTGGGCCGTAAACTCTCATAAAGGGGTCAAATGACACCCTAAACACTTCCTAAGGCCAAGGGACAATTTTGACAAGTACCTAGATGAGTTATGGACTAGCTAAAACATTTATAACCCCATGTTTAAGGGAGTTTATGGCCCAAGATGTTCTATGGCCGTAAACTCCAAGAAATGGTACCAAATGGTGCCATAAACTCTCCCAAAGCCAAGTACAAAAGCCTAGAATTGTTCCTAGTTATTATAGGGACTTGATAGCACCATAATCGCCCTCCCAAGGGAGTTTACGGCCGTAAACTCCAAGGGAAAAGGGTCTTTGGGCCGTAAACTCCCCAAAGGAGTCAATATGGTGCCCAAACACTTGTATATGCCTTGAAACGATTCCCACTAAGGTTGTAGTAATTGAAAGTACAACCCCAAGCCTTGGTTGGGAGTTTACGGCCAGGAACTTACTTCCTTGGGCCGTAAACTCCAAAGAATATGGTCTTTTGACCTTAAACTCACATTAGGGGCATTGCACTCCTTTGTTGCAACCCTTTAGCCTCCTAGCACTTGACCAAAAGTGTTATCCTCGCGCTTAAATGTTATTACTTGTATAATTAGTGTTATAATCACTAATTATTTATATACATATGTTTTCATATGTAATTAGGATCATTGTGTGTGTCTAAGTCTCCCCTTGACACCAAGCACTTGTCCGATCCTTCCGTACGATAACAGTTCGTTCAATTCCAGTCACTTACCGCAGGTGAGTTCATACCCCTTAACTAATGTTTTAAACTCTTTTTAAATGTTTTATGGGGGGGGGGGGATACAAGTAGAATCATGCTACTTATTATGTCAATCACATGTGATTAGCAAGTAAGATTATATTACTTATTACATAAATCACATGTGATTAATATACAGCAATCAAATCATTTGGCTACTCATTAGCCGTTTTACCAAACAGTTTCCTTCAAATGACTTTTTATAACATTTTATGTGTTTTAAACTCCTTTTTACACTGTACAGCTTACTCCGTACATTTCCTTTCAAACTTATTTACAACTGTGTTTCAAACAAATGTTTCCTTATACTTAAACTGTTTTATTAAACTTATGCCTTCAAATTGTTTTATAGATTGACACCAAGTCGATCTTTTCTTAAAATAATACTTATATTTCAAATGTATTACAAATCTTATTTATGCTTTTATATTATAAGTTGCATGCCTCTATATGTATACTTATATAAGAAATGGTTAAAAGACTTAGGAAGGCTATCCACCCTATTTCCTTTTCGCGCCTTGAGATGTGGTCTGGTGGGATTTTGGGTATTCGTCCGAAGGTCGTTTAAATATTAGTTATATATCATGTACACATATATAGTCATAAAAGGTCCTTCCAGTTCATCCTATGCCCTTGGGTAGCAAGGGTATACATCCATGTCCATACGTACACTTAGATTACTAGAAAGCTACCATATGGGTAGTTCAGGAAGATACTAGAACCATTGCTAGAACGCGATATCATTCAGTGAGTTAGTTCATTCATGAGTCAATACTTTCTAGAACTTTTCAGTACATTACATATACAGCTATACTAGGACGAGAACATATACAACTATACTAGAATGATTACATTACTATACTTGCTAGATAGAGAGAACACACATTACAGCTAGCACACGTAGAACATTACAGTACACTACTGTACTATTACATGATCGCTCTTACTTGAGTACAATTACATGATCACACTACATATACATAGAACAGACGTCATTAGGTGCTATAGCACGGAACCAGTTCAGGATCTAACTATACTGATGAATCACACCACAATTGTGATAGTTATATCGAGTATACATGATCATTCGGTAATGTGGATGCTCACGGCTTGCGTTCATGCAGGGGTCGTGGGTAGGTCCCAAAATCCCTTTGATAGGGGAGCGTATAGTCTGGGATCTAGACATCACATTATACCTTATCCCTCAAATAAGGCAGTTGAGTACCGATGTAGTTATTTTTATTAAATACTACAGTACTTGGAAGTATTACCCTAGATTTAAGGTAATAAGTACGGTTGTAGTTGGACACTACACCATAGTACTACATTGATTTTCCATTACATATTTTTAGTGATAACCTCACTTAAACATTATTGTACAAACTATATTTTGAATAATGATAGTTATACTTTGGAAAATACTGATGGGTTTTGAGCATTCTAACACTTCCTAAGTGTACATGCAACCCTAATAACCTTGGATCTATGTTTGTCTAATTTGTCATGCAAAGTTGAATTCCAAGGTTATATTCCTATCTAGCATACATGGGGAACAATTTTAACATAAAGTATAGATAGAATAACTTACCTTGTTGTTGCTTGTGTTCCTTGAAACCTTGTGAGCCTAGCACCCCAAGTGGTGATGCCTCAAATGCTTCACACAACACCAAATGCTCTTGGAAGAACTTATGAGAGTATACTCACTTCTTCAAATCGGCCAAGCCCTCTATTTCTTTGTTGCAACCGATTTTGGTGGAGATTATGCTTCTTATATAGTGTTGACACATCTAGGGTTAAACCCTAATGTGTCATGACTCTTCATTTCCATGACCCATGGGTTTGTAACTCCCATGGAGCATCCTATGGGTGGAACCCAACTTGATGATCCATGGAGCCTTTTAGCCCACTATACAAGATATTGATGATTTACTTAATCAACCCATATATTTAATTAGTTATCTTTTGATCACTTAATTAATTCTAAATTAATTCTTGATCAAACTAATCAAATAATATTATTAATATATTAGAACTTATAATATATTAATAATCTCCAAGCGTTATTTCTCTCATTTAGTTTATCCAATTGCATGGTGCCATGCAACCCAAATGGACCATGCCGTGTCGGGTCAAGTACATACCAGAAATAGTTATGGACTTAGACACCTTATCCAACAGTCTCCCACTTGGATAAGTCTAGTAACTATTACTGCAAGTATGACTTCAGGAACCGATCGGCAATCGTAGCTCTTTACAAGGTTTCTCGAAACTTGAGAAGATGATGGTACGCCATTTAAGATAAGTGATCATATAATCCTCTGTTCTAGATATCAGTCGGACAAATACATGGAACAATGTCTTACTTATTGTCCAACATTTGTTTCCCGATTTCCGATTTGTTTGACAAAGAACTTTATTGAACACATCAATCTAGTTCTGACCGGGCCCGGTACATAGGTCAAAACAAAATCATCGAGGGGCCCAGATATCAGCTTCTAATCCAAGAAGGAACAGATAAACTTCGACTCATATGTTTGTTCTACTACTCATTGAATTACACATAAGAGCACAATTTTATAACATCGAGTTACCAATGCGTTTTTCGTACAATCAATGCATAACCAACTCGTAAATAACAAATCATATCTCTAGGTTTAAAGACTTATATGATATTACCGTCTCACGATCACTCGAGATAGAATTCCATGAAGTGATTCCAGTGAGCGTGGGTTGAGTCCAATGCTCAGAACTTATGAGCACTCATGATTGTTGTAGCCTTGTCCCAGACCTCTACAACCAACCATGACAGTCTTGATTCATACCTACTTCCGACATATGACCGACTGTGGAGGTTTGAATAATATGTTATACCAAACAAAATTATTCTGGAAGTCAAAACATGCAAAAGAAATATAGTAAACGATCGACAAGAGATAGCAACACTTTACTCATAAATAAAACACTTTTATTCATCATCAAATGTCAATTACACTTTACAAATTTCAAGATTATCTAACTACTAAATCTAATATCATCCTTCAGCCCTATGCTCCGAGCATGCTGGAGATGCTTAACCCGAGTCAGTCCCTTCGTGAGGGGATCTGCCGGATTCTCATCTGATGATACCCTCTTTGCCACGAGGAGTCCTTCTTCGATCCGATGTCTGATGAAATGGTATTTTCTGTCGATGTGTCTGGATCTCCCGTGATCCCTTGGTTCCTTGGCTAAGGCAACAGCACTTTCACTATCACAGAAAATTTCCATCGGCTCTTTAATAGCTGGTACAACTCCAAGGTCTCCAATGAAGTTCCTCAGCCATAACGCCTCCTTTGCCGCTTCGCTAGCTGCAATATACTCTGATTCACAAGTAGAATCTGCCACTGTCTCTTGCTTGGAACTCTTCCAAGAAATTGCTCCTCCATTTAGGGTAAAGACCCAGCCCGACTGAGAGCGGAAGTTATCCCTATCAGTCTGGAAGCTAGCATCACTATACCCTACAACTCTCAAGTCATCACTCCTACCGAGGGTAAGGACCCAGTCCTTAGTCCTTCGTAGGTACTTGAGAATATTCTTTACCGCAATCCAGTGTGCCTTGCCAGGGTTCCCCTGAAACCTGCTAACCATGCTCAAGGCAAAGGCTACATCAGGTCGAGTACACGTCATAGCATACATGATCGAACCTACAGCCGAAGCATAAGGTATTCGACTCATTTCTGCTATATCAGCCTCAGTGCTAGGGCTTTGTGTCTTACTCAGCTTGGCGCTACTCTGGATGGGCAACTCTCCTTTCTTGGAGTCTTGCATTCTGAATCTCTTCAGAATCTTCTCCAAGTAGGTACTTTGACTAAGTCCAATTAGTCTTTTACTCCGATCTCTCAAGATTCTTATCCCCAAAATATAGGCAGCTTCACCAAGGTCCTTCATAGCGAAACACTTTCCAAGCCAGGACTTTACTTCCTGCAAGGTTGGAATGTCGTTTCCTATGAGTAGTATGTCATCCACATACAATACCAAAAAGCTAACTATACTCCCACTAGCCTTGACATATACACAAGATTCATCTTCACTCCTAGAAAAGCCAAATTCCTTGACCTTTTCATCAAAGCAAAGATTCCATCTGCGAGGTGCTTGCTTTAATCCATAAATGGATTTCTCAAGCTTACACACTCTATTAGGGTACTCGTTACTGACAAAACCCTCTGGCTGACTCATGTAAACATCTTCAGCCAACTTCCCATTAAGGAAAGCGGTTTTGACATCCATTTGCCAAATTTCATAGTCATGAAATGCGGCTATGGCTAACAGAACCCGAATAGACTTAATCTTGGCTACCGGAGAAAAGGTCTCATCATAATCCACTCCAGGAATTTGAGAGAAGCCCTTTGTAACCAGTCTAGCCTTATAAGTGTGTACTTTACCATCCATGTCGGTCTTCTTCTTGAAGACCCATTTGCACCCTACAGTCTTTCGACCTGGTACATTCTCAACCAAGTTCCAAACTTGATTGTCATACATGGATTGTATCTCGCTATCCATATCCTCTTTCCATTTAGCAGACTCGGGGCCTGCCATGGCTTCCTCGTAGCTGTTAGGGTCATCTTGACTTACTAGTGTCTCATCACTAATAAGTGTCTCACCTTCTGCAGTAATATGGAATCCATAGTAATGCTCAGGTGCACTCCTAACTCTCGTGGAACACCTCAGAGGTACAGATTCGTCAATTGGCTCAACAGGAGTTTCCTCCTCAAGTTGAGGGCTAGAGTTTGAAGTTCCTTCATCACTTGACTCTTGAATTTCTTCAAGATCAACTTGCCTCCCACTGTCTCCTTGGCTTATAAACTCTCTTTCTCGAAAGACTCCTCTTCTTGCTACAAAGACCACATTGTCACTAGGTCTGTAGAAGAGGTAACCAAAGGATTGTTGTGGGTAGCCGATGAAAATACACCTCTCGCTTCGGGGTTCGAGCTTATCATGAGTCTCGCGTCTCACGAAAGCCTCGCATCCCCAAATCTTGATGTGGTCTAGTTTAGGTACTTTACCAGTCCACATCTCGTGAGGAGTTTTGGCAACTTTCTTTGTAGGGACTAGATTGAGGATATGGGCGGCAGTCTCTAAGGCATACCCCCAGAATGAGATTGGTAGCGAAGCTCGACTCATCATGGAACGAACCATGTCCAACAAGGTTCGATTACGCCTCTCAGCCACACCATTCAACTGCGGTGTCCTGGGAGGTGTCAATTGTGAGACAATCCCACATTCCTTTAGATAGTCGAGGAACTCTGAACTAAGATACTCACCACCTCGATCGGATCGAAGCATCTTAATGTTCCTGCCCAATTGATTCTCGACTTCCTGTTTAAATTCCTTAAACTTCTCGAAAGTCTCTGACTTATGTTTGATTAAGTAGACATATCCATATCTACTGTAATCATCGGTAAAAGTCAAATAATAACGATTAGCATCCCTTGTGGCATGTTTGAATGGTCCACACACATCCGTGTGTATAAGGTCCAACAAACCTTCACCCCTTTCACATGAGCCTGTGAAGGGTGACTTTGTCATTTTTCCAAGTAAGCATGATTCGCAACTATCATTTGACTTTAGGTCAAACGACTCCAAGACTCCATCCTTTTGGAGTTGGCCTATGCGTTTCTTGCTTATATGTCCAAGACGACAATGCCATAACGATGCTTTATCCAAGTTATTATTATTAGTAGAATTAATACACAAAACATTATTTCCTAAGTTATCTACAATAGATACAGCTTCATACACACCATCACAAGGTAATGCTTTAAAATAAAGTACATTATTAAAGAAAGCATTAATCGAACCAACTTCATTATCAAACGAAAAGGTGAAACCTTGTTTGTACAATGCATGAAAGGAAATAATATTTCTTGCCATTTCTGGCGAATAACAACATTTATTCAAATCTAAATTTAACCCACTACTTAGCGATAAAGTATAAACTCCAATCTTGGTGACAGGTGTAACTTTCCTATTCCCCATGATTAAGTTTATTCTTCCTTGCTCCACATTCTCACTTCTTCCTAGTCCCTGCAAGTCACAACAAATATGAATACCGCAACCTGTATCAAGGACCCAAGATTTCGAATGGGGTGAGTTATTAGAAATGATCGTGTAAATACCTGCATGGTTGGGTTTGACTTTCCCATCCTTTACATCTTGCTGGTACTTTGGGCAGTTCCGCTTCCAATGAGCTTTTTCGTGGCAATAGAAGCATTCAGCCTCTTTTGGGTCAGAAGAAGGAGTAATGAAACCTTTCTTGGTTCCACTTGAAGAAGAGCCATCAAGGGTCCGAGCCTTGGTACCCTTTGAAGATCTCTTTCTCTTCCTCCCTCGACTTTGCCCGATTGCCAAGACCGGAGTTGTTTCTGGAGTAGGAGTGATAGCAACCGACTTCCCCTTAAGACCTGTTTCTGCGGTCTTGAGAAGTCCCTGAAGTTTGCTGAGGGTGACCTCTTCCTTGTTCATGTGATATGTCATGCGGAATTGATCATAGCACGATGGTAAGGAGTGCAAAATGATATCTATTGCAAGCTCCTCAGGGAAGTTCACATTGAGCTTCAGCAACCGATCCACATACCTTTGCATTTTCTGCATGTGGCTCGTGACGGACTCTCCGTCCTTCATCATGGTCGTTATCATGGAGCAGATGACTTCGTACCTCTCTTGTCGTGCACTTTGATGGTATCTTTCCATCAAATCTTGGTGCATTTCATAAGGGTAGAAGTCTTCATAAGACTTTTGGAGTTCAGCTGTCATGGTGGCTAACATGATGCAAGCCACCTTGGTTGCATCTCTTTCATGAGTATGAAAGTCAGCGATCTCCTGGGGAATTGCAGTGGACTCGTCAATTTCCTTAAGCTCCTTGTCAAGGACATATTCTTTGTCCTCGTAGCGGGTAATCATCCTGATGTTTCTGATCCACTTATTGAAGTTGGATCCATCAAAGGTGACTTTCCCACACAGACTCATAAGAGTAAAGGAGCCATTAGGATTCGAGCCAGAAGCATTATTTGAAGACATCTGAAAAAGAAGAACAAGTTTAGTTTAGATTTAAGAGAGTCCTTAATAAAACACCCAAATGTAATATTAAGGCTAGGATCCAATCACAATATAATATAACTTAGAAGAGGTATGCCGTAATCTAAGCTATACCATATTTGAAAGGTAGGTGAATGACGATTCACCAATTTCCACCACGAAAACCGAAATAATAAATATTTAGTTTTTATTGGTTTTAGAAATTCCTAGATTCTTTGAGATCCAATGAACTTTTCAAAGGCATGTTTCAATCTCGGGAGTGCCCTCCAGGTTTTGTGACTGGGATGCCGAGGATCACAAAACGAGGTGTGAAGTAACCATGCAAATCACTTGGTACCCTTAAAGTTTATCACTCAATCGATGTGCCGGTAAACCACACACGCTCCACCGATACTATAATAAACCTTAAGTCACCCTTTACCTACCTTGTTAAGTCCAAGTTAGTGTGCCGGTTAACCACACACGCTCCACCAACGACTCAGACAAAGTGTAAAGTGTAATTTCATGGATTAGCACCTTATTCACATTTTTCCTAAAGTAACTAAGATTGGGAATTTAATAAACATTTAGTTACTTTATATATTCATCATACTTTGAATGAGAATTTATAAGTCCTTGTCTTACCCGTTCGGCTAACGACCCTCCACCAGTCAAGCAAGCGGTGGGTGAGAATATACACCCATTAAGTCACCATTTTATAGGCAACAACCTTATACCCACCTTATAGACCGGCTTCGTGAATGAGGCGTACTAGCGGTAAGACGACTTGTTCTTATACATATATATATAATTATTAAATCATCATAATATAAGTATAAGGGTTGAATTTTAACTTTTAAAATTCTAGGGGTTGGAACTAAAGTTTTAACTTAACTTTACTTGTTCCAAAACTTGAGGGCAAGTTTTGTAACTTTCAAAACTTTTCATTTCTTGTAACTTATGAGTTTAATAGAGTCATAAAATGAAGACTCTTCATTTTTATAACTCTTGTGTTTTCTTAATGGTTTTAACTCAAGTGTGACTCTTGGTTTTCCATAACTTAAGGATAAGTTATGGACTCCATTAAAACACATTATGATCAAGAATTAAACTACCAAATAGGTTACAAATAATTCCTATGATCATCTAAAACATCATAAGAACAAGAACATGAATATGAACACAATCAAAAATTACATAAAACTTTGTAATTTTGATAACTAGTTGTTGTAAATGAATTAGCAAGACATTACACCACCAAAAACAAGTTTACATTTACTAAAACAGTTTAGGGTAATGTTTCTAATTCATTTTCCAGCAACTGAATCGAAATTCTGCACTCATTCGACCCTACTCGCCGAGTGCAAGAACATGACTCGCCGAGTTGGTTGAAGATACACATGGACTCGACGAGTCCCCCCTATAGACTCGACGAGTCCGTTCGCAGACAGCAAATTTTCGATTCTATTTTCAACTTTTAAGCACAAATAAGAACAAACAAGCCTAGGCTCTGATACCACTGATGGGTTTTGAGCATTCTAACACTTCCTAAGTGTACATGCAACCCTAATAACCTTGGATCTATGTTTGTCTAATTTGTCATGCAAAGTTGAATTCCAAGGTTATATTCCTATCTAGCATACATGGGGAACAATTTTAACATAAAGTATAGATAGAATAACTTACCTTGTTGTTGCTTGTGTTCCTTGAAACCTTGTGAGCCTAGCACCCCAAGTGGTGATGCCTCAAATGCTTCACACAACACCAAATGCTCTTGGAAGAACTTATGAGAGTATACTCACTTCTTCAAATCGGCCAAGCCCTCTATTTCTTTGTTGCAACCGATTTTGGTGGAGATTATGCTTCTTATATAGTGTTGACACATCTAGGGTTAAACCCTAATGTGTCATGACTCTTCATTTCCATGACCCATGGGTTTGTAACTCCCATGGAGCATCCATGGAGCATCCTATGGGTGGAACCCAACTTGATGATCCATGGAGCCTTTTAGCCCACTATACAAGATATGGATGATTTACTTAATCAACCCATATATTTAATTAGTTATCTTTTGATCACTTAATTAATTCTAAATTAATTCTTGATCAAACTAATCAAATAATATTATTAATATATTAGAACTTATAATATATTAATAATCTCCAAGCGTTATTTCTCTCATTTAGTTTATCCAATTGCATGGTGCCATGCAACCCAAATGGACCATGCCGTGTCGGGTCAAGTACATACCAGAAATAGTTATGGACTTAGACACCTTATCCAACAAATACATCCTCTGACAAGAGACACACACATTCAGAACAGTTAGGTCTTGGTAGAAGACTACATTCAGAACAGTTAGGTCTTGGTAGAAGACTACATTCAGATTAGTTAGGTCTTGGTAGAAGACTCCTTTTGTTATTAATAGGAATCATAGGGATTCTAGGGTTTTTCAAACACTTACAGTTCATATACACTTTCAATACTTTTAAGTACATATACTTACATTTTCTCACATACAAATTAAGACACTAAATACTTATGATCTCACCAGCTTTAAAGCTGATACTCGCTTTCAAAATTACTTGTATCCTCAGGTCATCATAGACAGGTACCGATGCAAGGAGAAAGGAAGATGGAGCTTGTTCAAGACTTATCTTTCATTTTGATTTATGCTTTAGTGTTTATCAAAATTTGACAGAACACATTTGTATAATAATTATATTATTAATGCAATGGATGATGTTGTTGCTTGTTTACTACTTTACATTGTGGTTGATATTATACATGACGTCCTCCGCCCCAGAACGTTTCCGCCGTTCCTGGTTGTGGGGTGTGACAGTGTGTCAGTCTGAGGCCTCAAGATGCCTAGAGGCAGTCACATGGGGAAGATTCTAAGATTTTTTCAGGAACGAGATATATGGAGATTGGTTGGTTTCCTTTGGGAAGGCCCTGGGATGGTTGCGTAATACGTTCAAGAGTCAAGTGTGACATATCTAGTGAGAAAGTCTACTGAGTAGATTGTGGATGTGCCAAGTGGTGATTGTTCGAACCCTGAGTGGGGGAAAACTGGTTTTCTAGTAAGGGGATCAACGATTCGTTCAATTGTGGTTAGAGAAACGGTTATCGAGAACTGTGGTTCGAATGCATGAGACTAGGGTTATTGGTAGTCGAGGCGAAGTGCAGAGCAAGGTAATGCAGGATGTACATGTTCAGGAAAGGACGAGTGTCCCCACAGTAGGTGGCCGTTGGATAGGTACCGTGTGGTGATTAGAAATTCTTCAAGGTTGTAATGGTAAAATTTGAGACGATTGGGTCAAAATGATAGCTTCGGCGGTGAAGAACTTCGGGCTTAGCGTATGGGTTGTTAAGTGCATTTTGGAAAGGGTAAAAGTGGATTGGGCAACCAACTCCAGGGTCGGTATGTGTATAATTGCATGGGTTTGGAGCAATAAAGGAGGAAGTTTCATATGTTCGTCAACATGTTCTGAGTCGTTGACAATTCGTCCGTAAGAGTTGGAATATTTCGAAGTTGTGTGCTATGGAGACATGAAGATTAGATATGAGATTTTTAAGGAATGCATTGTTGTATTTGTGTATGATGTTGTAAGTAGGAGATCAGTGGTTGAGGTAGGACATCGTGAGTTTTTGTGATAGTGTACCGAGGTATCTGGGTATGATGTCCTTCATTCTATATTATTTTGAGTTTTGAGTTAAGAGATGGAAAGCAGTGTAGCAAGTATTTATGGTTTCAGTGTGTCACACCCCAAAACCTAGGAACGACACAAACGTTCTGGGGCGGAGGACGTCATGTACAGTATCACAACAATGAAAAGTAGTAAACAAGCAACAACATCATTCATTGCATTAATAATAGAATTATTATACAAGTGTGTTCTGTCAAATTTTGATAAACACTAAAGCATAAATCAAAATTGAAAGATGAGTCTTGAACAAGCTCCATCTTCCTTTCTCCTTGCATCGGTACCTGTCTATGATGACCTGAGGATACAAGTAATTTTGAAAGCGAGTATCAGCTTTAAAGCTGGTGAGATCATAACTATTTTAGTGTCTTAATTTGTATGTAAATACTTTTATGTATTTGAAATGTAAGTATTTGTATGTATACAAATTGTAAGTATTGAAAATGTAAATGAAATGTAAGTATGAAAATGTATATGAATTGTAAGTATGAACATGTTTGTAAAACAACTGTAAACATTTGAAAAACCCTAGAAATCCCTATGATTCCTACTAGTAACAAAAGGAGTCTTCTACCAAGACTTAACTATTCTCATGTAGCCTGCTATCAAGACCTAGTGTCTGTGTGTGTCTCTTGCAGGAGTGTGTATTTTCCCAAGTCTGACTACCATTAATCAAAAAGATAGTTTCTACATTACTGTGCGTCGTGTGAATGTTCACGAAGTGAATGTAATGGGAAAAATGGAATAGTACTATGGTGTAGCACTGAACTACAACCGTACCAATTACCTTAAGTCTAAGGTAATACTTCTAAGTACTGTAGTATTTGTAATAAATAACCACATCGGTACTCAACTGCCTTATTTGAGGGATAAGGTATAATGTGATGTCTAGATCCCAGACTATACGCTCCCCTATCAAAGGGATTTTGGGACCTACCCATGACCCCTGCATGTATGCAATCCATGAGCATCCACATTACTATGATCATGTATACTCGATATAACGATCACAATTGCATTGTGATTCATCAGTATAGTTAGATCCTGAACTAGTTCCATGCTATAGCACCTAGTGACATTTGTCCTATGTATATGTAAGTGTGATCATGTAGTTGTTCTCATGTAAGTGATCATGTAGTTGTTCTCATGTAAGTGATCATGTAAACATATCTATGTAATAGTATAGTAATGTACTGTAATGTTCCACGTGTGCTAGCTGTAAAGTGTGATCTCTCTCTATCTAGCATGCATAGTAATGTACTCGTTCTAGTATCGTTGTATGTGTTCTTCTCTAGTATAGTTGTATATGTTCTTCTCTAGTATAGTTGTATATATTCCTCTCTAGTATTGTTGTATACATTCTTATCTAGTATAGTTGTATATGTTCCTTTCTAGTATTGTTGTATATGTTCTCATAGTAGTATGTATTGACTCATGAATGAACTGACTAATAGTATGATATTGTGTTCTAGTAATAGTTCTAGTATCTTCCTAAACTACCCTATGGTAGTTTACTAGTAATCTAACTGGTACGTATGGACATGGATGTATACCATTGCTACCCAAGGGTATTGATTGAACTGGAAGAACCTTTATGACTACATATGTACACATGATATATAACTAATATTTAAACGACCTTCGGACGGGTACCCGATATCCTACCAGACCACATCTCAAGCGCGAAAAGGAAATAGGGTGGATAGCCTTCCTAAGTCTTTTAAACATTACTAATATAAATATACATATATAGGCATGCAATTTATAATATAAAAGCATAAAGTAAGTTTTGTAAAACCTTTGAACATAATTATTATCTTTAGAAAAGATCGACTTGATGTCAATCTATAAAACAATTTAAAGGCATGGGTTTGATAAAACAGTTTAGTATAAAGAAACATTTGTTTGAAACACAATTGTAAATAAGTTTGAAATGTAATATACAGAGTAAAATGTACAGTGTAATAAAGAGTTTAAAACATATAAAATGTTTATAAAAATCATTTGAAGAAAACTGTTTGGTAAAACGGCTAATGTGTAGTAAATCATTTGAATGTTGCATATTAATCACATGTGATTGATATAATAACTAGCATAATTCTAGTTATTAATCACATGTGATTGATATAATAACCAGTATGATTCTACTTGTATCCCCCCCCCCCCATAAAACATTTAAAAGTAGTTTAAAACATTGATTAAGGGGTATGAACTCACCTGTAGTAAGTGACTGGAATTGAACTGACTGTTATCGTAAGGAAGGATCGGACAAGTGCATGGTGTCAAGTGAAGACTTTAGACACACACAATGATCCTAATTACATATGAAGACATATGTATATAAATAAGTAGTGATTAAAACACTAATTATACAAGTATAAACATTTAAACGCGAGGAAAACACTTTTGGTCAAGTGCTAGGAGGCTAATGGGTTGCAACAATGGAGTGTAATACCTCAAATGGGAGTTTAAGGTCTAATGACCATATTCTTTGGAGTTTACAGCCCAGGGGAGTAAACTCCTGGCCGTAAACTCTACATTGGGTCATTAATTGAGGCTTAAAGTTGTTACAACTCAAGTGGTAAATTGCTCCAAGGTTTAAACAAGTGTTTGGGTGTCATATTAACTCCATAAAGGAGTTTACGGCCCAGGGACCATATTCCCTTGGATTTTATAGCCGTAAACTCCCTTGGGAGGGTGGTTATGGTGTTTTCAAGTCTCAAACATTTCTAGGTAATGATCTATGTTGGGTTCTAGGCATAAGGAAGGAGTTAGGGTGTCATTTGACCCCTTTATAGGTGTTTACGGCCCAAGAACTTGTCTTGGCCGTAAAATCCTTAACACATGTGATTCCTTATGTTTTCTAGGCTATAAAAACTTTAGGGTACTTGTCCTTATTTAAGTCTAAGCCTTAGGAAGTGTTTCAAAGCATTTTGGCACCTAAACATGGAGTTCACGGCCCAAGAAGCTCCTTAGCCGTGAACTCACTTTCATAATTGTTTCTAAATGATTTTGATGTCCTAAATATGAAATGAAGGCTTCTAGTTCGAGTTCTAAAGATTTGAGGGACATTGGGACACTTTTAGCCCTTCAAATGGAGTTTACTCCCCAAGTGTTCTTGGGCGGTAAACTCCCAAATCTTGGGGTTTTGGTCCGATTTTGATGTTATAATACACAATCTAAGCTATATAATATAACTAGATCAAAGTACTCACAATTTGGGATAAAAACCCGAAGATCCGTGAGAGAGAATTTTGACTTTTCTCTAAATGGAATCTAACTAATGAACCAATTTGGTTCAGAATTCTATTTATAGTCCTGAGATATTTTTGGCAGAAAATATTTTTATTCCTGAAATGAACTCTAATGCCCTAGAGTACTGGAATAACAGTGTTGCACAATACCCTAGTGCATCCACTCTCCTAATATCTCCTTAAGTGTAAAATCCTGAAAACTGCGAAACTTATACTCGAAGTCTGAGTTTTCACTGTAACTGTTCTACATCTATTGGATCGATGTGGTTTGTTCAGAATGGAAATTTCGGGTTGTCACACAGTGGGAGCTCTTCGGCTGATTGATGTTAAACGAGATTAATTAAGAATGTGAATTGCAGTGAGGGAAGGAGTTTTTTCATTACGGTAACCGTCAGGAGTAGTGATGCTTATTTTTGGATGGGTGTGTGAGCATCTATCTATGATTAGCCACGGAACATGGGTTAATGGATGCAGAGTGTGGCGTCGACTTGAGGATGAGACTGTGGGATGGTAAGAAAAAGTACTGTAAGGCTGCAGGGAGCTGCAACATCCATGAGTTAGCAAAAAGGTGTGGTGGTACTACGGGAAGCCGTAGTATTCACCAGTTAGCGAAAGGGTGTGGTGGTACTACGGGAAGCCATAGTATCCACCAGGCTGTGAGATGGTATGGCGATACTGCGGGGAGCCATGGTACTCACCAAGCAGTGAGGGAGCATTATGGAATTGAGGGGAGCCATAACTTTCACTGGTCAGAGGGAGAGCACTATGGAATTCCGGGGAGCCGTAATTTTCACCAGCCAGAGCATGATGTAGAAGGGTTCTTAAGATTGTGTAGCCTCATCAATTGAGTTTGTAGGATCTTGGTGGTTGGACCAAGGGAGAGACCAAGGTCTCCATAATTGTCAGGAATCGTTATATTCTGAGTTAAGTCACAGTTATCGCAACCAAAGGGAATTGGAGAAGTGATGTACGCGTGGATTGCGAACCTTGGGCCACGAGTTGCATACCAGATTAGAATTGAGTGGTTCTAATTTTGTTGCTAAATTTGACTCTCTAGCGGAAGTCTAGATTCGTTCGTGTTTTTAGTAGGCAAGATGAGGTTTCGGATTCATAGATGGGTTCATTTTGAGAACTACTGTTCTCCATTAGATGTATTAGACCAAAGTGAGTTAGTTCATTGATATGGGAAGAATCACGAACGCATGGAATCAGTGGTTGGTAAACGACAGAGGTCGAAGGTGAGACGATTTCAGATGAGTGGTAGTATTCGCTTGGTGAAAAGCGAACTATGTGACTTGTGTGTCGCGATGAGCTGAGATAGTTACTGTATGAGGGAAGTTGGTAGGACGTCCTTAATATGCAATGAGTAACCCTTGGAGGTTCTCCTTTAGGGACGAGAGTTGACCTGGTGCTCAGTGTTGAAGGGGATATGTGAGAGGGAGCCGGGGTTTATGCCTATAAGAGGTCAGTGGATACTTCCAAGCGAGCATGGTCTTTTTCTTGTGTTTGATGTCATAGTTTTTGGGTTCATCCTTTCCGATGAGTTCTGATAGTTGTTCATGCAGTGGGTCCTTAAGGGGGGATTATGTCATATCCTTTCCTTTTTAATTTGCGATTAGGATCGATTAGAGAATCAGGGTTGGATGAGTGTTCCAAGAGTCTGCTAGTCGATGGGAGACGAGCAGTATAATGATTTTCGAAGGAGGTATGGCAGGGATATGGGCCACCAGAGTTTTCGTGTTCTAAAAAGTCACATCGAGTACCGCAGTGGCAAATGAGTCTATCCATTATTGGGATTGGATTTTTTTTTTTTGGGTTCGAACGAGGTGTTGACAAGGAGCGATTTCGAGGGTGAAATCTAATTCAAGTGGGGGAGAATTGTAACATCCGGATTTCTAGGTATTTTATTTTATTTAAATATATGGAACTTTAAAGAGGGACGCAACGAGTTAGTGCCTCAACTTGTCGAGTAGGATCACGCCTGGTGACGTGTTTTAATGGCTGGACTCGACGAGTCGGGGAGCTGACTTGCCGAGTCAGCGCTGCTGAGGAAAACCCTAATTCTTCGGGTTTGTGACCTATTTAAAGGCTCTTATGGCCTTCATTTGTGGCTACACTTCCCTTTAAGAGACCCTAATCGATCCAGAGAGCTTAGAGAGAAAGAGGGAGCCATTTTCATCATCTTGGTGCATTCTTGCAAGGAAGGAGGAGATTGTACAAGCTAAATCAACTAGAGGAGCTCAAATTTCCTACTATCCCATTCTAGGCTGCTATTTAAGGTATAAATCTGTACCTATTTTTGTATGATTAGTAGATCTCATGAAATTAGGGTTTCCTTACCCTCTTTTAGTTGAAGATATTGAGTTAAGAAGTCCCCTTAAGGCTTAGACTACAGATCTGGACCTTGAGAGGTCCAGAGATTCTCATGATTCAAGCTTTACGCCGTCACATAAAAGTATTGAGCCTAAAACACCATTATGAGGGTTATTTTGACAAATAGAGCTAGATGTGCAATACATGGATGTAAAAATCGAACCTTTATGTCATTATTGGATGTTAGAAAGATAGATCTATAAGCTAGAGTCAGGGATCTGACCTTAAATGGTTGAATGAGAATTCAATGGGGTTGACTTGTCGAGTCTTTTAGATGACTCGATGAGTCATAGAGGGTTCGTCCTGATATCTTTGACCCAATATGAACTCGTCGAGTTGACGGGCAACTCAACGAGCTAAGTGGACCCTAGGGCGAAACTCGAAGAAATGTGACTGGACTCAGCGAGTCACGGGAGTGCACTCGGCGAGTCAGGTTGGTCTGGACAGAATGAATTATGCATGCTTGTGTTGGCTTATGGGATGGGTCAATAAGGGATATATGAGACCATGGAGGGGTAAAATGGTCTTTTACCCAATTCCGAGAGACAGAAAGAGAACGAGAGGTCTTTATGAGTAAAAAGGATAAAAAGGATGGAAAATGATTAAGATGTTTGTCTATTATGATAGGTTAAGGCTAGTTAAGGATCCCAAGAGCTTGTATGTTATCGTCTAGTTATGAGGTGAGTCTTCTCACTATACTTTACCTGGAATGGTAATTATGTGTGACCGGAAGGTGTTATGTGCTTGTATAAGTTATATGATTTGATATGATATGTATATGTTGTATGGGTTGGATCGGAAGGTCAAGCAGGGTTGGACCGGAAGGTCAAGCAGGTTGGACTGGAAGGTCAACAGGGTTAGGACCGGAAGGTCAGCATGGTAGGACCTGAAGGTATACCAGAATTATGGGATCGGAAGATCCCACTGAGACACAGTGACCGGAAGGTCTTGTAGCCTAAGGTGGCTACTATGTGTATGTGGTATTTTGGGGAACTCACTAAGCATTCATTCTTATTGTGTTATTTGTTATGTGTTTCAGGTACTTCCAAGGATCGCAGGAAGGCTCCGGCATGATTGTACACCTGCATAGAGATAGAGTGGTGGTCCTGGATTAAATAATTGTTTTGAAAACTTATTGATTAATTTTAGAGAATTAATGATATGACATTTGATTTTATGAAATTAAAAATGAAAATTTGGTTGAAATTTTTTGATTGTTACAGGTCAATTATTCGAGTGTGGGTGGGGCCCATATCTTATTGTTAATCGAATGTGGGTGGGGGTTGTATCTCATTTGGTGGGGGTCGTTATTCGAGTGTGGGCATAACCTATATCTCATTGGGCGGGGCTTGTTATGAGAGTGTGGGTGGGGCCCATATATCATTTGGGTGGGCCTTGTTATATGATATGTATGGTATGTGGTATTTTGGGAACTTACTAAGCTTTGTGTTTACGGTTTTTAGTTTATGTTTCAGGTACTTCCGGTTCTAAGGAGAAGAGCTTGGGTTGACTGCATCGCACACACCATGTGGATTCTGTTATTGAATAGGCTCTGATTTTTCTGATGTTTGACATACTTATTTCATTGGGAACAATGTTTTGGAATACTATTTTTACTTCAATCAAAAATGAAAATTTTGGGTCATAAATTTTAGATGTTTCAAGTTGGTATCAAAGCCTTGGTTAAATGGATTCGGGGACACTCTTAGGTGTGTCTGAACTCAAACTAAGGATTTGGTAAGAGTTTTCAAAAAGAAAAAAAAAATAAAGTCTTAGAAAGAGTTTTCTAAAATATGGATAGGTGTGGTGCATGCAATCAGCCGAGCTCAACTAAGTTAATCCAAAATATCCATACATGCTTTATGATATTCTTCGAATTGTAAATTTGTAAATCGTATGCTAGATTAGGGCTAAGGATCTAAGAGAGATGCCTTTGTATGCCTGCTATATGAGTTTGTAGACTGGTGATGCGACCTTGTCTCTGACAGTCTGGATGGTGAAAGTTGAGTTCGTTGGAGAGGAACCTGAGAGGTCACAAAAAGAGAAAGTTGTTAGCTGTTCTCCGGGAGGAGGTCTCGGGAAAACGCTCCGACGGTGAAGTTAGTATTATATAGGAGGGTGAAGGCTGAGAATCGAGAGAGATAACTTACCCTTCAAGGCGGAGTGGTGATCCTTTTACACTAAGGATCCTCCTCGGTCTGTACGAGAGACATGCACTACAATTTTGACAAGATCCATTATCCTTATTGGTGAGTCATGTTCCACATTGTGTATGGTCCAAGGATTGGTGCAGGAGATAATGATTTGCGTGCATTCCTTGTCGTCTGGAGCCGTTATCCTTGTCCTGTACTGGAAGGCCCCCCCTTAGCGAAGATGGGCATTCTATGTGGTCGCCCCGCGCTGCGGAGCACCCGGTAGCTAGGGATCCGTTGGGGCGGCCGTGATGGGCCTGGACGAGCCTTGCTGGAGATCTCTCCTACTGACCAAGTTACAATGTTGTCTTCGTTGCGAGGAGACGGGTTTTCCGAGACAGAGAACTCATATGCCAAGAGGAAAATGGGAGGAAAATTGATCTTGAAGAGCTTCAAGAGTCAAGCGATGAAGGAACCTCTAACACTAGCGCTCAACTTGAGGAAGAGATTCCTGTTGAACCAATTGATGTGTCACTACCTCTGAGACGTTCCTCTCGAGTTAGGATGACACCAAATTTTTATGGTTTTCATATTACTAGAGAAGATGATATGTTTATCAATGATAGTACACTGGTAAATTTGGATGAGACTATTAACTACAAGGAAGCCATGACATGCCTAGAGTCTGCAAGATGGAAAGAGGCACTGGACAGCGAGATTCAGTCCATGTATGACAATCAAGTTTGGAACTTCGTTGACAATGTACCGGGTCGTAAGATGGTTGGGTACAAATGGATCTTCAAGAAGAAGACCGACATAGATAGGAAAGTGCATACGTTCAAGGAACAATTGGTTGCAAAGGGCTTTACTCAAACCCCGGGGGTTGACTATGATAAGACCTTCTCACTAGTGGCTAAGATCAAGTCTATTAGGGTTATGTTCACCATCGTTATGTTTCATGATTATGAAATTTGGCAGATCGATGTCAAAACCACTTTCCTTATTGGGAAGCTAGATGAGGATGTTCACACATGTCAGCCAGAAGGTTTTATGGATGCCAAATATCCCAATAGAATGTGCAAGCTTGAGAAATCCATTTATGGATTGAAACAAGCATCTCGCAGATGGAATCCTTGTTTCAATGAGAAAGTCAAAGAGTTTGGTTTTTTGAGAAGCGAGGATGAGTCCTGTGTATATGTCAAGGCTAGTGGGAGTATAGTTAGCTTTCTAGTTTTGTATGTTAATGACATACTGCTCATAGGAAACGACATACCAACCTTGCAGGAGGTAAAGTCCTGGATTGGGAAGTGTTTCGCTATGAAGGATCTAGGAGAAGCTGCTTATATTCTAAGGATAAGGATATTGAGAAACATAAGTAGAAGACTAATACGACTTAGTCAAAGAACTTACATTGACAAGGTGTTGAAACGTTTTAGCATGGAGAACTCCAAGAAAGGGGAACTGCCGATCCAAAGTAATACCAAGCTGAGTAAGACTCAGAGCCTGAGTACCAATGGGGAGATAGCGGAAATAAGTTGTGAAAAATATAAAATTATAGGCCAAGTTAGGTCTAAACTTCAATCATGTGCCAGTGAATTCATAACGTAATCATTTTAAGGGTGATATAATTGTAACGCCGACAGATTTGGGCTAGTAAATTTAGAGACAATAAGCATCAAAAATGAATTTTTGATATAATATTATTTAGAATAAATAATATTAAGTATGTTGTACTATATGTCACAAGGTTTTCGTACATATAAAGAACGCCAAAATCCGAGTTATAACGAAGAAATTATGACTTGTCGAAGTTTCGTAACAAAACGAGCACGACACTGGGAATCGTAAAAGTGAGTTTACGATAGATTAATTTTTGAATGAAAGTTGTACAGTATGTCTCCATCTATGCGTGGATATAAAGAACCTCAAAAATGGAGATCATATGCAAAAGTTATGACCTTCTAAAGATACAGCTTTCTGAGAGCATGACGCGTGTCAGAAAACCCTAATTTGACTGTACTCACGACGTGAGCTTAAGAACTCACAGCGTGAGGAATCAAATCACCACTTTTCAGGCCTAGAATGCAGATGACAAGTCTATGTATAAGGCTCATCATTGTGGGCTTTGGGCAGATTCACACATTTAACTGTCCGTTCGATATTAGATTATATATAGGTAGTATAAACTAAGTGATTATAAAAGGAACTATTGTGGTTACCATTTTACTAAAGGAAATGCAAGTTTTCATAAGGAATATTTTCATCATATATAAGAGAACTATTACAGCTAACTCTGTAAGAACCTAGTGAATACGTTAGGGTTATATACAATAAGGATCTAACAAACAATGGGATGTGTGACTTCCGCCTCATTTCTTGTTCCTTGTTTGGTTGTGGGCTTAGGGAAGATTCACACAATCGATTGTCTGTTTAATCTAGATAGTATATAACTTGTATTCATTATGTACTCATAGAAGGAATTGTAAGAGTCATTTTTACTTATCTTTCATCACATAAGATAATATATGATTTTCTGGAGGAACAGACGAACTTTTCTAAAGAACTTAGAGTGTAATGTTTATAACAAAAATACTTACAAATTCACCAGCTTAAATGTTGATACTTTCTTTCAAACCACTTGTATTCTTAGGATCGTTAGTAGACAGGTATCCTATCGGTGTTGCGAAGATGGAGCTTTACGTCTTAACTTTTGTTAAACTTTTAATGTATTTCAAGTAATCTTTTGAATACAATGTAAATATTATATTATCAATACGATGGTTGTTGTTATGTTGATAACTATGACGCATGTGTTATGATACTTAACATGAAGTCATCCACCCCCAGGCGTTTCCGCCTTTCCGGTTTGGGGGTGTGACATAAGTTGAGTACCATATGCTTTCGCAGTTGGATCGATTGTGTACGCTATAACGTACACTCAGCCTGATGTGGCTTCTGCTTTTAGCATGGTTAGTCGATATCAAGGGAACCCGGGTAGATCTCATTGGACCGCAGTGAAGAACATTCTTAAGTACCTGTGAAGGACTAAGGATTGGATCCTTACCCTTGGTGGAAGTGATGACTTGAGAGTGACAGGGTATAGTGATGCTAACTTTCAAACCGACAGAGATAACTTTCGCTCTCAGTCGGGCTGGGTATTTACCGTGAATGAAGGGGCAATTAATTGGAAAAGTTCCAAGCAGAAGACTGTGGCTGATTCAACGTGCGAATCAGAGTACATAGCAACGAGCAAAGCATCGAAGGAGGCAATATGGTTAAAGAATTTCATTGGAGACCTCAGAGTTGTACCAACCATAAAGGATCCTATGGAGATTTTCTGTGATAATGAAAGAGTAGGTACATTAACTAAGGAACTGAGGGATCATGGTAGATCCAGACATATTGATTGAAAATAACACTTTGTTAGACATCAGGTAGAAGAGGGACTCCTCGTAGTCAAGAGGGTATCGTCAGAGGAGAACCCAACAGATCCCCTCACAAAGGGTCTCAGCAGGGTTTAGCACTTACAACATACGAGGAGCATTGGTCTGAAGGACGACATTAGTTTTGTTGATTAGATAGTTGTTTAGAAATTTGTAATAGATAAATGTAACTAACATTTGATGATTAAATAAATGAGTTTTATTTATAAGTAAAGTTTACTATCTTCTGCCAATTGTTTACTATTGTTTCACTTTTGCATGTTTTGACTTCCGGAGTAATAGGATTATTCAAATTATCCACAGTTGATCATACTTTGGAAGTATTGTATGAGGTTAGACTATCTTGAATTGGTTTGTATATTTTTTAAATGTTTAGATATAGCAAAGGTTTGCTGCAACGTTCATGAGTGCTCTTGAAATAAGATTTAGGTATTGGATTAAACCCACGCTCATGTGAAACACTTCATGTAATTTATCACGAATGATTGTGAGATGATAGTATCATATAATCTTTAAACCGAGATATATGAGTTGTTGTTTACGAGTTGGTTGTGTATTGATAATGCATAAACGCATCAGTAACTTGATGTTATAAAACGTGTTGTTGTGTACAATTTAATGAGTAAATAGTACAAACACATAAGTCAAAGTTTATCTATTCCTTCTATCATAAGAGGGTAAAAGCGATATCTTCGGCCCCTCGATGATTTTGTGTTGACTTATGTGCTGAGCCTGGTCAGGACTAAATTGATGTGTTCAATTAAGTTCTATGTCAAACAAATCATAAGTTGGGAAACAAACTGTTGGACATTCAGAATGATTATGTTCCATGTCATTGTCCACACGATATCTTGCAGAACGAAGGATTATATGATCCCTTATCTAAAGGATACGTCATTGACTAGGTGAGAGTTCGACAACGACTTTTGAGAGCTACGATTGCTAATAGGATTTTGAAGTAGCATTGGCAGTTATAGTTATTAGACTTATCATAGTGGGAGACTATTAGATTATGTTTCTAAGCCCATAACTATAATTGGGATGTACTTGACCCAATAGTAGCTTGGTCCTTTTGGGTTGCCTTTACCATAGCAATTTGATAGGATAAATTTTGGAGAAAGAGGTTAATTGTGATTTATTAATATATTAATAATTAAGAAATCATATTATTTAATTAGTATTGATCAGAAAATAATTTGGAATTAATTTGGTGATCAAAAGAGATTGATTAAACTACCGGGACTGATATTGCAAATATATGATAGTTGCAAGTTGGGCTTATGGATCCCTAGGAAGGTGTGGACGAAATTCTATGTGTAACCCACGTAGATTTCGTCCAAGGGGGGCTTCTGGAAGGATCTACTGGGTTGCTTAAGGCTTAAGCAATCAGATTAGGATTTTACCTGAAACCCTAGTATACCAGCTATATAAGGAACCCCTAGGATGCCTAAAATCGCCACCTCTCTCATATTCTTCCAATTGCTACTTGGTGTTTGTGACTCACTAGAGGTGCAACAATTGAGGCACTAAGCTCTTGAATGTCAAAATCTACAAGCTACAAGGAAAAGGTATTCATCTAACTTCGTTTTATGTTACAAATCTCGAAAACTGTATGCTAGTTAGGGTTCATGCTTTGGATGATTAGAATTGCATGTATAACTTGAGAAAAACCTAGATCCAAAGCATTATGGTTGCATGTACACCATATGAACGTTGTAGTGCTCAAAATCCATCACCTCCACCATACAAGGGAACGGTGGGTGAAAGTGGACACCCATTAAACCGTCATTTAATAGGTTGTTTTCATATACCCCCCACCCCCACAATCTCTTAGAGTATGGCTTCGTGAATGAAGACTACTAATGATTTGACTGACTTGTCTTATACGTATAATATATTAAACTTTTAATAATATATAATTCAAGGTGTTTTTTTTAAGTCTTTTCAAAATACGAGGTTTAAATGTTAATTATCTAGATTATTATATAATTAATTAATCAATTTAAACATATTATGAATTTATAATTATCTTTTAATTACATTACTATTAAATTGATTATTAAATTCATAAGAGATAATTCACTTTAATATAACTAATTAAAAATTATCAAATAAGGATGTCTCCAAATATTTACGGTTCAAAGGATTATCACACAAGGCATTCAAAATTTAGAATCTAACATAATCAATACTAGATAATTACAAATCATAACACCATAAATTAGATTAGGAAGATAATTACCAAAAATATGAAGAAAAAAATTGTGCTCACGTTGTGAGCACTATACTCTCATGTCATGAAATCAGTATTTTGCAAGAAAAAAGTTTAGTACGATTCAACTCATGTGCAATCAATTTTTGACAAATATAAGCTCTAGTACCATTGATGGGTTTTATAGAATACAAAATCATGCAAAATTCAGAAAACAATTAACAATTAATAGGGTACATGCATCCTATAAAAGATCTATGTCACAACACATTGAAGGCGACATACTATGAATAACAAAACTAGCAGAAACCCTAATGGAATTGAAATCATTGGATTAGAGTTGCATACATTTGATTTGTTGTTGTAAGCAAATAAATTTAATCTCTTTGTAGTGTAGGTCTTGGAAAGCTTAATACCAAAAGGATGATGCCTCAAATGGCTCACACTCAAACCTTAGAACTAGAAAACAAGATGAGAGAGAGAGAGAGAGGAGAGAAATGGATTTTTGGCAACAATATCTTCCAAGGAAGAGTATGCATAAATTTGAGGTCCCAATGGGTCATATTTATAGTTTAAGTAACATAAGGACAAAACAAGATTTAAATGATTAAATAATAGATTTAATCCTAATTTAAATCATTTCCTGATTTACCACCAGAAGACTTGTAGAAAACCTAGAATCTGTCCTGATTTCGTTCACCACCTATATGGGTTTTAGAATCTTCATTCCTTGATCAATATTGAACAATTATAATTCAACCATCGGACCTTTAGTTAATTCCAATTAATCCCAAGTTAATTCCAGTTTAATTCTAATTCATAATTAATTAATAATAATTGATTTCATATTAATTTATTAATCATATAAATTAACAAATCAATTTTCTATTTCCAATTAATATGTTAATCACATAATATGTTAACAAATTATTTCCTTATAATTTCCAATTAGTTTATCAATTCTATAATAATCTAATAAATGGTCATCTCTCTACAAATGTCATTCTAACCATGTTTTAGTTATGAAGGCAACCCCAAAAGGACTTTGTTTCTAATTACAAGAATATACCAATTTAGTTACTGACTTAGACACTTTAAACCAATAGTAACTAGCTCAAAAATCATGATCCAAAAAAAGTAAGCACCAAGGATGAGACTTTATACCTCCCAATAGTATAGAAGATGATTAGAAGTAGAAGGGCTAGCCTGGAAATTGAACTCCCTTTTGATGCTCTAAATTACACTACCGTCTTCAAAAATGCACCAAAACACCAAAAATGATTGAGATGAGAGGGGATAAGTTTAAATTATTAAGAGGGAGGCTAGGGCTGTAACATCTCGATGATGATGATGTATTTTCAATTTCAGCCCTAAGTATGAAAGAATATTGCATTTTGACCATTAGGTTTGAGGAAGGTTGCAAGAATGGCCCGTAGTGGCATTTTGGTAATTTTGGCAAGGAAGTTATTACGCTAAGTGTACGCTGTGTACGTTAGGCGTACTGGGGTAGACCCTAGTACGTTGGGCGTATACAACATATGCATGGCATACATGGGGAAACCTCAAAACCTAATTTTTAGGGTTTAGTCCATATATAATCACCATTATATCTCCTTCCTCATTACCTATCTAGCCTCCAACCTTCATTTCGTTATTTGTAACCCTAAACCCTTGTGTGTGATCATTTGAGCTCAAAAGTGTGTGTTTGTGGTGCCTTTGAAGCTAGATGAAGAAAGAAGCATCATCTTGGAATATCAAGACATTCTAGATCCTAGAACACCTTACATTCAAGATCCACTTTGAGGTATAAAGTTATGAACTTGATGATTCTATGCATAGATCTAAGTTAGCCATGGAATTTATGTCCTTTTGGTCCCATCATTTGGGTATTTTAAGTATAAGCTACCCCAATCCATTTAAGTTGTCCTTTTAGTCACTTTGAGGTGTATAGAAGCATAAAAATATAGTGTTGGTCATATCTTTCTATGCATGTGTTTTTAGGTCTTAATGGGTTAGGTGGTTGATGATTTTGATGTTAAGACCTTATTGTCCATGCAAGACCAAAAAGTTGGAAACTTTATGGTCAAAAACGTTATTTGAGACTTGGATCTGACTTTCGACTTGGAACTTAGGAGTACTAAGATCTCAATGGGGGAAGGGGATGAACAGGAGCGTACGCTGGGCGTACCAAGTGGTACGCTACACGTATGCGGTCAGAGCCCTGTAATCTGTTCAACCATCGACTATACCCCACATACAAAATAGTACACCAATCGTACTCGGCTGGGTCGACTCGACTGAGTGGGATCGGTTGGGTTGACTCGGCTGGGTGTTGCTTGACTTTTGACCATTAATCAAGTTTGACTAAGGGTATTTTGGGGATAATGTTATTAATTTAGAATAGGGAATGTTTGGACATTTAGGATTTGGGTTGAGCTGGTATTGGAGCTGGGAGTTATTCATACTACATTCAGACTATGAGTTGAGGCTTTCTTCACTGTACTTCCGGTCAAAGGCACCAATGCTGGCCCATTAGATTGATATCCTGGATTTACCGTTTGTTGTTATGCTATAATGATATGTTAGATC
Organism: Lactuca saligna; assembly: GCF_052625555.1. Classification (NCBI taxonomy): domain Eukaryota; kingdom Viridiplantae; phylum Streptophyta; class Magnoliopsida; order Asterales; family Asteraceae; genus Lactuca; species Lactuca saligna. The sequence continues at coordinate 141,033,852 of NC_136425.1, forward strand.
TGTATCCTGGTATATAGGATGTTGCTATGTTGTAGGGATCTGTTAAAGTTTTATGACTATCTATATATGCTAACTATTGATTGTTATCGTATATTTTGTGTATGTTGATATGTAATGGTATATTGGGTTGAAGCGGTTCTGCTTTGTGCTGAAGGCCAAGATACTACGACGGTTCGGATAGACTGAAGGCCTGCAAGGCGGACCAGTTAGGTCGAAGGCCCAGAGAGCGGTCAAGATAAGCTGAAGGCCCTGGGAGGCGGTCCAGTCATGCTGAAGGCTCTGTATGCATGTTATTGATTGTTATGTTTATGTGGTGGTACTTTGGGGAAACTCACTAAGCGTTGGCTTATAGTTTTAGTTTGTTTCAGGTACTTCGGAGGACCATGGCAAATCCAAGGAGTGTTCGTACACATCCTTGATTTTATGTTGTTGATTTCGGGAGACTCTGACTTTAAATAATGTTTTGGATACAATGGTTTTGTAAACACTTCTTTTTAGTAAAAAAGTCTTTCGAAAAGTTTAAATTGTTGTGATTTTTGAGATGTTAGAAAGGTTGCTCCCAAGGAGTTCTAGATGTGATGGAGGCTAATTAAATGCCCACAAATGTGGAACTTTATCTTTAAATACGTTGAACACCCTAAAATTCATGGTCTTGGGTTGGATAGTGACCACGTCGTGGTGACCTACTTACCACCTCGTGGTGACAGGTTTTCCCCATTTTTCATTTCAGCTTCAAACAACCATAACTTCTTCGTTTCATCTCCATTTTCATTGACTTATAACATACCAAAATAAATTAATTAACTCATGTAAGAAGTCACGAAATATAATCTTTTTCCCATTTTACTCCTTTTTGGCTCCAAAATATAAATCAAAGGCTAAGATCACTTAACCATCATTATCAACATCCAATAAAGTCTAAACTTTATTCTCTTGAAGCCTAAGACTTTTACATGATAGAATCACGGTCCACCATCCTGAAATAAGAGACATCCTGAAACTGGATGTTACATTGGAATACCTAACTAGGGATGAGCGTGGAACGGAACCGGTACCGACCCGTACCGTTACCAATTTCCTGAATACCGAATTTGATCGAAAGTTAATCGCGAATACCGAACCGAATTAACATCACTGGTACCGGGAATGGTACCGATACTCGGTACTAGTACCGGTACCGGCGGTACCGTTTCCTGAATTTCATGTATTTTGAGTACCAAGTACCATCCTATATTTTTAAATTTGGTACGGTTCGGTACCGGTTCCGATACCGTGCCGGTACGAGATCGAGATTTGGGACAAATTGCTCATCCATATACCTAACCGAAACAATATACCGTGAGCATTTATAGAAGCGCGTCGTGAATCTAGTCCTTACATAAGATTAGATTTGCAACTCATCTTGTAATCACGGTGCGTAAGGAGATAGATCGTGTCACGAATCTTACCAAGTGCTCCTTTTTCATATTTCTTCTTCCATTAATATTTCGAGCACCAAAATTTCTTTATAAGCATTAAAAACTTCCCCTCCTAGTGACATCATTGCGAAGTTATAATCTTTTAGCTCTACCACCTCTTCTTCTATCAAATCATCATCCCAACGACATAAAAATTCTTAATTTTTTTTAAAAAAAAAATTGTTTTATGGTAATATCATTTTTTTGGTGTGCTAAAAGCAAAACTTTGCTAGTTCTTTTCCTACTTTTGTTATTTTTACCTTCTAGAAGATGTTTTTCAATTTCCGAAATAAAATTCACAAAAAACCCCTTAGGTTGTTTTATGTTTTTCAAAAGACTAAATTGCACAAATGGTCCCTATGGTTAGCGGAAAATTGCCACTTTGGTCCAAAAAAGTTTGGACTAGCACCAAAGGTCCAAACTTTTCATTTTGTTGCGATTTTGGTCCAGTTTAGTTTTAATTTTGTTACAATGACGAATTTGCCCCTGAATTTATCCTTTGCATTTTCTTTCTTGAATATTTTTATTATAGAAATTAAAAAAAATGCCTCTCTCTCTCTCTCTCTCTCTCTCTCTCTCTCTCTCTCTCCCTCTCTCTCTCGTAAACCAATACAATCAACACATATCCTTGTTCTTCCCTTCTGCATTTGTTCCCTTCTGCCCTACCCATCTCGTTCCTTAATTTGTTCCATGGTTAACGGCCACGTTATACCCACGGACGATCTCCCTCGTCACTATTAATCGACCCAGGAGCACCGAGATTAGCCGCCTGCGAGCCTTCTTCCCTTCCCCTCGCAAATCTTCATCCACCATCGAACGACACCCCTCTTTGCTTCATCCTCTTCACGATCGGCCATCAATCAGAGGCTAATGTTTGATTTCATTCCTGTTTCTTTCGTGTCTACTATGGTTCATTCGCGTTCATATCCTCCTTCACCTTCTAGATCCTCATTTCAAATCTCACTTCTACATTCTCCTTCCTCTGTATTTTATGTTAGGTTAAAACCCAAATCAGATATAACACAACCCAAAGTTATGAAGTCGAAATCGTTTCAAGCCCTAATTGGAGGAGAGAGTATCGGTGAGATTGTACATCTGCTGTAAACATGGGGTTTTCTTGAAAACATCATGAATATAAAACTGGATCTTGAAAGGATATACATGATGCGTACGTTTAGGTTAGATTTTCTACATATTTCTTTCTCTTTGATTTTCTGCAAATTTATGGGTTTGTAAACTCATAACAAAATATTCGATTGTGTGGTATTTGTGTGTGTGTGTGTGTGTGTGTGTGTTTATCTTGACGTTATAGAAATCTTCAGTCAGATTGATAGGTTTCATATGCAATTACAAGTTCCCATTCTTGATGGATCAGCGAGGGAAAGGGTGGAAATTATGGAGCAAGTTGGGATTGCAATTGCTATGGATTCCAATGGAAATATTGTAAGAAACTAGCACCATATCTTACTCAACCTTTTTATGTGTCAAAAGGAGATTTTGTAATATCAGCATCCCCTTCTAAGTAAATTAGTATCAGTTATAGAATCAGTTTTCCATACGTAAACCTAAACCCCTTTATTTCCCTTTTATAAATCAATGTCTCCGATGCTGCCTTCCGACGAACAGGTTTTGTGAGATATTAAGCTCAACCAGCTTCGTCGGAGGTAAGGAAGATGAAGACGAATAATGAGAGGGAGATGTGGTGGTGACGGCGATGCCATCTTTTCCGGTGGTAGTTAGCAATGGAGAGAGAGAGAGAGTGTGTGTGTGTGTGTATGTGTGAGAGAGAAAGAGAGAGGGTGAGAAAGAGAGAGAAGAAAGAGAGAGAGAGGGAGAGAGAGAGAGAGAGGAGAGATTTAATTTAATTTTTTATTTTTGAATTATTTTTTAAATCTGAAAATCAGAAAAACAATTAAGAAAAAAGAGAAAATCATATTAATAGGGGCAAATCTGTTATTTTGAAAAAAAAAAATCAGAATTGATTGGACCAAACAAACAATAAAATAAAAACTTTGGACTTCTGGTGCTAGTCCAAACTTTTTTGGACCAAAGTAGCAGTTTTGAGCAAACCACATGGACCATTTGTGTAGTTTTGTCTTTTGAAAAGTATAAATACTTTTTTTTAGAAATAAAAATACATAATTATACTTTCTTAGAATTATAATTATATTTTTAAATGTATAATTATATATTTCTGAAGTATAAATACATTTTTATAAGTATAAATATGTATTTAAAAATATAAATACATAGTTTTCTATTTTTTGAGGTATATATATATATATATATATATATATATATATATATATATATATATATATATATATATATATATATATATATATATATAAACACGTTTTTTTATTGATATAATTCTAAATACATAAAAATATGTATTTATCTAAATACATAAAAGTATATATTTATACTTCTTAAAACATATTAATATCAAAAAAAAAAATATTTATATTTCTAAAATACATAAAAATACATATTTATACTTCTAAAAATATATAATTTTAAATATGTAACAATAATATGTATCTATATTTAAAAAAATATATTTTTACATTTGAAGCCACATAAATAGTAGGAAAAAAAACATATGTAAAAAATAGAATTTACAAAAAATGTTATTATGGTATTTAATCAAGCTTTTTTGTGAATAAATATATTTTTCGAATACGTATGATACATAAAAAAAATTCAGACAGAAGCCTCAAAGTTATAAACTTAGGGTTTTTTTGTAGAATTGTATTTAATGTTTATATGAAGTCCTTTTATTACTAGGTTAAAATAGAAAAAATTTGAAAATTTCCAATTTTGACACAAAAAAATGATATTAATATAAAAAAGTATTAAAAAAAAAAGATTTTGGTATCAATATCCTATTCATATTTGAAATATCATCTACGGAGTATCATAACAAAAAATAAGGAATACGGTACATGACTCGTGAGGAAGAGCATCATGTGAGCAATTTTTTTTGACCGTGACTGTACCACATTGACGTTAATATAACAGAAATCATTGCTTTCATCTTAATAGTGGATTGAAATGGATATAGATTGACTTGTCTTGGACCATGTTTGTAAGCCTGTTTTTGGATTTTATTCACGGATTCACCATGCCTTTTTTGATATGTCATGTGCTTAACTCATGATAAAAAAAAAAAAAAAAAAAAAAAGGTGTAAAAAACTTGTAAGCGTCTCTAATGATTGAGATTTTTTAGACTTTGAACTTTATTTATTATCATTTAATCTTTCGAGTATAAATTTAATTGATTGTTCAAAATATATTGAATTGTCAATGTATTTTGCGGTTTGTACATTTTTAACATTTATCTTTTAATCATATTTTATTTTATTTTACCTTTTAATTAGATTTCAGCTTGAATATATATATATATATATATATATATATATATATATATATATATATATATATATATATATATATATATATATATATATATATATATATATATATATATATATATATATATAGGGTTAGGTTCATTTGAGACCACCTATATTTTGTGAGACCGCGAGATGCATTTTTTTATTTTTTTTTTATTTTTTTTATTTTTTTAGTTAATTCATGTTCCGAAAATAATATTTAAAAAAAGAATTTTTTGATTTTTCCATTTATTTTGCATTTTAAAATTATTTTTAGAATATGTACAGTGTAATATTCTATTTAGAATATTTCACGTATTTTTAAAAAAAAAATAGAATTTTTTTTTAGTTAATTCAAGTTCCGAAAATAATATTTAAAAAAAGAATTTTTAGATTTTTCCATTTATTTTGTATTTTAAAATTATTTTTTCGAATATGTCAGTGTAATATACTATTTAGAATATTTCACGTATTTTTCAAAAAAAAAAACGGAATTTTTTTTATTTTTTTAGTTAATTCAAGTTCCGAAAATAATATTTAAAAAAAGAATTTTTGGATTTTTCCATTTATTTTGCATTTTAAAATTATTTTTAGATTTGGTCTCACGGTCTCAAAAAATTAGAATAATCTCAAATGAACCTGAACCTATATATATATATATATATATATATATATATATATATATATATATATATATATATATATATATATATATATTTCTATTTATTTTGCATTTTAAAATTATTTTTAGATTTGGTCTCACGGTCTCAAAAAATTAGAATAATCTCAAATGAACTTGAACCTATATATATATATATATATATATATATATATATATATATATATATATATATATATATATATATATATATATATGTATAGTTTTAATCGGTAACATAAAATAATTTCAAAAATGTTTTGAAATTAAATGGTTAACAATGTATGAGAACCAACAACATCTAACGACTGAAAACTAGGTGACTGTTTATTCGGCTTAGATTGTTGTTCAAAATGCCATTGGACCAATAATTCTGATTATAGTTATGAAATACTATTCGATTCGATTAACAACTCTTGAAGATCCCGGCAAATACATTATTTGACGTTTTTTGAGCAACAAGTCTCCTAGTTATATATCTTTTGTATTTGTTTTTGATTAGATCATTTTCGTGTCAAATGATATAACGAGAGCCCAAAATCATTACACACACATAATGAATTAGCAAACTACTTAAGAGAATATTGGAACATAACTAATAATATAAATATTAATGGCAACTTACTATATATCCATAAAGCCAAGTTACATCCCCCAAGACACGTACCCTACATAAAATATTACAAGCTAAGAAACAACCCCACAAATTATATATGTTTAGGGAGTTGATTCGTATTACTATTAGCGAAATATACTTATCCAATTACCCCAATTTAGTTATGCTTTTGCCCCATTAGCATCTCACCTGTCAAGCCACAAGAAAGAGCCTCATCTGGTATCTTCCGCACAAGATGAACCCCTTCTGCGAAAATCACACCCATTCCCATATGCAAATGAGGCTCTATATGACAATGAAATGCCCACACACCTGGATTATCAGTCATGAATCTTATCGCTGTCCACCCATGAGGAAATATAACTACAGTGTTCCTCAATGGCGGGTTTACCAAATTCAGTTTCTTTTCATCTTTCTTGGAAAACTTCCCATCTCCATACCCCAACACCCAAAAGTCATGCCCATGAAGGTGCCATGGATGTATCTCACTAACACCTTCCTGTATTAAATTCGCATTTTGTAATATCACGTCATAAGTCTTGCCAAAATTAAGATTATAAACCCCACTGCTAATCGTGCAGTTGGGATTCGGTGGGGGCTTAGTTATATCATATGTGTCACTGAATGTTTCCGGTGGACTTATTTGGTCAAACGCATTAGTTAAACCATATCTTATTGAACCTAAGTAAGGTGTTTCCGTTAACTTAAGTGACACATTGTTGATAGCCCATTTGGTTTGACCTTCCATGAAATTTTGAGTATTGAGGAGGAAGATTCGATGATCGTAATTGGCTGGAGGCTTCGGTGATCCTGGATGTGCAAGAAGCTTGTAAGTGAATGATTTACTATGAGCGTAGTCGTTCCATCGAGGGGTTGTGGGAGGATGATGCTTAGGACGTTTCGACACCTTGGCGGATGTGTAGTGTAATAAGGCTAAGCCTCTAGCGGTTTTTGTCGGGTCTCTTCCTCTTACACCCACCGAAATCCAGTAATTATGGGAAGAATGTTTATGTGTATTGAATATTACTGAGTAGCTTTCACCGGAGTATATGTCAAAGTCCTTGACCAAAAATGGCTTGAGGTAGTTCCCATCAGCTTCCACCATCAACATGTTGTGGCTCTGCATGCATGAAAAACTTCGTAAGTTTTTTGTATTGGAGTCGATTATATCAATGGTGTTTAGAGAAAGAAGGATAATTTATATATAGTGTTACCTCAATGGCGACATTGAGTGAAGCTAAGGCAGTAGTGCTTGCGACTCTCAGCCTGTATGTCTTCCCTGGCTCGACGTCGAGGATGTTAGGTGCGCACTGTTCTTTTCCGGTGAACTTGCACCCTGGTAAACCCTTAGAGTCTTTGCTATTAGGGGGCACTGCTAATGAACAGGTGAATTGCCCTCTTCCATTTATTAGCACACTCTACAAAACGTTGTTTCAAATCATGAATATATATATATACTAGTTGTTACTCGTAAACAACAAGTATACTAATTGCCCCAGTTTAATTTTTTTATTTGATAAAGTTGTTTCAAATTTAAAGTAATTCATGTTGCTTCTAAGGGGATCCAAACAAAAGATGCAACATTGAGATTCAGTTTTCAACTTTTTTTATAGGAAAATCTAGGAAAAACTTAATATTCAGATAAATTTTTTAATAAAGTTTTAAATTTTATTTTTTTGAACAAAAAATTTTGTTTTTTTTTTCTTCATTTTTTGAATAGAAAAGCCTTCCAAAAAACCAACTAATTTATTCACTTTAATAATTTTTAATATGTCATAGGTCCATAGGACCAAACTGTTGAATTTTCAAAAATATTAGGATTTTTTTTAGATTTCATCAAAATTTGTAGATAATGTATTAACATATTTTTGATATATATATATATATATATATATATATATATATATATATATATATATATATATATATATATATTTACGTATTTGTGTATTTTTAAAGTTTTTATATGTATATGTTTACGTATTCTAATGTATTATAAATGTATAAACATATTTTTTACTTATTTATATATATATATATATATATATATATATATATATATATATATATATATATATATATATTTAACCATTTTACATATTTTTATGTATTTTTATATGTTATTTTTTATGTATTATGTATTTATATATATTTTGATGTATTTATGTATTTTTTATAAAGATGTTTATGTATTTTAAATATATAAACATATTCTTTTATGTATTTATACGTATCTTTTTTTTTTAAGTATTTTACATATTTTTGTTGTGTTTTTATGTGTTTTCTATATATTATTTATTTTTATGTATTTTTGCGTATTTATGTATTTTTTTTGTTTTTTATATAGATGTTTATGTATTTTTATGTTTTTTAAATGTTTGATCGTATTATTTTTACATATTTATGTATTTTTTTACTTCAAGTCGTCTTCATCATTTAATCTAATTCGCACAACTACTTCGAGTATGTCTAGATGGTTTTACTACATATCCATACATTTTAAGTTTTTCTCATTCGATATTTAATTTCCAGATAAGCTAAAGGGAAAACCTTAAAATATATGGGTATTTAGGAAACCATCTAGACATATGCAAGTTGTAAGAATTGGATGAAATGGTTGAGATGACTTTAAGTAAAAAAAAAATCATAAATACTTAAGAAAAATACAGTTATACATTTAAAATACAAAAACATATATATAAAAAACTTTTAAAATATATTTAAATACATAAAAATAGATATAAATACGTAATACGTAAAAAAAACCCCATCAAAATACATAAAAATTGTAAAATACTTAAAAATACATATACATATGTAAAAAATATGTTTATACATTTAAAATACATAAACAACTATATAAAAAACTTTTAAAAAAAATACATAAATACATAATACATAACAAAATAACACATAAAAATAAGTAAAAAGAATATATAAAATACTTAAAATGCATATAAATACATTTATAAATTTAAAATACATAAACAATGTAAACATGTATATACAAAACTTACCAAAAAGTGATACATATATATATATATATATATATATATATATATATATATATATATATATATATATACATGTTTATACATTTAAAATACATAAAAATACGTAAATATATACATATAAAAACTTAAAAAATACAAAAGTATATATATATATATATATATATATATATATATATATATATATATATATATATATAAACACCTAAAAAATATGTTTATATATTATATATAGGTTTTGATGAAATTTGCAGAAAATTCTATTATTTTGAAAAAATTAATGATCTGGTCGTGTGACCTGTTAAACAGGTCAAAAAGGTTAAAGTGAATAAATTAACCGGTTTTTAAACTTTACTATTCAAAAAACTAAAAAGTTGAAAATTTTCAATTCAAAAAATAAAATTTAGGGTTTTATTAAATTTTTTCTCAAAAAATTAAGATTTTTCTATAGATTTCTCTTTTTTATATCAACACTCTCAATGTACATGAAAATAAATATAAAAATCCTTAACATTACACGATTTATATCAAATTAAATAACAGAAACCAAAGATGACATAAATTACTTTAAAATTGGTACAAATGAAATTATTTGGGTCAGATTTAGAGAATAGAGGACATATTAAAAGCGGATAGAAAGTTACCAAAACAAAAGAAAATTTATTTACCATCCGACTTTTCTGACACAAATACTGTTTTGTTAGACCATAATCTTTTCAATTAAAATTTAATTTTAACAAAGTAAATACTAAATGAAAGTTATACAATTTAAAAAATATAAATTAAGATATATATATTCTATGACATGTTATACCTGAGCTTCACCTATCCAACGCATAGGTTTGGCATTGAGATCTTCCTCTTGTTCTTCAATACCTTTATGCCACCAATCACTTAGCAGGAGGCTAAACTCCCCATCATAATGAAAAGCTTCCTTCTTTCCCTCCTCAACGTCGACTATCAACATTCCATATAACCCCGCTGATCTTTGCATCCCCAAATGTCCATGGTAAAAGTACGTACCCGCCTTCACACTCAATCGGATTAATTAACGTTTACTTATCATACTTACACTTAACTCAAAACTTTCTCCAAAATGCATAATAACACATCATATACGACACTATACACACATACCTTATCAACTGTGAAGTTGTATGTAAACGTGTCTCCAGATTTTATCGGACATTGTGATATGGCTGCAGTTCCATCCGCCCATGGTGTTTTCAACTTTTTTTTTCAAGAAACAATTAGAAATTAACCATGCAAAGATTAGGAAGAAAAGTATATATATATATATATAACATATGTGAAGGGTTCTAACCTGTCTAATACCATGCCAATGGATAACAACTCCATCCTTATCAAGCTTGTTTGTGAGATTAACAACAACGTTGTCTCCAGCTCGAGCTTTGATTGTCGGACCAGGGAACTGACCATTAATGCCGATGATGAAATCTTTTTCCATGCAATCTGGTGCGCCTTTCATGTACTTCACTTCCCAATTGTACTTAACCTCTTCACCCGAAATGGACCTCGAAAACACCCCAAAACACCATAAGCATGCAAGGAAACATATGGGTGTAAGCCTGTTTGGAGCCATTGAGGTTATGGAAGTGATATGAGTGAATGGTTTAACTCTATGGTATATATAGAGAGAGATGGTGGGTATGAACACAAGTCCGAAGTAGGTATAGTCTCGGATAACTAAGTAAAATGTGAACGACCCACTTGTGTTACTCAGTTACTTGATAGATCTTCTCCGTTTTCCACGTGTTGTGATTCTATTGAGTGACTAATTATCTTGTTTCCTTAATTTTGATTTAAAATGATGATGGTTTAGAACATAAACTGACCACACAGAAGTTTTGTTTTTTTGTTTTTTTAGATTTTACTATACAATAGCCACAAAAATTAAAAATAATCAAAATACTCATAAATTTTGGTGCTTATGTGAAAATAATGTTGGTGTGTAGATTTCTTTTTAGTTTTTGAAAATTCAAAACGAGGTTTTTGACGTTAGAAAATGTAGATGCTGACTGCGAAAAATGACATCATCTAAAGATTTATTTGTTTATTTGTTTTTATTTTTTGAAAAAGCTTGTATTGTTTTCTTGTGTTACTGCAAATATCAGGGATTGTATTGTGAAAATTAGAATCCGTACACTTTCGAGGTATGAAACACTACTATACAAACGCAAACATGACCCGTTTTTTTGAAAAAAATGAGCTATATTAAATAGAGAAACGGCTCTAATATAAAGGAATGGGCAATATGACCTGGGTTTTCAACCATAACCGTTTTAGGGTATCAAGTATGGTTTTGAGATGTTTATGCATTTTAGACTGCCACATCATATAAAAATTCTGGTTATTAGTAATGGGGTGGTGTTCACTAGTGAACAAGAGAGAGAAAGAGAAAGGAAGATAGAGATAGAGAGAAACCGGAGGAATGATTGGGAAGAAAAAATTCAGCCAATAAAATTGCTCGTAATCTTCCGTGAATGGCTTCAATCCACGTCACACCCATTATAGAGTGGGGCGGTGTTCACGCGTAAATACCCCCCTCCACGTCAGCTGTCACCTGTGAAAAACTCATCCGTACCCTTTGGCCTTATATGATTATGGGATGCAATTGTGAAAGGTTCATACGACCCAGTTTCCAACAAGTGGGCTTTTTGACATCCGAGATAAGGAAGAAGTCTAGACTTTATTAGAAATAACTTTAACTCATAACTAGATAAAAACTAAATATTCAATTAATTTGTAGTTGAAACTTCCAATATCTATATTTAATTGTTCAATGTGTTAGAAAATAAAGGGATCGAATAACAATTAATATATACTTTGATAGATTCAAGGATCATGTTTATCAAATACTTTTCAAAGACAGTAATTCTTCCCTTTTGTCTGGGGTCTACAAATTCAGAAATGCGATAATCTAAGAATAAACCAATTCGAATTACATGTCAAATTCGAATTAAAAACACAAAATAACTTGCTTTGATGCGTTATTAAGAGATAGAAAAATTATGAAATAATTTCGAGTATATAAATGTTGAACCATTTTTTTTAAACCAGAGAAAAGTTCTTATACTTAAAGGAAAAGTGGTTAAAATCGGTTAAACCAAAAATAACGCTAAAACATGGTGGTTATTGGATACAACTGTACCTACATCATCATGATGTTATCACGGGTTTTTGGCAGGAAATTGCATGGTTGGAGTCTCATTTGATACAAAAATTCATTTAGGTTTCGGGGCGTTGCCATGGAGTTTTGGCGGAACCACCGACAGGGGCTCTATCCCTTGGATCCCGCTAGGAGCGTTGCCCCTAGACCCCGCCAAGGGGATGCAACCCCTTGGAACCCTGCACCCAGAGGCAGTACCCCCGAACCATTGTATACTTGAGTTCACATTTATCACACCAAGTGTGCACTCTGCACCTCCAAACTCGGTTAGTAAATAGAGCTCGGCCCATCTCATTATTAATAATAATTACACCAAAATATGTTGATAACACTAATATCACCTATACAATGTCCATGACTTCATTCACGTAAACATAATTAACTCAAAGTAAAAGGTTAATTCCATAGTGCACAAAAAATCAATCAATACAAAGCTAAGAAAGCTTCCATCTGTCCCAACTTCAATATAGAGCTTACATTCAACAAGTGACCAACTGTCCAACTCTCTTCTAGCTTCTAGCACTTTTCAAATTTTCACTAAAACACTACAATTAGATACAGTTGATAAATTACTATCCAATATCCACTTATAATGTTCATAAAAATAATAAAAATATTATATAAACATTGCAAATTGTAAGGGCCTCTATTTAATTAAGATTAGCTAGATATGTATATAGATACGCTGAGAACTTCCCGTTAGTTTAAATAAATAAGCATAGCTAGAAAGATAAAAATTGAATGCAATAGCTGCAAAAAAAAGAGTCTTTGTCTATCGTGTTTCACTGCATCTTGCAAAGACATTGTTCCATGACTTGAACAAGTAACCTTCTTGTCAAAAAAAACTAAAATGGGCATAAAGAATATAAATCCCTTGTCTCATAGTTTAGATATTGGAGAGGCTTCTTTATCGTATCTTCTCCGTTATATAATGACACCAAAGTTCCAAAAATGTCAAACACAAACAAGCACTACATAGAACTCCATATGCAAGTATAATATAACTAGTGTATATATCTCGTGAGAATCATAGTTATAAAATTAATTAAACTTTTATAATAAAAACTTAAAATTATTAATCGGTTATTTTAAATAAATTATTAATTTAAGATATATTTTTATTAGTTATGTGAAATTATAATCGTTGATTCAAATAAATATGTAAACTTAGTTTTTAATATATATTAGACATTTTTTATTTGTGAATTAATGAAAATAATAATATAAAATTCAAATTTAAAATAGAGAATAAATACATTGATAAATAACATCACATTAATGAGGAGATCTAATAAATTTAAAATGGATAACTAATAAATTGACAAGTGACAAAACATTAATTAAAATGTTTAATATGGTGACACATGGCAAAAGATTACTCTTTAGAGAGATAGGGAGATAATGTGCAACAAAGAATTCCAGAATACAAAATGTCAAAAAAAAAAAAAAAAAAAAAAAACCATATGCCATATGTGAAAGAATTTTAATCAACTAGTTCACAAGGCTATTCCAAATATCCGGAAAAATGTTGTAAGTTCATAATATTAAAGGAGACCTTTCCCCCTAATGCCAACAAGCGTAAAAATTATTCTTTGGAAATGTATTGATCCTAATTTTCAAACAATAATATATTATTTAGTTTGGTTGGTTTGTAAAAAACGAAAACAAAAATTATTATAAGAAATATGTAACGACCCAATTTTTACAAAGAAAATTTTCATTTTAGAATAATCAAATACAGTTCCAACATTAAGAAATCCAGTTATAATTGTTTTCAAAATATAAGTCATATACAACTTTTATTCCAAACATCAGAGTGTCCTGTGAAAAAGTCTGAGAGTGTCACACCCCAAAACCAGGAACGGCGGAAACGTTCTGGGGCGGAGGACGTCATGTATAATATCAACAACAATGTAAAGTAGTAAACAAGCAACAACATCATCCATTGCATTAATAATATAATTATTATACAAATGTGTTCTGTCAAATTTTGATAAACACTAAAGCATAAATCAAAATGAAAGATAAGTCTTGAACAAGCTCCATCTTCCTTTCTCCTTGCATCGGTACCTGTCTATGATGACCTGAGGATACAAGTAATTTTGAAAGCGAGTATTAGCTTTAAAGCTGGTGAGATCATAAGTATTTAGTGTCTTAATTTGTATGTGAGAAAATGTAAGTATATGTACTTAAAAGTATTGAAAGTGTATATGAACTGTAAGTGTTTGAAAAACCCTAGAATCCCTATGATTCCTATTAATAACAAAAGGAGTCTTCTACCAAGACCTAACTGTTCTGAATGTAGTCTTCTACCAAGACCTGACTGTTCTGAATGTAGTCTTCTACCAAGACCTAACTGTTCTGAATGTGTGTGTCTCTTGTAAGAGGATGTATTTTCCAAAGTATAACTATCATTATTCAAAAATATAGTTTGTACAATAATGTTTAAGTGAGGTTATCACTAAAAATATGTAATGGAAAATCAATGTAGTACTATGGTGTAGTGTCCAACTACAACCGTACTTATTACCTTAAATCTAGGGTAATACTTCCAAGTACTGTAGTATTTAATAAAAATAACTACATCGGTACTCAACTGCCTTATTTGAGGGATAAGGTATAATGTGATGTCTAGATCCCAGACTATACGCTCCCCTATCAAAGGGATTTTGGGACCTACCCACGACCCCTGCATGAACGCAAGCCATGAGCATCCACATTACCGAATGATCATGTATACTCGATATAACTATCACAATTGTGGTGTGATTCATCAGTATAGTTAGATCATGAACTGGTTCTGTGCTATAGCACCTAATGACGTCTGTTCTATGTATATGTAAGTGTGATCATGTAATTGTACTCAAGTAAGAGCGATCATGTAATAGTACAGTATTGTACTGTAATGTTCTACGTGTGCTAGCTGTAATGTGTGTTCTCTCTATCTAGCAAGTATAGTAATGTAATCATTCTAGTATAGTTGTATATGTTCTCGTCCTAGTATAGTTGTATATGTAATGTACTGAAAAGTTCTAGAAAGTATTGACTCATGAATGAAATGACTCATTGAATGATATCGCGTTCTAGCAATGGTTCTAGTATCTTCCTGAACTACCCATATGGTAGCTTTCTAGTAATCTAAGTGTACGTATGGACATGGATGTATACCCTTGCTACCCAAGGGCATAGGATGAACTGGAAGGGCCTTTTATGACTATATATGTGTACATGATATATAACTAATATTTAAACGACCTTCGGACGAATACCCAAAATCCCACCAGACCACATCTCAAGGCGCGAAAAGGAAATAGGGTGGATAGCCTTCCTAAGTCTTTTAAACATTTCTTATATAAGTATACATATAGAGGCATGCAATTTATAATATAAAATCATAAATAAGATTTGTAAGACATTTAAAATATAAGTATTATTTTAAGAAAAGATCGACTTGGTGTCAATTTATAAAACAATTTGAAGGCATAAGTTTAATAAAACAGTTTAAGTATAAGGAAACATTTGTTTGAAAGACAGTTGTAAATAAGTTTGAAAGGAAATGTACGGAGTAAGCTGTACAGTGTAAAAAGGAGTTTAAAACATATAAAATGTTATAAAAAGTCATTTGAAGGAAACTGTTTGGTAAAACGGCTAATGAGTAGCCAAATGATTTGATTGCTGTATATTAATCACATGTGATTGATGTAAAAAGTAATATAATCCTACTTGCTAATCACATGTGATTGACATAATAAGTAGCATGATTCTACTTGTATCCCCCCCCCCCCATAAAACATTTAAAAAGATTTTAAAACATTAGTTAAGGGGTATGAACTCACCTGCAGTAAGTGACTGGAATTGCACGGGCTGTTATCGTACGGAAGGATCGGACAAGTGCTTGGTGTCAAGTGGAGACTTAGACACACACAATGATCCTAATTACATATGAAGACATATGTATATAAATAATTAGAGATTTAATCACTAATCATACAAGTATAAACATTTAAGCGCGAGGACAACACTTTTGGTCAAGTGCTAGGAGGCTAATGGGTTGCAACAAAGGAGTGCAATGCTCCTAATGGAAGTTTAAGGTCTAAAGACCATATTCATTAGAGTTTACGGCCCAAGGAAGTAAGCTCCTGGCCGTAAACTCTCAAACAAGTCATGAAATGGAGTTTAGAAGTACTACAAACTTAGAGGGGAATTGTTTAAAGGCTTTACAAGTGTTTGGGCACCATATTGACTCCTTTGGGGAGTTTACGGCCCAAAGACCCCTTTTCCCTTGGAGTTTACGGCCGTAAACTCTCTTGGGAGGGTTCTTATTGTCCTTTCAAGTCTCCAACATTTCTAGGAACAAGTCTAGGCTTCAACCATTGGCTTAAGGAAGGTTTATGGCACTAAATAGGACCATTTGATGGAGTTTACGGCCATAGAACTCTTTGGGCCGTAAACTCCCTCACACATGAGGTTCTAAGAATTTTAACTAGTCCAAAACTCATCTAGGTACTTGCCCTAAAAGTCTCTTGGCCTAAGGAAGTGTCTAGGGTGTCCTTTGACCCCTTAATAGGAGTTTACGGCCCAAGAAATACTCTTGGCTGTAAACTCTTCCACACTTGAGTTTCCATGAGTTTTCTAGGTTCTAATCTTTTAGGGGTACATGCCAAAATAAAGTCTAAGCCTTAGGACAAGTTTGAAGGCACTTAGGAACACAAAACTTGGAGTTTACGGCCCGAGGAGCTTCTTGGCCGTAAACTCCCTTATAGAAATGATTTCTAAGGGTTTTGATGGCATAAATCATGAGTTTAAAGCTTCTAGGTTTTTGTTCTAAGGCTAGGGATCACAAGGCACTCATTTATGCCCTTTACTTGGAGTTTACGGCCCAAGGGATGTTCCTTGGCCGTAAACTCCTCAAACTACATGGTTTTGATTTGTTTCTAGCCTCTAATGATCATACACTAAGTCCTTAGTTAGATGCCTAACACGGAAATGGGACTAGGTGGCCTTTAGGCTTGATTTTGGAGTTTACTCCCCAAGAACGTTCTTGGGCGGTAAACTCCCGGATCTTGTATTTTAGACATGTAAACAATGTTATTTAGCATATAAAAAGTATTAAAACACATCTATGAAAGTAGACTCACAATCTGGGATGAAAACCCGAAGATCCGTGAGAGAGTATTTGGCTTTTCTCTAATTGGAAATCAAATAATGCACCAATTTGGTTCAGAATTCTATTTATAGTCCTGAGATTTTTGGCAGAAAATATTTCTATTCTCGGAATGGATTCTAATAATGACCTAGAGTAATGGAATTACAGTGTTGCACCAAACCCTAGTGCAACCACTCTCCTAATATCTCTTGAGGTGTAAAACCCTAAAGCTGCCAAACTTAATCCAAAAGTTTGAATTTTCACTGTAACTGTTCTACTACTATTGGATTGAAATGGTTTGATTTGGATGGAAATTTCGGGTTGTCACAGAGAGAAAGTGCACGCCGCGCCATCACGCCTTGCCCTTGCCCTTAGGATCTGAAGTACCTAAAACAAATCCACAACTTGTAAGCTAATGTTTAGTGAGTTCCCCAAAGCATACTCCACACACACAAGCCACATAACACATATCATATCAGCTATAAAAGCTTCCTCTACGACATATCACATATCATGTTAGCTATACAACTCTCTCTTCCACATATCACATATCACCTTAGCTATAAAGCTTTCTCTATCAATAGCCATAAAGGCTATCTGTACCGTTAGCCATAAAGGTTATCTCTACCGTTAGTTATAAAGCTATCTCTACCCTCAGCCATAAAGGTTATCTCTACCGTTAGCCGTAAAAGCTATCTCCATAATAACCCTAGAGGCTATCTGTAACACCTAGGATCAGAAAGACCAAGAAAAGAAAGGAAAGACTCTAAGTCAAGAGTCAACTCGTTGAGTCTAAGGAGGAACTCGACGAGTCGGAGCGGGATCTGGGGCATAGAGTAAGTGACTGACTCGGCGAGTCTGGTCTGGACTAGAAAAACCCTAATCCCAGGGGTTGTGCCATATTTAAAGAACATTACATCCCTTCCCCAGCCTCTTTGCTACCCTTTTGAGATCCAGAAACTCTAAATCGTGAGTGGGAGTCCTTGGAAGCAATTTGGAGCTTAGATAAGTGGTTTTTGTGAAGAGATCTTGAAGATCAAGAAGCTTGGATCAAGGGGGTTTACAGAGATTTGGAGTATTCTTTAGTAGGAGGTCATCTTGGAGGTAATAAGTTGTTACCTTCACCCTTTTTGCATGTAGATCTATTCTTGAATGAGATTTGGGGCTATTTTGGAAAGATTGAGGTCTATTTCGGGTTTGGAGCTTAGATCTAAGGGTGCTACTTTAGATCTAGGGTTGTGATGGTCCAGAATGTCTTAAAGCAGCCGTCAATGAGTCATTGGTGAAGCCCCTTTGTCTTAAATCCTAGCCCTAGAGTGTTTTGGGCCTATATCTCTTTGGTTTCACGTAAAGTTTGCAACTTTATGTGAGGGTTGGACTGTAGAAGAGTGGATCTATGGATTAGAGCCCTGCATAGCTCGAAAAGCCACTATAATGATTGAAAAACTGGAGAGACTCGGCGAGTCACATGGGTGTACTCGACGAGTTGTATGAACATGTGCATGCACTCAGTGAGTTGGAAGAACAACTCAGCGAGTCTATTGAAGATTGCCAAGGACTCGGCGAGTCTGTTCTTGGACTCGACGAGTCAGGTCGCAGAACCCCCAACCTCTTCTGGTTAAGACGCGGATTACTGAGTTGAGTGGTGACTCAGTGAGTTGGACAGGATGGAACTCAGAGATCGATGAACTCGACGAGTCCTGGGATGACTCGGCAAGTTGGGTCGTATTTTGAGAGTGTCTGAGTTTAAGAACTCGGCGAGTCTATGGGTTGACTCGGTGAGTCGAGTCAACTGGAAGGTTGACTTTGACCAGGACTTTGACTTAGTTTGACTTCTAGAGTTCAGTTTGGAACTAAGTGTTATGTTGATAATTAGTAGCTCGGGGAGCTAGTGGAGTAGCGGTTCAAAGAGTTGTCGAACAGTAGCCAGAGGATTATCAGCAAAGTTCAGCAGTACAAGGTGAGTCTCCTCACTGTTTGTATGGGTTTACGACCACAATTCCGGCCCATTTAGTCTATGTATGACAGGAAGACCCGGGGGTTTGCCCTAGGCATTACGCATGAAAGTCCAGGAGGTGGCTCCTGGCACACAGTATGTTATTATGTATGATAGGAAGACCCGGGGTTATCCCTAGGCAATATGTATTAAAACCAGGAGGTGGCTCCTAGCGCACTGTATGCTATTGTGTATGAAAGACCAGGAGGTGGCTCCTGGAACACTATATGCGGAGTAGCCTAGTAGAGTAGTATGTATAGTTTTCTTGTGATACTTGCATGAAAGACCAGGGGGTGGCCCTTGGCTCTTGTCTGTAAGTGTCGGATTAGTGTCTAAGTCCATAACTATTTTGGTATGTACTTGACCCGATGGTGCATGGTCCTTTTGGGTTGCCTTCACCAAAGCAACTTGATTGTAGAAATAAATAGAGACAGAGGTTATTATGATTTATTAATATTTTATAAGAATAATATATTAAATGAGAAATCATATTTGTTTAATTAATATTGGTCAATAATTAATTAGGAATTAATTTTGTGATCAAGTGTAATTAATTAAACTAGAGGGGCTGAATTGTAATTATGTGATAGTTACAAAATAAGGTAAGGATTATCCTAAGTATAGGATGGAAGAATTTAAGGTGATAATGCCTTAGAATTCGACTATGATAAGGATTCAAGGATTATCTTATGGGTTGCTTGGTAAGCAAGCAACTAGATAAGGATAATGACTGAAGCCCTATCTGTACACCTATATAAACCCCCTTGGCACATGATTTCGTGTAAGACCTTCCCAAGGCTTCTTAGGGACGAATTCAATACCTCCTCTCTCTCCTCATATCTTCTCCATTTGCTCTTGGTGTTTGTAAGCCATTAGAGGAGTGACAATTGTGTCTCTAAGCCTTCCAAAGTCAATACAAGGAGATTTGGGATTGTTATTGCTACATAACAATCAAAGTAACATTATAAACTTATTCTTATGGCTAATATGATTATTTGAATGCTAGAATTAGGGTTTATAGTCTTGGATAACTTGCATGTACAATAGAGAAACCTAGATCCAATCATTAGGGTTTGTATGAGCACATAGGATGTCTTATGACCAAAACCCATCAGTGGTATCAGAGCCTAGCTTGGTTTCAATTGTATTGATGCATTACATGTTCAAAAAAATTCGTTTTTTGGTGTTTTGGAGGCTGGACTCGCCGAGTCCATAGCTGAACTCGCCGAGTCCATGCAGACTCGACGAGTCCAAGACAAACTCGACGAGTCAACTCGTTAGATGGAGGGTATCTCGGTTTTTCTTGTTGTTTTTGCTTATGGATAGTTACCTTATCATGTTAGATCAATATTAATCCGATTATATGATATATTTGACTATAATTTTGATCTAATTGAAGATATTTGTCAATTAATAAGATAATTGTTTCCTTATGTGATAATTGATTAATTATTTTGAGTAAATTGATAAATTGTTTTGTAAGAAATCATTAAATAAATCAAATATGGATAATTGTGTGATTAAAAATTTTAATTTGAATTATTTGTTATTTGATCCTTGTTGTTATGAAAAGTTTCATATTTTCTCCTTTAGGTTTTATAGTTTAAATTTGAACCCAAAAGTTTTGTTGTTTTGAAATTTAAATAGTTAAAACCCTAATGTTTTGAAAACAGGTTTCAAAACTTGCCCTCAAGTTTTGGAATTTAAATTTTGATTAATTGTTTAATTGTGATATATATTTAAATTCTAAACCCTAATGTTTTGAAATATTTTAAAACTTACCCTCAAGTTTTGGAATTTAAAAGTTAATTAAAAGTTTAATTAGGAATGTTAAATTCTAAAACCCTAGTAATGTTTTGAAAAGTTCAATTCACACCCTTATGGTTTTATTAATTACTTAAGGTATATAATTAAAAGAGGTTTAATAAATCCATAAAAGTTTTAGTTTGAAATTTAATTGAATTAAAAGTATAATTATTAATTTTTAACCACCTAGTATTTTAAAAAGTGTAAAATACACCCTATACTATATATATAACATTAAAAGTCTAACATTATATATATATATATATATATATATATATATATATATATGTATATATATATATATATATGTATGTATGAGTAAAAGTCAGTCTTATCGTTAGTAGGCCTCATTCACGAAGCTGGTCTATAAGGGGTGTTTAAGGAAATTGCCTATAATATGGCGATTGAATGGGTATCCACTCTTACTCACGCACTCTTGAATAGTGGAGGGTCATTAGCCGAACGAGTAGGATAGGACGAAGCCTTCCGTTATAAGTATAATGAAATACAAAAGTAACTAAATGTTTTTACAAATTCCTAATCTTAGTTATTTAGGCAAACTGAATTGATGTAATTCCATGAAATTACACTTTGTGCTCTTGCGAAGACGTTAGTGGAGCGTGTGTGGTTTACCGGCACACTAAATGGTTCTAAGCAAAGGTAGCAAAGGGTGACTCAATGTTTGTCATAGTTCGGTGGAGCGTGTGTGGTTTACCGGCACATTGAATAGGTGATTGTAACATGTGAGGGCACCATGTAAGTTTGCATGGTTATTCACACCCGCTTTGTGATCCTCGGCATCCCAGTCACAAACAAGAGAGGCATATCGAGATTTAAACATGCCATTGAAGTGTTCAATGAATCTCAAAGGATCTAGGAGTTTTCATAGATTTAAAACTTAAATTTATTTTTCGTTTTTCATGGTGGAAATTAGTGAATCGTCATTCACTTACCTTCAAATATTCTGCAACTAGATTACGGCATCCCTTTTCTAGGTTGTAGAATATTGTGTTGGGTCCTAGCCTTTGTATCTCATTTGGGTGACTTACTAAGGACTCACTCAATCAACTAACTTGAATTTGTTTCTCCCGTTTTGTAGATGTCAAAGTTCGACAACCATGGTCTTCCCAAATCCCGTGGAACAAGCATTCCACATGTAGATGGTATTCCACGATTCGATCGAGGAACAAGAAATCATGCTTCACTTCCTCCACCTCCTCCAATTGTTCTCCCTAACCCACAAGATTGAAGAATTGAAAGGTTCAATATCACTAAGGCCCTATTGGAAATGGAACATGAAGATGGTAAATCCGTGTGTGCCCACATTCTAGGAATGAAATCACACATCGATAGGTTGATAATGTTGGGTATGTCATTCCCGAATGAGTTGGCTGTAAATTGGGTTTTGCAGTCACTTCCTGAATCATATAATGAGTTCAAAAGAAATTATTATACGATGGATCATGATGACAACATTATTGACCTAACTTACATGCTCATTGTTGCTGAATCAGAAATGATTTGGCGAAGCAATGGAGCGTATTTGTTGGGAGAGTCAACCGACCATGCTTCCGAGGACGTTCTAAGAGAAGCGACCTGTGTTTGCTGCCAAGAGAAAGGGCGTTGGATAGAAGTCTGCCCCAAGAGCCTGAAAATTCCAAAGATGGGAGAGTCAAAGAGTATGACTGCGCTTCAGGTAAAATCCATTCGTTAAGTTCCTATTCATTGATTCAAAAATACATGATGTGATAAGATTGCATTTGAATGTTTTTGTAGGATCGGTAAAAAGAAAGGAAGCTTGATGAAAGAGCAAGATGAATCTAATCACAAGAAATTGATCTTGATCTCATGGACTTGAAGATTAGATTTTGAGCTTAGATAGTTATGATAGAGTTGTTAGAAATTTTCCTTTTTTAAATACATAGTTTTCAATGGATTTTGCATTGTAAGGACAAATGTTTTCCGCTGCTTTTATAAATAAAATAAATTTTGGTTTGACTTATTTATTTATTTGTTTACTTCGTTGCAATGAAATCCTTATTAAAATTGATGTTTGAATATTTCTACAACAAATGGATATGATTCTTATTTATGGTGTTTATGGAAAAAGTCGAGAATTTACCAAATAGGGAGAGTTTCTCATCGCCCAAGTTTCAATTGGACAAAAATTTTGAATCACGCAACTTGGTTGCATGATGAATGAGAAATTTTATATTTGGAAATTAGACTAATTCATTGACAAAGTGTCAAGTGAAGGACTAGGAGATCAAGTACACAAAGTTGCATATTGATCAAGTCCACCATAAGAGTAACAAAGATATTCGTCATGATTTACTAAAGGTTTATTAATTATGATTATACTTATAAGATTAAGTATAATTCAGAATTGATTAAAAAGGTTTAAATCTATAGCAAAACGAATAAGAATCAAGTAGGCAGAAAGATAAAAGTTTCTTCATTCTAAGAAGAAGGGAGAGTACCTTTTATGCTTTATGATAAGTCTTTATGATTAAGAACCATATCTCAATTGATCCTCTAAGTAAGTCTTAGTATAATTGTATGTTTAAGAAGAGGAATCAAGAATTGAAGAAATGATTAAATCAAAAGGTCAATCATACTTCGTTCCAATAACAAGTCTTAAAGTTAAGATTATGACAATGAGTGACAAGTATTAAGAAGGTTTATAACATTCATCAAATGTGGAAAGTTGTGATGTCTTGGATAAGACAAAGGCCAACTAGGACCAGTTTATGAAGTGTTTTGATAAAAGCTACCCTGACTCTTGAATATTTGGTTGTCAAGAAATGTTTATTGACAAGAGAATCTTATATGTCAAGGAGTCAGTGGGAGTCTTAATGGTCTTGAAAGGTTTCAAGAACAAATCAAATAAACCTTATCGATCATCACTAGCACACGAGTTGAGGTTTACAACTTATCGTGTTGACAATATTTTGATTATGTGCTGTTCCAATTGAGTTAATTATGCATGTGAGTCATATAAGTTCTCATTTTGAACGCGTAAAAGGCAAAGCACCTTAATCAATGGAAAGGTACATTGATAGGAAAAGGTGAGCTGCTTAACTACTTGGAAGACGTGGTGGGCAGTTGTGCTACCATAAGGCAAGAAATCAAGATTTAAAGAGTTCGGTCCATATGAGTTTGAATTTGTCGTAAACTTTGGTTTTGACAAATTCACATGGATAGGAACAAATACACCGCTTTAAATCTAAGTGTCATAAGATTTCCTCCTTCATGAAAATGATTGTGAGGAAATGCTTTCACTAAGAAAGAGTTTAAGAAGATAGTGATTGTAAAATTGCATTTTCGAATTTGATTATGGTTACGGTATCCCTTTCCATAATTTGAATTGTGAGGTTTGGAAATTAGTTTTAATTGTTTAGACACACATATGAACTATCTAAGGCAAAGGTGTATAAGTTCAAGGAGCTTTGATAAAGGATTATCAAAGTACTAAGTATTAGAAACAATGACTTAAGAAATTCAATAGGTATTGTTTTCTGAAAGTTAAGATGTTTATGAATACATGTCGAAGCTAGTGGGAGCATAAGTGTTATGTTTTATAATAATCATCATGATAGTGGGAGCATAAATGTTATGATTGTATGATTATTAAGGAAAGTATTGCAAGTTGGCAATATTAATTATAGAAAACAAGAGTCATTCTTTGCAAAGTTGTAAGGATGGAATAGTTGTTTTGCTATAATTATGGGAGAGAATATTATGCTTCATTTCAAATCTAAAGGCTTAGGTTGAGAAATGTTAATAAATTTAGTCAAAGGTACATAGTGTGTTCTTAAAATTTTCGATTATGATTACGACATTCCTCTTCACAATTAAACAATTAAGAACACACTATGTACCTTTGACTAAATTTATTAACATTTCTCAACCTAAGCCTTTAGATTTGAAATGAAGCATAATATTCTCTCCCTTAATTATAGCAAAACAACTATTCCATCCATACAACTTTGCAAAGAATGACTCTTGTTTTCTATAATTAATATTGCCAACTTGCAATATTAATTATAGAAAACAAGAGTCATTCTTTGCAAAGTTGTGAGGATGGAATAGTTGTTTTGCTATAACTAAGGGAGAGAATATTATGCTTCATTTCAAATCTAAAGGCTTAGGTTGAGAAATGTTAATAAATTTAGTCAAAGGTACATAGTGTGTTCTTAAAATTTTCGATTATGATTACGACATTCCTCTTCACAATTCGAATTTTGAGAACATAGCAAATAAAACATTATGCATCGTGTCCCATACGCTTCGAGTATAGGATCGATTGCAAATGCTTTAATATTTGACCATTCTAAAATTTTCCAAATGTCTAGCGCATTTAGAGGAAAAAGGGACTAGAATTGGTTTTGACTGAAATAGTTAAACAACTATCAAAGGACAATCCAAAGTTCGACGAGGATTGGTTGTTTGTGAGTAGTTGGAAGCATGGTATTGAATGGACCATATCAACATTATTATGAATAGATAAGATTCTATTAAGAATAAGTTGTCATATGGAAAATATGGAAGCATGTCCATATTGGAAATTGAATATTGAAAAATCTATGACTAGATTAGAAACCTTTATGCAAAAGGATGTTCAAAGGAATGTACTTTGAGTGAGAGACGTCGTATCTAAGGAATTGTCTTGTAACAATCTCCGATAGAGGACTTTGTAATATCATTGGCAATAGTCTTTGTGACTTTGGTGCAGTGACATTACGAAAGAATCATTGCATAGAATGTTAGAATCTAGCATATTCTATAAGTAGCAAGAATTTGATATTCTTTCACTTATGAAAAAGGATTTGGAGTTGTGAAATGAGAATGATTGGAAATGTGTTCAATGTGATCTATTTCACAAAGTAAGAACCATAGGTGAACATTGTGTGCATGCTAGGAGCATGGGATAAGTGTTGTAATTCAAGTAAGAAGTTGATTACCCGAAATGACAAATAATGAGTAATCGATATGGTGATAAATAGAAGGAGTTTTATTTATACTCAAAGGGTTGAGGCCATATGGGATCAGTATTATTCTTGTGTTTCACTTTGCATGTTTTGACTTCCAGAATAATTGATTTTATTAAGAATAATCAAATTATTCGACCGGGCCACAGTCGTTCATATGTTGGAAGTAGATACGAATGAAGACTGTCGTGAATTGGTGTGTAGATTGTCTAAAAGAGTATTAGACATAAGCAAATGTTTGCTGCAACGTTCATGAGTGCTTATGAATATGAATTTGAGCATTGGATTAAACCCACGCTCACTTGGATCACTCCATGAATTGGATCACGAGTGATTGGTGAAACGATAACATCTTATATTCTTGAAACCGAGATGTGTGAGTTGTATCTTGCTAATCGGTTGCATATTGATAATATGAAAACGTACTAGTAACTTGGTGTTATAAAACATATTATTGTGTGTGATTCGGTGAGTAAGTGCAAGAGAACATTGTATCAAAGTTTATCCATTCCTTTTATCCAAAGAAGGATAAAAGCGATATCTTTGGGCCCCTCGATGGTTTAGTGACGACAAACGTAAATGCTCGGCCGGGCTAGGGCTAATTTGATTTGTTCAATTAGTCAGTCGTCATAAATCGGGAATCGAGAAATAGTACAAAAAGAATGATTAGAAATCATATCTCATACGATATCTAGAATCGGGGAATATATGATCCCTTATCTAAGGACACGCGTATCTGATAGGATCAGAGTTGACAGTGGCTTTGGAAAGCTACGATTACAGATCAAGATCTGAAGTCATACGCATAATAGTTATTAGACTTATCCAAGTGGGAGACTGTTGGATTAGTGTCTAAGTCCATAACTATTTTGGTATGTACTTGACCCGATGGTGCATGGTCCTTTTGGGTTGCCTTCACCAAAGCAACTTGATTAGAGAAATAAATAGAGAGAGAGGTTATTATGATTTATTAATATGTTATAAAAATAATATATTAAAGGAGAAATCATATTTGTTTAATTAATATTGGTCAATAATTAATTAGGAATTAATTTTGTGATCAAGTGTAATTAATTAAACTAGAGGGGCTGAATTGTAATTATGTGATAGTTACAAAATAAGGTAAGGATTATCCTAAGTATAGGATGGACAAATTTAAGGTGATAATGCCTTAGAATTCGACTATGATAAGGATTCAAGGATTATCTTATGGGTTGCTTGGTAAGCAAGCAACTAGATAAGGATAATGACTGAAGTCCTATCTGTACACCTATATAAACCCCCTTGGCACATGATTTCATGTAAGACCTTCCCAAGGCTTCTTAGGGACGAATTCAATACCTCCTCTCTCTCCTCATATCTTCTCCATTTGCTCTTGGTGTTTGTAAGCCATTAGAGGAGTGACAATTGTGACTCTAAGCCTTCCAAAGTCAATACAAGGAGATTTGGGATTGTTATTGCTACATAACAATCAAGGTAACATTATAAACTTATTCTTATGGCTAATATGATTATTTGAATGCTAGAATTAGGGTTTATAGTCTTGGATAACTTGCATGTACAATAGAGAAACCTAGATCCAAGCATTAGGGTTTGTATGAGCACATAGGATGTCTTATGACCAAAACCCATCAGTGGTATCAGAGCCTAGCTTGGTTTCAATTGTATTGATGCATTAAATGTTCAAAAAAATTCGTTTTTTGGTGTTTTGGAGGCTGGACTCGCCGAGTCCATAGCTGAACTCGCCGAGTCCATAGTTGAACTCACCGAGTCCATGCAGACTCGATGAGTCCAAGACTGACTCGACGAGTCAACTCGTCAGATGGAGGGTATCTCGGGTTTTCTTGCGGTTTTTGCTTATGGATAGTTACCTTATCATGTTAGATCAATATTAATCCGATTATATGATATATTTGACTATAATTTTGATCTAATTGAAGATATTTGTCAATTAATAAGATAATTGTTTCCTTATGTGATAATTGATTAATTATTTTGAGTAAATTGATAAATTGTTTTGCAAGAAATCATTTAATAAATCAAATATGGATAATTGTGTGATTAAATGTTAATTTGAATTATTTGTTATTTGATCCTTGTTGTTATGAAAAGTTTCATATTTTCCCCTTTAGGCTTTATAGTTTAAATTTGAACCCAAAAGTTTTGTTGTTTTGAAATTTAAATAGTTAAAACCCTAATGTTTTGAAAAAAGGTTTCAAAACTTGCCCTCAAGTTTTGGAATTTAAATTTTGATTAATTGTTTAATTGTGATATATATTTAAATTCTAAACCCTAATGTTTTGAAATATTTTAAAACTTACCCTCAAGTTTTGGAATTTAAAAGTTGATTAAAAGTTTAATTAGGAATGTTAAATTCTAAAACCCTAGTAATGTTTTGAAATGTTCAATTCACACCCTTAAGGTGTATAATTAAAAGAGGTTTAATAAATCCATAAAAGTTTTGGTTTGAAATTTAATTGAATTAAAAGTATAATTACTAATTTTTAACCACCTAGTATTTTAAAAAGTGTAAAATACACCCTATACTATATATATAACATTAAAAGTCTAACATTATATATATGTATGAGTAAAAGTCAGTCTTATCGTTAGTAGGCCTCATTCACGAAGCTGGTCTATAAGGGGTGTTTAAGGAAATTGCCTATAATATGGCGATTGAATGGGTATCCACTCTTACTCACGCACTCTTGAATAGTGGAGGGTCATTAGCCGAATGGGTAGGATAGGACGAAGCCTTCCGTTATAAGTATAATGAAATACAAAAGTAACTAAATGTTTTTACAAATTCCTAATCTTAGTTATTTAGGCAAACTGAATTGATGCAATTCCATGAAATCACACTTTGTGCTCTTGCGAAGACGTTAGTGGAGCGTGTGTGGTTTACCGGCACACTAAATGGTTCTAAGCAAAGGTAGCAAAGGGTGACTCAATGTTTGTCATAGTTCGGTGGAGCGAGTGTGGTTTACCGGCACATTGAATAGGTGATTGTAACATGTGAGGGCACCATGTAAGTTTGCATGGTTATTCACACCCGCTTTGTGATCCTCAGCATCCCAGTCACAAACAAGAGGGGCATATCGAGATTTAAACATGCCATTGAAATGTTCAATGAATCTCAAAGGATCTAGGAGTTTTCATAGATTTAAAACTTAAATTTATTTTTCGTTTTTCATGGTGGAAATTAGTGAATCGTCATTCACTTACCTTCAAATATTCTGCAACTAGATTACGACATCCCTTTTCTAGGTTGTAGAATACTGTGTTGGGTCCTAGCCTTAGTATCTCATTTGGGTGACTTACTAAGGACTCAATCAATCAACTAACTTGAATTTGTTTCTCCCGTTTTGTAGATGTCAAAGTTTGACAACCATGATCTTCCCAAATCCCGTTGAACAAGCATTCCACATGAAGATGGTATTCCATGATTAGATCGAGGAACAAGAAATCATGCTTCACTTCCTCCACCTCCTCTAATTGTTCTCCCTAACCTACAAGATCGAAGAATTGAATGGTTCAATATCACTAAGGCCCTATTGGAAATGGAACATGAAGATGGTAAATCCGTATGTGCCCACATTCTAGGAATGAAATCACACATCGATAGGTTGATAATGTTGGGTGTGTCATTCCCGAATGAGTTGGTTGTAAATTGGGTTTTGCAGTCACTTCCTGAATCATATAATGAGTTCAAAAGAAATTATTATATGATGGATCATGATAACAACCTCATTGACCTAACTTACATTCTCATTGCTGCTGAATCAGAAATGATTTGGCGAAGCAATGGAGCGTATTTGTTGGGAGAGTCAACCGACCATGATTCCGAGGACGTTCTAAGAGAAGCGACCTGCGTTTGCTGCCAAGAGAAAGGGCGTTGGATAGAAGTCTGCCCCAAGAACCTGAAAATTCCAAAGATGGGAGAGTCAAAGAGTATGATTGCGCTTCAGGTAAAATCCATTCATTAAGTTCCTATTCATTGATTCAAAAATACATGATGTGATAAGATTGCATTTGAATGTTTTTGTAGGATCGGTAAATAGAAAGAAATCTTGATGAAAGAGCAAGATGAATCTAATCACAAGAAATGGATCTTGATCACATGGACTTGAAGATTAGATTTTGAGCTTAGATAGTTATGATAGAGTTAGAAATTTTCCTTTTTTAAATACATAGTTTTCAATGGATTTTGCGTTGTAAGGACAAATGTTTTCCACTACTTTTATAAATAAAATAAATTTTGGTTTGACTTATTTATTTATTTGTTTACTTCCTTGCAATGAAATCATTATTAAATTTGATGTTTGAATATTTCTACAACAAATGGATATGATTCTTATTTATGGTGTTTATGGAAAAAGTCGAGAATTTACCAAATAGGGAGAGTTTCTCATCGCCCAAGTTTCAATTGGACAGAAATTTTGAATCACGCAACTTGGTTGCATGATGAATGAGAAATTTCATATTTGGAAATTAGACTAATTCGTTGACAAAGTGTCAAGTGAAGGACTAGGAGATCAAGTACACAAAGTTGCGTATTGATCAAGTCCACTATATGAGTAACAAAGATATTCGTCATGATTTACTAAAGGTTTAGTAATTATGATTATACTTATAAGATTAAGTATAATTCGGAATTGATTAAAAAGGTTTAATCAATAGCAAAACGAATAAGAATCAAGTAGACATAAAGATAAAAGTTTCTTCATTCTAAGAAAAAGGGAGAGTACCTTTTATACTTTATGATAAGTCTTTATGATTAAGAACCATATCTCAATTGATCCTCTAAGTAAGTCTTAGTACAATTGTATGTTTAAGAAGAGGAATCAAGAATTGAAGAAATGATTAAATCAAAAGGTCAATCATACTTCGTTCCAATAACAAGTCATATTAACATGCAAAGTTGCTACATAACAATCAAGGTAACATTATAAACTTATTCTTATGGCTAATATGATTATTTGAATGCTAGAATTAGGGTTTATAGTCTTGGATAACTTGCATGTACAATAGAGAAACCTAGATCCAAGCATTAGGGTTTGTATGAGCACATAGGATGTCTTATGACCAAAACCCATCGGTAAGACCCATGGAGTGGCCCCAGGCTTGACCAGGAAGACCATGTGTGGCCCGTGTCATAACCGCAAGACTATGTTTGGCACATAGCACCTTAGAATGACTATGTTTGGCACATAGCACCTTACTTGATTATAGGTATGTTGGTTATATATGGCTCTTGGCTATGTATGGCATTTATGGACCAGTTGGTTTGTATGGTATGTGGTATCTGGGGAAGTCACTAAGCTTCATGCTTACGGTTTTCAGTTTTGGTTTCAGGTACTTTGTTTTTAAGGAAAGGAGCCGACTCGATCGCAACGTATGACACTATGTTTTCCCCACATGAGATCTTTGGGATTACACTCTGATATGGTTTTATAATAATATGTTTTGATTACTGACACTTTGGTTTGACACGAGATATTATTATGAATGTTTTTATACTGATGGTTTATGTAATAACTTATTTAAAAATGAAATTTTTGGCCTTGAATTTTGGGGATGTTACAAGTTGGTATCAGAGCCTTGGTTTGAGGGATTCGGACATATTCTTAGGTGTGTCTGAACTCAAACTAAAGGCTTGGTATGAAAATGTTCAAAAGGAAAACCATTTAAAAAAATATATGAGTTTGAAAAGAATCTGAAAAGAGAAAAGAACTTTGTGAAGAACAAAGTGTGTGATGCGTGTAATCAGCTGAGCTCAAGTAAGTTTACCCCAGGATACCCATACAAGTTTATATTATGTTTATCAGTTTTAGTAGAACAGCATGCTAAAATAGGACTAAGGATCTAGGAATGATGCCTTATGTTCCTGCTTTATGTGCTTCAGCTTATAAGGATTGCATGCTAGTATTGAGTAGACAGTAATAGGGTAGCCTGTTTAGGTTATACCTGATTATATGAGCTTAGCATCGCATGCTAGTACAGATTCTTGTTGTATGGATAGAATTGCTTGATTATGTTCTGGTTAGATTTCCCTTTTGTCTGAATGCTACTTGCTTTGTGCTTTGTAGGACTCTAAGTGATGAGAGTAGTGCTGGGAGCAGTGTTAGTAGTATTGAAAGGGACTTGGTGATGTTGAAGCAACCCTTGAGGAAAATACGAATAGATGTGGAAGGTAGTGTGAGCTCGTACTACTGGAAGCAGAGGATCTGTACTCAAGTCAAGGAGGGTGAAGATGGAACTAGAAAACCTAGATAATGTGTGAGACCTCTCGGGGTAGGTTTTGATACGGACATTTATGTGTTTATCTCCAGTATGGTGACCATGCGACATGGAGCAGGAGGCTCAGGATCTGGGTCAGGATCAGGCGCGGGCGCGGGATCCGAGCAAGTTGATGATCGGTTACGCGAGTTCATCACGTCTGGGATTACGAGAGGCATCCTTGAGGCGACCCCGATCATTTTCAGGTCGATCAAAGAGGGGATCATTGAACTGATGGAGGATCGCTTCGAGCTTTCAGGAGTGATTTGGCGTCTGGCCAGGCAAGTACGCGCACACTGTTCTTCAAGGACTTCAAAGGGAGTGGTGCGTCGGATTTTCATGGGGTGAAAAACCCCATTGCTGCTAGGAAATGGATCGCAGACATTGAGTCTGCGCAGTTGATGAGCTTCTACCCGAAGGAGTCGAAGGTCCGCTTTGCGGCGGGATGTTTGAGAGACAGAGCCAGAGACTGGTAGGAGTCAGTTGGTGATTCCTTGGGAGCCTCATCCATTGAGGCTATTGTAACGCCCGGGTTTTGGGGCTAAGCATTTTTAGATGATGTAATAGTCTAGGTCAACTATTTTAACTCTTTTTGATGTAATAAAGATGAAATATTCTAATTCTATGTGAATTATGTGTATTTGTGTGCTTATTACTTTATTATAAATATATATTTAATAAAGAATAAAAATAAGCATCAAAATTAAAGTGTGAGATAAGCCCGATATCTCTACATAACGTTGTAGTGGTCGAAAAAAGGATTCCGAGGATATAAAGAACGCCAAAATCCGAGTTATAATGAAGAAGTTATAGCCCGTCGAAGTTTTACGGCAAAACCGACACGACACCGGGAGACGCAAATAGTGAATTTACGATGAAGGGATTTTTAGCCTTAGTGATCTAAACCAAAGTTGTAATATATGTTAAACCAAGAACATCCATAAAAAGAACGCCCAAATCTGACTTCGTATGAGGAAGTTATGATTTTTCTAAGATTCGGCTTAGCAGTGCACGACCCGAAACTCGAATTTTAGTTCGAGCGGTTTTTGGCTTACGCAACGTAAATGAGAGTTGAAGATCTCATTAATAGGAAATCAACGGTAAAAAGACAGACAAAAACAGAGTCCGTATGTAGAAGTTATGAATTTTACGCAGGCGTTTAACAGTATAATCTCCTTGTACTGTTAAATTTAAGATCGGTCGAGAATTAGCTGACGGAGTCAAAATGAAAGTTGTAGATATTATTATTACCTACACGTGGATATAAAGAACGTCAAAAACGGAGGTCGTATGTGAAAGTTACGGATTTTAGAAGTCGGAAGTGTGCTGTGCGAAAATGGGTGATGTGGCACAATCTTGGCCATTGCTTTCTCCCCAAGGCTTGCCACCAGATGGTGACATGTGGCACCAAGTTCAGCCACATTTCACCCTATAAATACCACCTCTCCCACCCTCATTTTCTTCACATATTTCCCATTCTTTCTTCTCTTTACTCTCTCTCTCTCTCTCTAGAACCTCTCTCTAGCCCCGAAATTCCCCGAAAATCCTAGGGAACCTCCCTAGCACGAGGCGGAAGCCCCGGAGTGCTCGACGGCCCCGAGAAGAAGAGCTGTTCGACTCGGGAACGCTGCTCCAAGCAAAGCCCGGTTTTCTATAAAACCCGCTGTAAGTGAGCTACGCCTACGCTATTTTTAATATAGCTTTTATTTAATTATACTAACGTTATTAGGAACTTATAATAAATACTTGGGCTATTATTATGGGTTATATAAGTATTTTTTTGACGCTTATATAATAATAATAATATCTAGACTATTAATTAGTCTCGACGAATAATAAACTAAACTCTAGTGATAATAATAATAGGTTTCGTCAAAGAAAATTATTTTTAAGAAGCGAAGCGCTGTCTGAGTTCGGAATCACCACCTTTTCAGGTGAGTGCATAGTTACTTTCATCTTACACATAGATATGAAGTATTTTATATATTACGTGCTATGTGTGCATATTATCTGTATACTTGTTATCTATGTTGGATGAATGTTTTTATACAAGTTTTAAATGATTTAAACTGTATATGTATTTTATATCTACAAAAATGTTGGGGTAAAACATGGGTAGATGTAATAAGACGATGTGTGATAAAATGATGAGAGGCCTCAATGTTGTTGTTGTTGATCCAGTCATCTAGCGGAGTATAGATGACGACCACAGACTCTTCTAGACAGTCCAGTGGAACACTAGCAGGCTCGCAACCTGTAGGTGTTTGTGAACGATGTGTTCACCGGTGTACTCCATCCCCCACATGGTTGCCTTTAGGACATTCATTGCTGAGGAACCCCCTTAGCAGTAGTGTCCGTCCCGATGATGATCCTTAGGATAGGTCCCTTATGATAGGTATTTAGGGACGTAAAGTGTGGATAACGGGAACGGGTAATCGGGTTATTGTTGATTGATGAAATTAATAAACTTATTTATTGTGGGTTGAAAACCCTATGTGTTCACCAGGCTCCCAAGCCTAACCCACTCAGTTTTATGTATTACAGGTAGTGGCGAATGAGCATAGGTGTGATGTTTTGGACGAGGGATTACGGATATAGGCCTGTAGATATGAAATAATATAGTAAGGCTTATATTGTACTGTTTATGCTTTTGATCTGTACGAACATGACATCCCAAGTTTTTTAATGAAATACATTTCTACGGAAATGATTTTGATAAATCTTTATCATATTTTTGTTTTGGGACAAATTCCGCAACACTTTCATTTAAAATGTAACTCTGATTTTTTTTAAACAAAGCATAAAGAAACCGGTCTTTTCTGGCCGTGATTTTGGGGATGTCACAGTTGGTATCATAGAATTAGTTTAAGCGAACTAGGAATTTGTAGGATTTCTAGACTTAAACTTAGAATGTTAAGCGATGATCGTGAGGTGTGAGCATTAGCTTATTTTAGGAATTGTGCCTAAAATGCTTTTATGTGCTAAATGCTTTATGCATGATATGCTGTTATTTTGTTCGGATCTATGGTCTGTTGCCGACCGGATTTGGAAACCTTATGTGTTTAGGATTCTAAACGTACGACTACGATATTAGAACTAGCATGTAAACGTTTCGGAGTGATAAGGACGATTTCAACGACTATCCTAAATAAAGATCTAAATTCACCTTATTCGGTGTATAGATCAAGATGGCAAGGAACCGTAGCGGAAACGTGAACGCGAATGGAGGTAGGAACCAACCCCCAGTGGTTCAGCAAATACCTATTGTTGAAGAAGTTGCACCTGAGCAAGTTACCATGGCTGGAGTTCAAGCCATGATTCAAGCTATGCTAGCTGAACAAAGGGTAGAAATGAGACGGATGCTCCACAAGAATAGGGACGAACCTACCATACATATTGAACTGATGGAGCCAGTTCCTGAGCCATCTGAGGAAGGGAACTATAGCCGTCAAGTGAGTCAAATAGGGACTCAAGGTGAGCAAAGGGATGGCCCAGAAGGGAGAAACAACAAGGATGGGCGGATGTACAAAAATTTCTTGGGTGCAAAACCACCAAGTCTCTCAGGAAGCCCAAAGCCTGTTGAGATTATGGACTGGATCTCCGAGATG
This sequence comes from Lactuca saligna, assembly GCF_052625555.1. Taxonomy (NCBI): domain Eukaryota; kingdom Viridiplantae; phylum Streptophyta; class Magnoliopsida; order Asterales; family Asteraceae; genus Lactuca; species Lactuca saligna. The sequence goes on from NC_136425.1 coordinate 141,070,008, forward strand.
GAGATGGTGTTTGAGAGCTGCGACTGCAGCGAGAAGCAGAAGACTGTCTTCGCTGTGAGACAATTGAAAACTGGAGTCTTGAGCTGGTGGAAGCTATTGGCAGATACAATGCCACAAGGAGAAGCTCTGAAAATTTCATGGGATGAGTTCTTGGAACAACTGAAGGCACAGTACTGTTCAGAGATAGACCTGATTGATCTGAACAATGAGTTCCAAAATTTGAAGAAGGGGAGAATGAGCATCGATGACTATGTTGCTGCATTTACGGAAAAGATGAAGTTGTTTCCATACCTAGTGCCAACCGAACTTTCAAAAATTGAGAAATTCGCAAACGGACTGTCGGCTGACTTTGGCCCAACAGTCAAGATGGCAACCACTCTGAAATCAACTGTTCGAGCAGCTAAGAACGTGGAGACCCAACAAAAGGAAAGAGGTCTGGAAAGGGCTGAGGTTGGTGAGAAACGGAAGTTCAATGGATCCTCGAAGTCCAACAAGAAGAGTAGATTCTCGAAGTCTGGTTCGAGAGGAGGAGGATCAGAAGCAAAGTGGTGTGACAAGTGCAAGAAGAAGCACTCTGGGAAGTGTGATGGAGGGGTCACTTGTTACAAATGCGGAAAGCCTGGGCAGTATGTCAATGAATGTACCCTCAACCAGAAGACCTGTTATGGGTGTAATGAAGAAGAGCACATTTTGAAGGACTGCCCGAAGAAGAAGGAGGCAGGAAGACCCAACATACCATCGAAGCCGAAGGCGAGAGCCTTCCAGATGACGCTCGAGGCTGCGAAGGAGGCAACAAACGTCGCTTCAGGTACCTTTCTTGTAAATGGTTTGCCTGCAAATATAATATTTGATTCCGGAGCCAACTACTCCTTTGTGTCGCATAAATTTAGTGGGAAATTAGCATTGCCTGTAGAAAAACTAGATAATGCTCTGATTGTAGAAGTTGCCAGTGGCAAATTCGTACCTGTTAGTAATCGTATTAGGAACATCGTCATTAACCTAAATGGAAACGAATTCCACGAAGAACTATTACCCATAGAATTAAACGGTTTCGACATCGTTTTGGGTATGGATTGGCTTAGCGCCAACGATGCTGAGATTCAATGTCGAAAGAAGATAGTAAGGGTGAACCCACCCAGAAAGTAATCATTTATGGTGTATGGGGATAAACGTAGAGTGAATTTTGGAATCATCTCCCTGATGAAAGCCAGGAAATGTTTGTCCAGGGGATGTGCATCGTACTTGGCATTCGTACTCGATGCTAAGAATGAAAAGAAAGAGGTGCAGAATATACCGGTTGTGTGTGATTATCCGGAAGTCTTTCCCGAAGATCTTCCCAGATTACCACCTGATAGACAAGTGGAGTTTCGTATAGACTTGTTACTAGGAACAACACCGATAGCAAAGACACCTTACCGATTAGCACCGACGGAGATGAAGGAGCTCATGACGCAAGTTCAGGAGCTGTTGGACAACGGTTTGATTCGACCTAGTTCATCACCCTGGGGAGCTCCGGTGTTATTCGTGAAGAAGAAGGATGGAAGCATGAGGATGTGCATAGACTACCGAGAGCTGAATAAGGCAACGGTGAAGAACAAGTATCCATTGTCGAGGATTGATGACCTATTCGATCAGCTGCAAGGTTCGAGCTACATCTCAAAGATCGATCTTAGGTTAGTATATCATTAGCTGAAGGTGAGAAAGCAGTATATTGAGAAGACTGCATTCAGAACAAGATATGGACACTACGATTTCTTGGTTATGTCATTCGGACTAACCAATGCTCCCGCAACATTCATGGATTTGATGAATAGGGTTTGTAAACCATTCCTCGATAAATCTGTGATAGTGTTCATCGATGACATTCTCATCTACTCGAAAAGCCAGGAGGAGCATGGCAAGCCTCTACGAGAAGTGTTGGAGGTGTTAAAGAAGGAGAAGCTTTTTGCAAAGTTCTCCAAATGCGACTTTTGGATACGAGAGGTCCAGTTCTTGGGTCATGTGGTTAACCAGGAGGGAATAATGGTTGATCCAGCAAAAATCGAACATGTAATGAAGTGGGAACGTCCAAAGAGTCCCACGGAGATTCGAAGCTTTCTAGGATTAGCCGGATATTATCGACGGTTTATCCAAGGTTTTTCTTCGATAGCTGCTCCATTAACAGCTTTGACTCATAAAGGAGCTACGTATACGTGGAGTGAGAAGCACAATGAGGCATTCGACAAACTAAAGAAGAAGTTATGTGAAGCACCGATACTTTCTCTACCCGATGGAGTCGAAGATTTCACGGTTTATAGTGATGCATCTGGAGTCGGGTTGGGTTGTGTTATGACCCAAAGAGAAAAGGTGATATCATACGCATCTCGACAATTGAAAGAGCATGAAAAGAACTACCCCACTCCTGATCTAGAGTTGGCAGCGGTAGTATTTGCCTTAAAGATATGGAGGCATTACCTCTACGGCATGAAGTGCAAGCTCTTCATTGATCATAAGAGTCTCCAGTATCTCTTTAATCAGAAGGAGTTGAACATGAGGCAACGACGCTGGCTAGAACTTCTCAAGGACTATGACTGTGAGATACTTTACCACCCGGGTAAAGCAAATATTGTTGCTGATGCTCTCAGTCGGAAAGTCAATCTTGAAAGGAAAAGGCCAGGAGCGTTAAGAATTGAAGTCATCTCGATAATTGTGGAAAGTATCAGGAAAGCTCAAGAAGAAGCCTTAGAGAAGAATGACCGAAAGGAAGAACGTTTGGGAAAAACGTTAGTGTTCGGTACAAACAGTCAAGGACTGAAGGTATTCCAAGATCGAATTTGGGTACCTAAAACGGGAGGAATAAGAGATCTTCTGATGGAAGAAGCACATAAGACCATGTACTCAATTCATCCCGGTAGCACTAAAATGTATATGGACCTAAAACCCTACTACTAGTGGCCGACGATGAAGCTCGATGTTTCAAAGTATGTGGCCGAGTGCGTAACATGTGCGAGGGTTAAGGCACAACATCAAAAACCGTATGGGAGTTTAGAACCTTTACCTGTACCCATGGGTAACTGTGAAGACATCACCATGGATTTTGTGACTAAACTGCCCAGAACGAAGAACGGTCACGACATGATTTGGGTAGTCGTGGATCGTTTCACCAAGAGTGCACACTTCATAGCTGCCAACGAGAAGTGGTCTATGGGTAAGCTCGCAAATGCTTACGTGAAGGAAATTGTAAGACATCACGGTGTCCCTCTTACGATTGTGTCAGATCGTGATAGTCGTTTCACGTCGAGGTTTTGGAGGAGTTTGCAAGAGGAATTGGGTACGAAATTATGTTTGAGTACTACTTACCATCCACAAACCGATGGTCAGAGCGAAAGAACGATTCAGACGTTGGAAGATATGCTGAGAGCATGTAGCCTCGAATTCCAAGGGAATTGGGACGAGCACTTACCTCTAGTAGAATTTTCCTACAACAATAGTTTTCACTCGAGCATCAAGATGGCAGCTTATCAAGCCTTGTATGGACAGAAGTGTCGTACGCCGTCTTGTTGTCTTGAAGCCAGAGAGAAGCAGTTTATGGGCCCCGAGATAGTCCATGAGACTGCTGAGAAATTGAAGGTGATTAGGGAAAGAATGTTAGCAGCTCAGGATCGTCAGAAGAGCTATGCTGACAAGAAAAGACGACCGATAACCTTCAAAGTTGGGGATTCCGTTTTGCTTAAAGTCTCACCATGGAACGGACTTATACGATTTGGGAAACGAGGAAAGTTGAGTCCTAGGTTTATTGGACCGTTCAAAGTTCTTCAGAAGATTGGGAACCAAGCTTACAAGAGGGAATTGCCCGAAGAACTCAATGGTATTCATAACACCTTCCATGTGTGCTATTTGAGGAAATTCATGGGAGATGCTCCCGACATAATTCCAATCTCAGAGTCAAGAATGGATGAGAATAAGAGGCTAATCGAAGAGCCCGAGGCAATTGTTGACCGTAAGACTAAGAAGCTACGATGCAAGATGGTCGACTTAGTGCTAGTCTGATGGAAACATTCGAATGGGCCAAATCTCACTTGGGAAACAAAGAGTGACATGATGAGTCGCTACCCTCATCTGCTTGCTGATGCATGATTCCGGGACGGAATCATCCTAAGGGGGAGAGAATTGTAACGCCCGGGTTTCGGGGCTAAGCATTTTTAGATGATGTAATAGTCTAGGTCAACTATTGTAACTCTTTTTGATGTAGTAAAGATGAAATATTCTAATTCTATGTGAATTATGTGTATTTGTGTGCATATTACTTTATTATAAATATATACTTAATAAAGAATAAAAATAAGCATCAAAATTAAAGTGTGAGATAAGCCCGATATCTCTACATAAAGTTGTAGTGGTCAAAACAAGGATTCGGAGGATATAAAGAACGCCAAAATCCGAGTTATAACGAAGAAGTTATAGCCCGTCGAAGTTTTACGGCAAAACCGACACGACACTGGGAGACGTAAATAGTGAATTTACGATGAAGGGATTTTTAGCCTTAGTGATCTAAACCAAAGTTGTAGTATATGTTAAACCGAGAACATCCATAAAAAGAACGCCCAAATCTGACTTCGTATGAGGAAGTTATGATTTTTCTAAGATTCGGCTTAGCAGTGCACGGCCGAAACTCGAATTTTAGTTCGAGCGGTTTTTGGCTTACACAACGTAAATGAGAGTTGAATATCTCATTAATAGGAAATCAACGGTAAAAAGACAGACAAAAACAGAGTCCGTATATAGAAGTTATGAATTTTACGCAGACGTTTAACAGTATAATCTCCTTGTACTGTTAAATTTATGATCGGTCGAGAATTAGCCGACGGAGTCAAAATGAAAGTTGTAGATATTATTATTACCTACACGTGGATATAAAGAACGTCAAAAATGGAGGTCGTATGTGAAAGTTACGGATTTTAGAAGTCGGAAGTGTGCTGTGCGAAAATGGGTGATGTGGCACAATCTTGGCCATTGCTTTCTCCCCAAGGCTTGCCACCAGATGGTGACATGTGGCACCAAGTTCAGCCACATTTCACCCTATAAATACCACCTCTCATACCCTCATTTTCTTCACACATTTCCCATTCTTTCTTCTCTTTACTCTCTCTCTCTCTCTCTCTAGAACCTCTTTCTAGCCCCGAAATTCCCCGAAAAGCCTAGGGAACCTCCCTAGCACGAGGCGGAAGCTCCAGAGTGCTCGACGGCTCTGAGAAGAAGAGCTTTTCGACTCGCGAATGTTGCTCCAAGCAAAGCCCGGTTTTCTATAAAACCCGCTGTAAGTGAGCTACGCCTACGCTATTTTTAATATAGTTTTTATTTAATTATAGTAACGTTATTAGGAACTTATAATAAATACTTGGGCTATTATTATGGGTTATATAAGTATTTTTTTGACACTTATATAATAATAATAATAGCTAGACTATTAATTAGTCTCGACGAATAATAAACTAAACTCTAGTGGTAATAATACTAGGTTTCGTCGAAGAAAATTATTTTTAAGAAGCGAAGCGCTGTCTGAGTTTGGAATTACCACCTTTTCAGGTGAGTGCATAGTTACTTTCATCTTACACATAGATATGAAGTATTTTATATATTATGTGCTATGTGTGCATATTATCTGTATACTTGTTATCTATGTTGGATGAATGTTTTTATACAAGTTTTAAATTATTTAAACTGTATATGTATTTTATATCTACAAAAATGTTGGGGTAAAACATGGGTAGATGTAATAAGACGATCTGTGATAAAATGATGAGAGGCCTCAATGTTGTTGTTGTTGATCCAGTCATCTAGTGGAGTATAGATGACGACCACGGACTCTTCTAGACAGTCCAGTGGAACACTAGCAGGCTCGCAACCTGTAGGTGTTTGTGAACGATGTGTTCACCGGTGTACTCCATCCCCCACATGGTTGCCTTTAGGACATTCATTGCTGAGGAACCCCCTTAGCGGTAGTGTCCGTCCCGATGATGATCCTTAGGATAGGTCCCTTATGATAGGTGTTTAGGGACGTAAAGTGAGGATAACGGGAACGGGTAATCGGGTTATTGTTGATTGATGAAATTAATAAACTTATTTATTGTGGATTGAAAGCCCTATGTGCTCACCAGGCTCCCAAGCCTGACCCACTCAGTTTTATGTATTACAGGTAGTGGCGCATGAGCATAGGTCTGTAGATATGAAATAATGTAGTAAGGCTTATATTGTACTGTTTATGCTTTTGATCTGTACGAACATGACATCCCAAGTCTTTTAATGAAATACATTTCTACGGAAATGATTTTGATAAATCTTTATCATATTTTTGTTTTGGGACAAATTCCGCTACACTTTCATTTAAAATGTAAGTCTTATTTTTTTTAAACAAAGCATAAACAAACTGGTCTTTTCTGGCCGTGATTTTGGGGATGTCACAGCTATGACCTGGCCCACTTTGTGACCAGGTTTAGGGCGGAGTTTGCGCCGGTGGTGGAGCTTCAGCAGCTGGCTAGAGAGTTCCTAGACATGAAACATATGACAGAGTCGGTGGCGGAGATTACCGCCAAGTTTTGGGAGAGAACCTTATTGGTGCCTCAGTATGTAGAAGATGATGAGATAAAGAGGACCCGCTATAATGACCTGTTGAGAGCTGATATTCGGGAGCATGTCAGCTTCTCGGCATGCCCGACCCTGGACTCTATGATTGTCAGGGTGCAGGAAAGGGAGATTTATTTGGAGCACATTGCGAAGAGGAGGTCGGATCAGATGTATACTTTGGAGGGTCCCAGGTGGAGACCCAAGACTTCAGATCAATGATTAGTAGGTCGGCAGGTTTGAAGTCAGTGCAGCACGTACGGGAAACCACACAAGGGAGTTTGTTGTTCTAGGGGTTCAGGCAGCTACAAGTGTGGCAGTGATGGTCACGTCATCAAGGACTTACCACAGGGGGCAAGCCCATTATGTTTTCACTACAATTAGGTGGGTTACAAGAAGGCTGACTACCCGACGGTGAAGGGAGGAGCAGGGAGTGCGTCTGCCCCAACAACTTCGAGGATTACGGATGGGTGAGAGGGTAGGGCCTTGCAGTGACAGATGAGGGAGATCTGGATTATAGCAGGGAATGTAGTAGGTATGTATCTATGGCTATTTTCGATTCTATGTGTATTAGGGTTGTCCTTACCCCGGACTCTGGTGATAGTATGTATGAGTTGCCTCTCTGCTTGTATTTGGATTGTACTTTCAGAATTGTCATATGCCAATTGCATACCGAGAACTATTAGTAGCTAGTGTAGGGTCGTCCCTCACTTCGGGTTCAAAGTGTCCAGTATTATCTCGATTATGACCAAAAGCGGTTCAGGAGCGTTGCATGGAGGTTGGTGGACAGGGTCCATGGAGTAGCCCTCCACCATCATTAGGGTTTGGTGGTTATAGACTTGGTGCTCGAGATAGCTTTTGGAAGCATCAAGGGATTATCAGTATCGGTGATGCAGGAGGTGTTCATCTAGTATTTGGTAATCGTATGGTATTTGGAGCGGACTAGTGATGGATTGCTAGCAACATCAAGTCGATGGTAGTTATCATGCCTTTTGTGCAGGGGAGGAAGGAATGGAAATCCTCGGGTTTTCGCGTGCAGTAAAGACTTATCCGAAGCTAAGTGGGGGAGAAACAATCATGTTATAGGAGCAGTAATGGTTTTGGAACTACGATAAGTTTTGCTCTCCTGTCAGGAAGAAAGACGACCCATGTGGTTGTATGAATTAAGGAAAGTGTGAACTGGAAGTTCGGAAAACTTGCCAATTGTAAGATCGCATTCTCGGGCTGCCCGATAGCAGATTGCAGAAGAATTGGCTGGGAGTTTCAGATAGGACATGAGTACAGCTTGGGGGTACTAGATTGTGCTTGTATGCTCGACTATGGGTTAGTCGTAGCATCTACTAGCATCCAGTCGGTGTGGAAAGGTGTTGTTAGACTACCGAATGGCCGTAGCATTCACCAGTGGTCATATAGTAAGAGGAGTGTGGTGAGACTGTGGTGTGGCCTATAGCAATCGTATGTGAGGATAGTTAGACTATGGTGTGCACCCGTAGCATTAGTTTAGTAAGACTGCGGTATGGCGCGTAGCATTAGTTTAGTAAGACTGCGGTGTGGCCTGTAGCAATCGTATGTGAGGATAGTTAGACTGCGGTGTGGCCCGTAGCATTAGTTTAGTATGACTGCGGTATGGCCCGTAGCATTAGTTTAGTAAGACTGCGGTGTGGCCCGTAGCAATCGTATGTGAGTATAGTTAGGCTAAGGTGTGGCCCATAGCATTAATTTAGTAAGACTGTGGTATGGCCCGTAGCATTAGTTTAGTAAGACTGTGGTGTGGCCCGTAGCAATTGAATGTGAGTATAGTTAGGCTGCGGTGTGGCCCGTAGCACTAGTTTAGCAAGACTGCGAGGTGGCCCGTAGCTTTAGTTGGTTGGCAGCGCGGAAGTGTTGTAAGACTATGTGGGTGGCCCATAGCATTCACTAGTTGGCAGAGCGAGTATAGTAAGACTACGGGGTATCAGGTGTGTGATTTATTGGTAGGTTTTTTTTTTTCAGATAGTTAAGTTCAGGACGGGGCAGCCGCCCGGATGTGAGTGGGCCATATTATGATTGGGTCCGGAAGTCGGTAGGTCATTGGAGACTAGGAGTGGCGTAAGGGATTCGGTGCAAAAAGCCGTGAACTGATCGGATGATGCTAAGCTGGTCATCACGGGATCAAATGATCTCAGAGTAAAGGATTTGGCTCGGTGACGCCGTTCTCGTCTGAGACTTAAACGTAGCAGAAAGGGATCTGCTACCCGAAGGATTGTCTGAATTCTCACGATTGGGTGGAGCTTTCAGTATTGGAGCATTGCATGGGGGTTATTCTATAAGTATTGGTATGATGGTCGGAACTGGGAGTGGTCGGGATTGCGGGTTCAACAAAGGATTGGTCCTCGAAGGAAACTGGGAAGGTTGTTGATTGTGGAAAGTACCTTAGAAAGGCCATTGATAGTGTAGGGTAAAAGGTAAACCCCTTGCGAATCAAGGGTAAGTGTAACAGGAGTATCGGTATGATTACCGGTTGGATAAAAGTGTTGTACTCGAAGGTAGTAAGGAACGGGTTATTCTGAAGATGACATCTTCAAGTTTTGGATCGGATGGGCGAAGCGTGTACCTAGTGGTAAAGTGGCGACCAGATGGTAAGGTAGTTGGCTGTGGCAGACTTCGATGACGAAGTCTAGTTTAAGTGGGGGAGTGTTGTAATACCCAGGATCAGAAAGACCAAGAAAAGAAAGGAAAGCATCTAAGTCAAGAGTCAACTCGTCGAGTCCAGGGAGGAACTTGACGATTCGGAGCGGGATCCGGGGCATAAAGTAAGTGACCGACTCGGCGAGTCGGCTAGTGGACTCGGCGAGTATGTTCTGGACGAGAAAAACCCTAATCCTGAGGGTTGTGCCCTATTTAAAGAACATTACATCCCTTCCCCTGCCTCTTTGCTACCCTTTTGAGATCCAGAAACCCCAAATTGTGAGTGAGAGTCGTTGGAAGAAATTTGGAGCCTAGATAAGTGGTTTTGTGAAGAGATCTTGAAGATCAAGATGCTTGGATCAAGGGGGTTTACAGAGATTTGAATTCTTCTTCAGTAGGAGGTCATCTTGGAGGTAATAAGTTGTTTCCTTTACCCTTTTTGCATCTAGATCTGTTCTTGAATGAGATTTGGGGCTATTTTGGCAAGATTGAGGTCTATTTTGGGTTTGGGGCTTAGATCTGAGGTTGCTAGTTCAGATCTAGGGTTGTGATGGTCCAGAATGTCTTAAAGCAGCCGTCAATGAGTCATTTGTGAAGCCCCTTTGTCTTAAACCCTAGCCCTAGAGTATATTGGGCCTATATCTCTTTGGTTTCACGTAAAGTTTGGAACTTTATGTGAGGGTTGGACTGTAGAAGAGTGGATCTATGGATTGGAGCCCCTGCATGGCTTGAAAAGCCACTATAAGGATTGAAAAACTGGAGAGACTCGGCGAGTCACATGGGTGCACTCGACGAGTTGTATGAACATGTGCATGGACTCGGCGAGTTGGAAGAACAACTCGGCGAGTCTATTGAAGATTTCCAAGGACTCGGCGAGTTTGTTCTTGGACTTGACGAGTCAGGTCGTAGAACCCCCCAACCTCTTCTGGTTAAGACGCGGGTTAGTGAGTTGAGTGGTGACTCAGTGAGTTGGACAGGATGGAACTCAGAGATCGTTGAACTCGACAAGTCCTGGGATGAGTCGGTGATTTGGGTCGTATTTTGAGAGTTTCTGAGTTTAAGAACTCGGCGAGTCGAGTCAACTGGAAGGTTGACTTTGACCAGGTCTTTGACTTAGTTTGACTTCTAGAGTTCAGTTTGGAACTAAGTGTTATGTTGATAATTAGTAGCTCGGGGAGCTAGTGGAGTAGCGGTTCAGAGAGTTGTCGGACAATAGCCAGAGGATTATCAGCAAAGTTCAACAGTACGAGGTGAGTCTCCTCACTATTTGTATGGGTCTACGGCCACAATGTCGGCCCATTTAATCTATGTATGACAGGAAGACCCGGAGGTTATCCCTAGGCATTACGCATGAAAGACCAGGAGGCGGCTCCTAGCACACAGTATGTTATTATGTATGATAGGAAGACCCGGGGGTAGCCCTAGGCAATATGTATGAAAACCAGGAGGTGGCTCCTGGCGCACTGTATGCTATTGTGTACGAAATACCAGGAGGTGGCTCCTGGAACACTATATGCGGAGTAGCCTAGTATAGTAGTATGTATAGTTGTCTTGTGATACTTGCATGAAAGACCAGGGGGTGGCCCTTGGCACTTGTCTGTAAGACCCATGGAGTGGCTCCAGGCTTGACCAGGAAGACCACGTGCGGCCCGTGTCATAACCGCAAGACTATGTTTGGCACATAGCACCTTATCAAGACTATGTTTGACACATAGCACCTGACTTGATTATAGATATGTTGGTTATGTATGGCTCTTGGCTATGTATGGCATGTATGGACCAGTTGGTTTGTATGGTATGTGGTATCTGAGGAACTCACTAAGCTTCGTGCTTACGGTTTTCAATTTTGGTTTTAGGTTCCTTGTTTTCAAGGAAATGAGCCAGCTCGATCGCAGCGCATTACACTATGTTTTCCGCACATGAGATCTTTGGGATTACACTATGATATGGTTATATGATAATATGATTTGATTATTGACACTTTGGTTTGACACGAGATATTATTATGAATGTTTTTATACTGACGGTTTATGTAATAACTTATTTAAAAATGAAAATTTTGACCTTGAGTTTTGGGGATGTTACACTATCTCTACCATCAGCCATAAAGGCTATCTCTACCGCATATTACCACATAATCATGGCACACACCTCTACACAACAAGTATACCAACTATCATAAAATGGGTCGGCCTTTGTGTCTTAGACCCATTGGTATGGTGAGAAGACTCACCTCGAATGTAGAAGCTCCCTGAAAGAAATCTCTAGCTACTGCCCTGTCCCCTTCTTGAGTTATCAATACCGATCAATATACCCGATTAGTAATTGGGTTCCATACCATAATCATTAATCCATGCATGGGGGTAAAATGACCATTCTACCCCTAGACCAGTATGATCAAAACTAAGGCCAAAACCTAAAACAAAACCCAACACCAGGTAGGCTTTCCAAGCCCACTAGTGGACTACTAATGGCCCAATTTACTAAATTAGCCCAATCCCTCTAATGGGCCTTACCCTAAGCCCAAACATCTCCTTGGCCCACATTATTGTATTCTAACTATCTATTGTGTGGATGTATGATTGATTGCTGACCAATCATTTTAGTTTTTTTATGAAAGTGATTAATATATATTATTGAATTAAAGATAATTGAAAAATATTATCTAATATCATTGTAAGGGCATTTTAGTCAAGTAACATAATTTTAAAAAAGGAAAATTACTGATTTTAAGGAATAATTAATTTTCTCAACTTTAAAATTTTAATTTTTCTGGATAATAATTTTATTAATTCGAACATTTTAAAAGAATGTATTCATGATTATTTTGAAAAAACAATTATATTCTGATAGAATATTATAAACATATATTATCAAGATTTAATATTTTAATGAATACAAACTTTATATGGAATGAATTTTAATAGTTTATAATCAATAATTACATTCATTCTTAAGAAATACAACTGTGAACATAAATTAAATTCATTATGAAATAATACAACTAATAATGGTTAACAATTACATTTATTCTTAAAGAATAAAATTAAGAATGATTAAAAATCAAATAAAAACATTCAAATCTAAGTAAAACACTAATACATTCTGATAGAATTTTGTTGTCAATCAATTCTAATAGAATATATTATTAATCAATTCTTAACAAATATTGTTACTACTTCTCACATGTTGACACTATGTATTCCCATCCGATGTGAATGATACAAAAAATTGGTTTCCAATGACTTGGTTTGCAGTAAAATTGACCTCAATTCCTCATGGGCAACACCATTTGATGAACATTGTTTCTTGTTAGAATATGCATCAATTCATTTTATTAGAATATTTATCTGTTAAGGAGAACCATTTGACTAAACCAAATACAAAACAAATCATTCTATTAGAATATTGATGCCTTATCTAAGCAACTACAAGAAACTAAAGTAGTATTAAGTCAAATTTTGTACAAAACGTTGCAAATATATTACTCTTTGATATATAAGATATGTATGAAAAACTAGTAGGTGCAACGTGGCATCTTAGTAGCTTCAATAGGAGGTAGTTGGAGTTTTTACTCCATGAAAGAATAACTATTTGAATTAAATTTTGAACTATAAAGTTTTTGTTTAAAATAAGAATTTTAGAATTATAATATAGAAGCGTATTTTTTCTAAGAAATAAAAAAAATTCTAAAAGTTCTCAAAAACTTATTGCCTAACAATCTAGTAACCAAATGAAAACATATTCTAATACTTAAACCCTGAAATAAAACTTTTAAACGATAATATAAGTCTACTTTTCTATTTGACAAAATGACCAGTGCCGACCCAAGCCCAGGGCGAGCTGGGCCACGGCCCAGGGCATCAAGGTGTAATGGGGCATCAATTTAAAGCCTGTTATATTGTATTGTATATTGCTAGGGCTTTGGTTACTTGGTTAGTCCAGTAAAATGTGAAGACTAAGGGCATGAGACGGAAGTGGCAACAGCAACAACCGATGGAGACCTAATTACTGATTAGCGCCAACCGACATATCGACTCTTCATTCTTCGATTCTTCTTCGCCCAAAGATGAAGAACACGAGGCGTCGGCGTCCTTCTGGAGAATGGAGAGGACCGTTACACCCTTGGCTATATCGATCGGCAATCGCTCACAAGTAAGTCATCGTCTCTGCTTCTCTCGTCCTGTCGTCACTTCAGCTTCAGGGCTCAGGTAGCCTTTTCTTGCCCTTTCTCTCGTTACTCGTTAGCTTCTCCTTATCTCCTATGTTCTATAGTTCTGCCTTCTGAATCGACCTCTCACCTTTACTCTAAAGCTGTAATAGTTTATCTATTGCAGTAAATTATTGATTTGTTGTGTTAAAGTGAAGAAGATTCAAAGGTGCCAAATTGGGATTGATTGAATCCGTCCTCTTGAAGTCCTAATAATCCAGTAAGTTTTATCTATTATTTCAATTTTCAAATTTCTGCATAATCTGAAATGTGTATTCATTAATTCATATTTTTATTTTTCTGATAAACTGTATGTACATCACATTCATTGATTTTTATATAATCGGCTTATTGTTTTTATATAATCTGATGAAATGTGTAATCTGAAATCTGATGAAATGTGTAATCTGAAATGTGTATATGTTTTTATATAATCTGATGAATTTGTCCTCCTGAAGTCCTAATAATCCAGTGAGTTTTATCTATTATTTCAAATTTCTGCATAATCTGAAATGTGTATTCATATTTTGATGTTTCCGATAAACTGTATGTACATCACATTCATTGATTTTTATATAATCGACTTATTGTTTTTATATAATCTGATGAAATGTGTAATCTGAAATCTGATGAAATGTGTATATGTTTTTATATAATCTGATGAATTTTTCCTCCTGAAATGTGTAATCGGCTGTAATTGTTTTTATATAAACTGTTGTATTTTTTTTTTTGAATCATGATATGGTTTTCTGAATTCTAAATAATTTGTTATATGAAGTTGAAAAAATTATGTGTTTTTTATTTTTGAATAATATGTTGTTATTGTTAGATTAATTTCTGAAAATCTAAAGGATACTATTTCTTTTTTTGTTTAGGTTGTGGATACGGATTGATAACTTCAAGTTGTGGATACGAATTGCTAAGTAACTTCAGGTTGTATCTTTCTTTGTTGTTACTACATTTTGACTTTTTTTTTTGTGAAGTTTAAATATGTTTCCTAGAAAACAAGCATTTGGTGCTCAAAATAGAAAAAGAAAACAAAGAGAACAAGATCTTACTAATAAATTACAAGGATCTTTAAATAAGTATTTTTTTAGAAGTGAAAATAATGACGAAAATTCTAATGATGTTGAAACTAATGATTTTGTTGATAATTCTAAAGGTCTAATTGAAACTTCTAATGAACCTATTGAAAATTTTAATGATCTTGAAAATAATGATGTTGTTGATAAATCTAGTGATATTAATATTTTTGATCCAAGAGTATGGGATAAGTTAGATTTAAAAATGAAAGATTTGCTTGTAGAAAAATGGCCTATTAGGGAAATTGAAAATAACAAAATTTTTCCAAAAGATGCACTAGGTAGACATTTTTCTTGTGAATTTTATGTTCGTAAATTAAGAAATTGTGACTCTTATGATAGAAAGTGGTTGGTTTATTCAAAAGAACTTGATAAAGTGTTTTGTTTTTGTTGTAAGTTATTTAAAACAGCTCGATCTAGAAGTAATTTGGCAACCGAAGGAATTAATGATTGGAAACATCTTAGTGAAAAATTGAATGAACATGAACATAGTTCTGAACACATGATTAATTTAAAAACATGGACACAAACACGACTGAGGTTAAGGAAAAATGAAACAATTGATAAAGAGTTACAAGAAAGAATAAAAAAAGATACTCAACATTGGAAAGAAGTTTTGATAAGAATTATTGTTGTT
Organism: Lactuca saligna; assembly: GCF_052625555.1. Taxonomy (NCBI): domain Eukaryota; kingdom Viridiplantae; phylum Streptophyta; class Magnoliopsida; order Asterales; family Asteraceae; genus Lactuca; species Lactuca saligna. The sequence goes on from NC_136425.1 coordinate 141,085,204, forward strand.
GTAAAATGTTTAGCTGAATATAACTTGGCTTTTCGTGGAACTAACAAAAAAATATATGAGAAATCTAATGGTAACACCATTTTCAACTTATTCAAGATAAAAAAAAGTCATTTTCATTACCTTAGTCATAAAATTCAAAATGAATTAATTGAAATGTTGGCATCCGAAGTAAAAAGTGCAATTATTAGAAAAATAAAAAAATCAAAATATTTTTCAATAATTCTAGATTGCACTCCGGATGCAAGTCGTAAAGAACAAATGACTTTAAGTATTAGATGTGTTGATGTTACAAGTGTTCCAATAAAAGTTGAAGAGTTTTTTTAGAGTTTTTAATTGTAGAAGATACATCTGGTTTAGGACTTTTTAATGTGTTACAAATGCTTTAAAATCTCTTGACTTGGATATAAATTGTATCCGAGGACAAGAATATGATAATGGAGCAAATATGAAAGGCAAACATCAAGGTGTACAAAAAAGATTACTTGATATAAACTCAAGAGCTTTTTATATGCCTTGTGGATGTCATAGTTTAAACTTAGTTTTGTGTGATATGGCAAATTCTTGTCATAAAGCTAAAACTTTTTTTGGTACGTGTCAAACAATATATAATGTCTTTTCTAGCTCCACACATAGATGGAGCGTTTTACTTGATCATGTTGATGAATTAACCCTAAAATCATTATCTACTACTCGTTGGGAAAGTCACATTGAAAGTGTTAAAGCAATAAAAACTCAACTTTTTCAAATAAAAGAAGCATTAACAAAATTAGCTCAAGTGAGTGATGATGGTAAGGTTTGTAGAGATGCGGAATCATTAGTAAATGGTGAATTTTCTAATTTTAAATTTATTTTAAGTATGAAATTTTATATAGAATTAATTCGGTACGTAAAAAATTACAATCCAAAGATATGATTCTTGATGTTGCAATAAAAAACTTAGAGGGATTAGTTAATTATTTTGAAAAATATAGGGAAAATGGGTTTGACTCTGTTATTAATGAGGCTAAAGAAATAGCAGAAAATATTGGAGTTGAACCAAAATTTCCTATCAAACGTGTTTATAGTAGAAAAAAACAATTTGATGAAATTCCAAATACCGAAAGAGAACAACAATCCTCTCAAGAAAATTTTAGAACAGATTATTTTATTGTTATAGTAGATATGGCTCTAAATCAATTGAGAAGTAGATTTGAGCAAATGCAACATTTTGAATCTATTTTTGGATTTTTGTTTGATGGTTTAAGGTTAAAATCTTTATTTGATGATGAATTAAAAAAATGTTGTAAGAAACTTGAAACTAGTTTGACAAATGGTGAGGACCTTGATATTGATGGAAAAGATTTATTTATTGAGTTACAAGTTTTGCAGGAAATGTTGCCGGATGAAGCTTACAAAGGTGAACATCCTTGGACAGCCATTCAAATTATGGAGTTTGCAAAGGAAATGGACATGTTTCCCAATGTGTTGGTGGCATATAGGATTTTGTTGACGGTACCGGTCACGGTTGCTTCCGCAGAAAGAAGTTTTTCGAAATTGAAGTTATTGTAATCATATCTTCGGAGTACCATGACTCAAGAAAGATTAAATGGATTAGCAATTTTGAGTATTGAAAGTCAATTCCTACGAAGTCTTGATTATGATAAACTAATAGATGTTTTTGCTTTAAAAAATGCAAGGAGACATCGTTTTAGATAAATTTTATGTATGCTTTTGTTTGTGTAACCTTGTTTTCGTTTGACTATAAAATTTATTTCATTTTTGCTATTTTTTTTAATTAAATAAAGGCATAATTTAGAATATTGCCCCGGGCATTGAAAATCAATGGATTGGCCCTGAAAATGACGTAGGGAAAACATATGTTTGATAATTAATGAAGAATTTAAATTTGCAACAACAATTTATTTACAACATTATATCTAAATAATGTAAGCAGAAACATGATATTTCGTTCAATGACAACGGTTTTTAAGAAAAGAATTTAACAATTTTGCAGTTAATCAACAATCATACAAGATCTGAGGATTATCTTTTCTAAATATTAATGAAATTGACATCTAGTTCATCGGAAAGTGGAGTATTTGCTAAAACATGGATAAAAAAAGCTTAAAAGTACTTGGACCGAATTTAAAACTTTTTACGAGAATCTCAAAACTTCGTTTTAATATATAATTTAATAAATTTTCAGAAAACCCTAAAGATTGGGGATATATCGGGGAGAGAATAAAGAGAAACAGATACAGGTTTGAACCTTAAGTAAAGAGGTACAGCCTTCGTTTCTTCCTCTACAGATCTGATCATGGAGAGGTTCGTGGTATAAGAAAGAGCCGAGAAGGGAGAAGAGTACCTGTGGAGGCATGACCGGTGTGGAGGATAAATACATGGGTCGATTTCCACCACAAATATCATCGTTGTCACCGCCCATGTGAGATGGAGCCTACAACAGTGAAAGGATTTCATGGACAAGATCTTGGCAGCCGATGAAGATGTGAGGAGGAGAATCGATGGGGATAGTCTTTTCTTGGCGTTGAAGAGATGCATGAAGGCGGCAACGGTGCTAACTCTAGTGAATGCGACTATAACATTCACTTTAGTCTCCAGCAATGACCTTCACTCTAGCGACGACACGTTCTTCTTCTTGGACTCTTTGGCGGCTAGGTTTGATGAGACAAAGAAGATGTTCATCAAATTCTATTAAAAGTCAATGATTATACCATGATTATAGGAAGTATTTGTAGAAGTCATTTATCAAATTACTTAAATACTCTTGTTTATTTATTTATTTTTAATTTTGATTGATCCACAATCAATCCTACATCCACACAATAGTTAGTTTGAATACTCGAAGCTACCTCTTATATCCTATGTATTAATGATTAAATATTTAAGTTTCGACTTATGGATATCTTTTTTTTATGCGTTAGTGTTTGATACAATATTGTTACCAACGTAACCTCTGTTATTTCAATCAATTTGCTTGAATGGTTGTAGATACATTCAGTATTATACGATATTGTTTGTGTAATTGTGTTCGATCCAAAGGTAGACACGGTTTGACAAATATTTTAGGTTGTCAAGAAATTATAGTTATGACATGTTTATTTATTTGCAGAGTAAATTAACTGACACAATATATCGCAAAAGTGATCTCTTTTGTGAAAATTAATTTAGAAAGAACCTAGATGTTCAGGTTTTTGTGTTTATTATGCCAAATATTAACTCACCCAAAGGTAGGTTGATTTTTGGCCAGATAAAAGCATATATGATAGTAAATATGCGCGGATTTTTTTAGGTTACATGTCATTAACAAGTCAATCCAAAAAATGGTTCCTTAATATTATGATTTATTGTCGATATTTATTATTAAACTAGGTTACAACCCTTGTAAACCACGGGTAAGAAAGAAAAACAATATCAATGATTAAAAATGATAATAGAAAATCAAAGATTTATAAAATTTTATCAAAGTAGTTTATTAAAAACATGATAGTAAAAATTTATTTTGTAAATAGTATATAAATGTATATTAAATTTTGTCAAAAGTTTTACTGGTCCATGATTGCATGATGAAATTCACACAAAAACTATTGTATATTTTCTTTTGATTTCAACATTGGTCCGAATATCGAGATAATCACAAAACACACACTTAAATATATGAATATTGATGAAAGAGGAATGAGTTTTTTATAAAACATAAAATATTTACGAAAATTTATTAAATTAATAAGATATAGGTTTTATTTAGAAATCTTTTTTATTTAAAATTAATATATATATATATATATATATATATATATATATATATATATATATATATATATATATATATATATTAATTTGAATATCCGATATACATTATATATGTATAGTCATCGGTAATAAAATGATACTACAAAAGGGTGAAAAGTAAATCCCAAATGAATGAAAAAAATACAAAAATTTGAATTGAAAACTTCTATGATTAAAAAATAAAACTTGCTCTAACATCCTGTCATAGATTTTTTAGAAGCCCATATCCCAAAGTAACGTCTTTTCAGTAGCTTGGCAATTTTACCCTTGGAATTGATTTTACACATATGCCCTCTACAAATCAAAGGATATCATGCCACTAAAATAACTAAAATAAATTGATTTAAGTTAAAATAATACAAAACATGAAATATAAGATTAATAAAAACTGAGCATCCCCAAGCTACAACATTATACAAGTGGGGGCAACTTTATGCAACTTCTCAACAACACTAATTTAACTCTCGGTAAAAGTAAATCATCATATATGTCTGCCAAAAAATTGATTTTTTACATATATAGCAATACAATACTTACACTATTGTATATATCTTGTCATTTTATATTAGTAACGATCGCTACCATAAACTCGTAACACCTACTAAAGAAAGCATGTAATTTATTAAAAAAAATGAAATACAAAGTGAAGCAACTTGCATAAAGGTCATACCAATGAACATAATGACATAATAAACAAGATACACATACATAGAGGTCAGTTGCGTAAAGATAGATGAAAGTTATAACACCAATGGAAGTTATACAATCTGGCTTAAAGATAGATGAATCGAGCTTTGAGAATAACTTGATCGCTTCATTCCCATAGACATGGATTGCAAGACCCATGATCATTGAGTCTGAAGATGATAATCCATGTATAGGGGATGATTCAAGACTTTTCATTCTCTATCGATGCTCCCACATTTGCAATACATGTTTATTATCGCAATAATCAGGATTACATTAAGTTCCACTTTGTTCTGCATTATTTAATCATGAATCCACTCACCTTGATTCAATGCTCCTAAGTTTGCTAAAGCATTTAGCAAACTCACCAAGATGAACTGACTTGGCTTCATCTTCCTTGTTTGCATGATTCTAAAAAGATCTAATGCTTCAACCCACTTCCCTTTTCTTACATACCCATTTCTCATATTATTTCGAGAAACAGAGTTTCTATGAGGCATTTCATCGAACATATCATGTGCATTGTCTATGTTCCTAAATTTTGCAAAAGACATAATCATTGTATTCCCAGCAACAACATCCATATCTACACCATCTCCAAAGCGTTGAATCACTTCACCATAATACCCACAATTGGCATACATGTGTATGATGGCGTTACTTATATAAACATCAAATTGTAACCCTAATTTCAAAATTATGCCATGAAGCTGAGTTCCATCTTGTGCCAAACCAAGTTATGTATAATCCTTGAAAACTGAAGGGTAAGTGAGTCTTTCTGGTTCCACCGATAAATGAACCAACATATCAATAAAAAAGATATTTGCATTCGTCGGTTGGAGCTCCTAGAGAAACTTGTATCCCATGTGAAAAAAGGTTAGGGTTCTGAACTTGATTGAAGAGCATGAAAGCATAGTTGATATCCGCAGCAGGGGAGGTGGCTGCAAATGATAATATCTGATATCCATAGCATGGGAGGTAAGATGAAAATCGAACTAAAAGAGTAAATACATATTTTCGGATCAATTTATTGTTTAGGAGTGAAGAGGGATAGGGTGAAGATTGAAATCCAAGTCGGGATCTTGAAGCTACACAAAGACGAAGGTCTCGACACCTAGGTTTTTCTAAAGAGGGGACATAAATTGATTTTTAAGAGAGAGTCTATATTTCAAAATTTGAATTCAAATTTAGATCCAAAAAAAGCCGAACTGAATCGAATATTAAATGGAGGGGTATAACTACAAAGTCACTTTGATGTAAAATGCTTGTTGGAAGTGACACGTGGAGAAGAGGTTTCGTTTATTAGATAGGAAGATTTTATGGTTTATGTGTTTGTTAACACGGGTCTTAGTCAACCCAAAAGTTGGTTGATATTTGATCGGATAAACACATATGTGATGATAAACATGTGTCGATTTTTTTGGTTTCATATAATGAATAATTCAATTCAAAGAGGGGCTTGTTAATTGATATTATTTATTGTCAATGCTTTATCGCTAAACAATGATATCTCTTGCAAGTTAATATTATCGTTGAAAGACTTTATATTAATGTTGTGTCAATACCTTCTAAAGTTCTCATAAATTTAATGTATTGATTATGGTTGATGAATTAATGGGTATACAAAATAATATTACTTATGTTCTCAAAACCATAATTGTGATTTCTAGCATTATATCTGTCAACAATGATCACATTCATCTACTCAATGAGACTAACTTTAAGGAATGCAATACGAGCATTATGTTAGATCTCAATTGCATGGATATGGACCTTGCATTTCAAATAGTGCAACATTTTTAAGGATGCTGAGTTTGGAGGAGAATCAAGGTTAAATACATTGTCCTTAATGAGGAATCAATCTTGATTCCTATTATTGCTTTCGATAGTGTACAAAATATAAATCAGGGACCGACAATGTTATTCAATATCCTATTCGAAATGAACAAACTCAACAACCTCAACTTATAATATCCTATATGTGGTAACACAAGTTTCATATATTAATTATCTCATTTGGTTTTGAGGTAATTATAGCAGATGATTGTGTTTATCAAAAATTTAGTAGGAGTAAATATTTCTTTATAGGTTTGTATGTTAATGACATATTTCTTTTCACCAATAAAGTTTATTCAAAGTATTTTGAAATGAAAGATCTTAAGCAAGCCTATTTTGTATTAAGAATCTAGATTCAACGAGACAAATCTCATGGAACTCTAGGATTATCACAAAAGAGCTACATCAATATGATTATCGAAATATTTGGCTTGCAAAAACCAAAGATTCATTATGTTTTTTTTTTTTGTTGAGAATCTGATGTATGCTCAAGTATATACATGTCCCTATCTTGTACGGATGTTGAACATATATCTAAGCAACCTGGGAATGCATCATTAGAATGCAACTAAATGGGTTTTAAGATATCTATTAAGAATAAAAGGCTATCTACTCAAACATAGGAAATCAGATGTTTGGAGATCATTTAGGAATATGATTTTGTTCGATGCCAAAAGGTTATCGATCCATATTGAGATACATTTGCATGCAAGCATGATAAGACATTTCATGAAATAGACTTTGGTAGCTTCTTCCAAAATGGGTGCATAATTTATAACATGTTATGAGGTATCAAATCATGGAATATGGTTTTTTAATTTTTTCACGAGCTTGCATAATATTGGTATTGAAATACCACCAAAGTTGTGATAATAAGTCTACAATAATATATACCAAGAACAAGAGTTATATGAAGTCAAAATGTACTGACATCAAGTTCCATTCTATTAACATAAGAGTACAAATAGACAAATGTTTATTTAGCACATCGGTACAAACTCCAACAATAGAAGTTCTATTAAGTCAAAGCGTATTGACATCAAATTCCATATTGTTAACATAGGAGTGCAAATGGAAAATTGTTTAAAAGCACATTGGTACAAACTCCATGATAACGGATTTGCTCATAAAGCAATTACATCCCTAGGTATTTCATAAGCGTACTACACACGTTAGTGTGATATTTGGTTTTACTGAGAATTTTATGGTGCTTTATGTTTTGTCTAAGAACAATTATGATTTCTCTAAAGAATTAAGAATTCAGTTAATTCCATTATTAGTTACACTTATTTGAAGGTTGATCTCATTTCATGCTAAATAAGAACACAATGGAAATCTATTTTGATTGCAAAACCACACATTTATGTTTAATCTATGTTATTTAGTTATATATGTATATGTGACAATTGATGGGTTTAATTACGTAAATTGTATCAACGACCGCTTTGACCCTATATTGTTATGATTAATGAACGAGATTATTTAAGGGTATCAATATCATGATAACACACACACACACACAGATATATATATATATATATATATATATATATATATATATATATATATATATATAGGATATAGATTCGGTAAGAATTTTTTTTGATAGGAAGGTAAGAAGTTTTTTTTTATACATACTTTTTTTACGAAAAAAAGAAATGAATCAATAGATGAATAAAAAATAACATGATTCACCAAAAAAATCTCAAAAAAACACACCGATGATTCATTTATACAATGATTTCGTTGTTATTCACTAATATTGTCATAAAAGTGAATTTTTTTCTTAATTTACTTAAAAATGAATCATGAAGATGTTTTTTTGGGAAATTTTTCTTGTGAATCATCTTACATTTGAATCATCTAATGATTTATTTTGTATGTTCGTTAAAAAAATATGTAGAAAAAAAACTTCTTACCTTCATACCAAAATTTCCCTTCTTATTTGGTCTTGACTCTCTCTCTCTCTGTATATATATATATATATATATATATATATATATATATATATATATATATATATATATATATATATATTGTTATCATTTAAATTTGGCGTTATTATGGTAAAAATATAAGATCATTGATGGAACGATTTTATTAGATATTTACTTACCATTGCTGGTCAAGTTCCCAGTTTAATTCAAAAGCCTTAATATTCCTTCCAACTCTCACATTAGCTTATATCTTCATCTCTCTCTCTCTCTCTATATATATATATATATATATATATATATATATATATATATATATATATATATATATATATATATATATATTTATATACATGTTGTGAGAAACATATTCAATTATTCATAACAGAAAAAATACATAAAAGAAATTTGCTTTTAGTGTCACAACTAGAAATTTTGTGTCTTGTAATCACAACACTCAAGTAAAATGTTGAATCAAAAACTTAAGAGCATGTAAGATGCTTACTTTATGGCAACAAATTTTCAATCAAACACTTCATAAAAGCACTACAAATAGTCAACAAGCAATTGGAAACCCTAGAAGTTCTTGTTTACGTCTATTTTGGACTAGGACTTCCTTATTGGGCCCAATGGACCAATAAGCTTCCAATTTGACTATCATGGGCTTAGAACCTTTAAATGGGCTCTAATTGGACCCACTTTCATTTATTTCAACGTTTTGGGCCATATTGGGTCTAGAAGGAAATAAATTAAATATTATGAACTATTATGGACCATAATTAACCTAATCTAGCCTAATAAAGCTTAAAAAAATCACACTTGTATTTTATAGGGTTAAAAATCACCCAACCTAACTCTAATATGGGCTTAGGGGCATTAAAGCCCAATACTCTCCTTTTTCGTTCCAAATCTCGGCCCAAAGCCCAAATCCAAGAGTGAAGAGTTGACTTGAGAAGTGCCACCTCACTTATACCTCACATGCCTCCATGCATGGACCAACATGCATCTAGAATTGTCACCTCAACTCCCTCTCTCCTCTTCTTCTTTGTTCTCGGCCGAGAGTTCACCCACACACACACTTCAATCACTTTTGTTTATCAAACTCTCTCAAGGAACACCATCACCTCTCTTCACCAAATTTTTGACACTTAAGAGCATTCCAAAGAGATTTTCCACAAGAATCATCCTCTAAGGTAAGTTTATAAGTAAATCTATGATCTAAGTTCCTTGATTTATCAAACATGTCTTCTTAACTCATAAGAAATCATGATATTGCACCTTAGAAGCTCTCAAACTCGTGATTTTCCAAGGAAAGGTTGCTTAGGCCAAAAATCATCTCATTTTCTTCCATCTCTTCTCCAAAACCGAAACCACTCCCAAAGGTGAGCTTCATACTCCCTACTTTTTGGTTTTAAAAGTTTTATGGGGGGGGGGGGGGCAATACAAGCAAATGTGTAGATCTATGTGTATATGTATGCTTTGTGTGATTTCTATGTTGATATTTGTGTTTTTATGTGATTGTGATGTTGGATCTAGTCAAAAAGCCCTTAAAAACGAGATTTGCATCAAGTTATATGATATTAGAATAAATTATATTAATACATATAAATCATTTCTAGAAAAATAACCAAGATGGTTAATATGAACTTCTTTGGGCCAAAAACCCATTTTTGGACTCAAAATGTCAAAAATATAAAACATAAGGGCCCAATAAGGTCCAATATGCGAGATTTTCAAATTTGAAGGGCTGAAAATGTATTTTTCTGTAAAACAGGGGACTACTAGTTCTCCAAGTCCATTTTAAGGGTTAAAAACACTTTTCATATTTAAAAAGGACCGAAGATGCAAAAAAATTCTATTTTGGGCCAAAAGTGTAAAAGTTGCAAAAAATGAGGATTTAACCGAGAAAACTTCATTTTAAGGGACTAAAACTGTTTTCAAATAAATATGAGCTGAAAAATACCATTTTTAACAGGTTTTGATATTAAAATGTTAAGAAAAATGGTCTAAGGACTAAATTGGAAATTCTTTTATTCAAAGGGTTAAAAGTGTAAACTCATAAAAGAAAGGGGCTGCAAACAGAAAAACTCCAAAGTTAAACAATAAATTCGTTGAGATAAAAAACTGATACCACGACTACCGACAAAACCTAATACACCATCAACACCAAAAATCGTTACTAAACGAATTGATTCGGTCTCGAATCAATAACGAATCCGAAACTACTAACACGACGATATTCAATACATACGCGGAAATTTTGGGAAGTAAATACATGCGTGGGAATACACAGACATCGATACACCATCTTGGGCCCAAAAGTGTCAAATCCTTCTTGTTGGGCCTAGCTAGCCCAATTACCTGATCTTTAGGCCCGAAGACAACTTACTTACATGATTGTTGCGCCTTACATGACCTAACTCCGTGTAAAAGGACTTTCAATGGCTTTTAGGCTATTGGGCCCCAAGGGTCCTTTGGTACGGCTAGTAAAGTCGAGAATTCACAAAAATGCGGGACGGGACAAGGGCCCTTCGCATTCACTATAGCCTTGAACGACTTATGGAATTATTGAGGTCTTCGTGCCCTCTTTTCTCCTTGGTTGTGGGGCTACAAGAAGTCAGGGTGGTTGGATTAAGTGAATAGTACAGACGACGCCTAAGGGAATCGTTAGTATGGTTGTAAACTAGTCGTTTCTATTAACGTGTGTTTATAACAATTCACAATGCACATTTAATTCAATGTCACCTGGAATCATTGACTTCACATGTCGTAACGATACAACACCACACAAAAAGCGTAATTCAAAGAATTAGGAAAACATCGGGTTTTCCTAGGGTTTTTCAATACATACAACTACGAGATGCATACCAAGTACAACCAATTTTTTTTTATATATATAGAAACAAACAAGCATACTTACGGATCTTCACAGTTTTTATACGATACTCTTTTCAGAAAATATTGGATTTTCTGGTGGTTTTCCAAACAATACAAAACGTTTTATTTCAAACATTACTTATGAACTCACCAACATTTCATATGTTGACGTTTTTCAAAACGCTTGTATTCTCTGGTAACAGGTAAACCAAGGGAAAAATGTACTTAGTGACGACTTGTTGTTTGTTTAACTATTATCGAACAATTTACTTTTGGGGATGAAATGTTTGAAACAATGTACTAAGTGTAAACTTTATCAGTTGTACTATCTCAATGCATGGTAATGATTGATGTTATGTTTCATGTATATTCAATGTAATGGTATTCAATTGAGTCACAAAAACCCTCGGACGTTTCCGCCGTCTGGTTCGGGGGTGTGACAGGTTGGTATCAGAGCTTTGTTTATAGTGAACTAGCATATCTAACCACACATTGATATGCAACTATAAACAAAAAGAGGGACTAACACAACTCTGAACAAAAAAAGTAAAGACACAATAAAAACACCCTTGCTTGCATTAGAAATAAGAACATAATGTCGAACCAAACAAGATAATGCTAATATCCTAGTTAATTCAGAACTATTTTAGCGATATCAAGAAGTGAATGTAGCCTGATCAACTACATTCCCTCCAAGATATAATTAACACATGTTTCGATGAGATCGCGATAGCTAGGGAACCTAAAACTATACCCTTTTAGCACCAAAAAGAGAACGTATGTTTAGCCTATGCAATAGTGGTAGGGTCATAGAATAATGGTAGTTTATTCGTATACCTTCTCCCAGTCTACATGGAAGGAGAGCAGCAGGGCATTCAGTTTCATCAAGTCCTAGTAGCACACGGGATGCTCGAAGATGAACCAGAAGGGAATCAAGAGGGAGCCCACACCGTTGGACCTGACGAGTATATGGACACCGACTATGAGTTCGAGGAGACCGATGATGACATGGAGGAAGAACAAGACCTGAGCAAAGATCACTCCGCATCCCCTGTTAGTGAAGTGCAGCAGGACCACCCCGCCCCACCAGTGAACCCCCCAAGGGAAAATCGCTCCCCCAAAGCTGAGATCGCCGCTCTACGGCAAGAGTTGTACGCCATGGAAGCATGTACAGTGCAAGCTGAGCACGAGAGGGATGAGGTTATTAGAGACATGACTGAGATGGCTCAGTTGCTGGCCCAACACTTCGGCATATGACCCCGCCCTTATATAGGACACAACTCATCGCGGTTAGGGATAGGCTTATCTTACTAGGTCATTAGGAACTATGCTATGTACTTCGACTCTATGTTTAAGTGACTACACTACTAATAGAGCTGTTATGTTGTCGAACTAGTGTCACTCATATATGCTCTTACGAGCAAAATTTTTAAGTATCAAATGCGGATAATATTAATGAACTTTTGCATGTTTATTATGACAATACAAATTGCTATGTGTTGAAAATCTATGATTGTATGCTAAATGGTAGAAGTGTTTAAGTTTGTACCACACACTTAGTCAGTAGGATCACAACCTCACCGAAACCACGTACACTCAACATCTTTCCGTTTCGTGACAGAAAGATGCCTCTCCGACCTACTCGCGGAAACCCAGGACCAACCCCACCCGAAGTTGACTCAGCCGTGTTCCAGGCAGCTGTATCTGTTGCGGTCACTGCAGCAATGGCGCAAATTCATCAAGGGAACAATGGAGGAGTCAATGGGCAAGGGGCCGGAAGTTCGAACAACGGAATGAATCAAGGACCCACCAAAGCATGTACCTACAAGGACTTCACAAAAGCCAAACCACGAACTTTTAACGGTACGGGAGGAGTGATCGCTTTGAAGTGATGGATCGAGAAGGTGGAATCGGTATTCGAGATATGCGATTGTCCCGAGGGAATGAAGGTGAAGGTCGCAGCCTGCACTTTTGTTGACCAAGCGCTCACTTGGTGGAACGGACACGTGGAAGCCATGACACTCCCGGTAGCCAACTCCATGCCGTGGGCGGAAATGAAAGAAATGCTAATGGCCGAATACTGCCCACGAGGGGAAATTCAGAAAATGGAGCAAGAGCTGTGGAACCTCACTGTGCAGAATGCGAATATCGATGCCTACATATCGAGATTTAGTGAACTATCTCTGTTATGCCCGGGTATGATCACCTCGGAAGGAAAGAAGATTGAGCGATTCATTTGGGGACTAACCTCATCGATCCAGGGAAATGTGATAGCTGCAAACTCCGAAACCTTCGACAGTGCTAAAAGATTGGCAAAGAAGCTATATGACCACAACAACAAGAAGGGTGAAAAGCTAGCAGAGGCTGAAGGCAAGAAGGAAGGTGATGGCAAGAAAGGGAAGAACAACAAGAGGAAGGGGCGCCAAGGCCCCAAGACCTCTAAGAAGCAGCAGACAGTGGCAGTTAATGCTTCCACCGCACAAGTTCCGGCCACACCACATGCTCCAGCCTCAGCTGCTTCGAATGCTCCCAGACCTTATTCCGGTAATCTTCCCAAGTGCAACAAGTGTGGTTTCCATCACAATGGAGAATGCAAGGAGTTTCAGTGCACCAGTTGCAATCGAAGGGCACACACTGCAAGGTACTGCAGGACTTACCCTTCCTAGAACCAACAACAAGGAAACAGCAACAACAACGACAACATCAACACCGGCGGCAACAATGTAGGGCCTAGCCACACCTGCTATGGGTGTGGGAGGACTGGGCATTTCCATGGAGATTGCCCTAACAACAACAATCCTGGAAATAGAGGAACAGGACGGATGCTGACCATGGGCCAAGGAGAAGCAATTCAGGATCCCGCTGTTGTTACCGGTACGTTTCTCCTAAACCACACTTATGCATGCATCCTATTTGACACCGGAGCAGAGCGAAGTTTCGTAAGCAATAAATTTAGGCATTTATTAAAACAACAACCCCAAAAGCTCAATGAAACCTTTACGGTGGAAATGGCCAATGGGAAAACCGAATCCACTGGGGAAATCTACACCGGATGTACCCTAACCTTAAATCAACACGTCTTTCGAATAGACTTAATGCCGGTTTCCATTAGGAGTTTCGATGTGATTATCGGCATGGACTGGTTAAGACCCCATCATGCTGAAGTTATGTGTCACAAGAAGGCCGTTCGCCTTCACCTTCCCAATCACAAAACCCTAGTAATTTACGGAGACAAACCTAGCACGAACCTCCGCATCATCTCGTGCATTCAGGCACAGAAACATCTACGAAAGAACAATTTGGCGTTCCTGGCTCACATAGTGGATAAAACCAAGGAAGAGGTTAACGTTCAAGACATTCCTGTAGCACGTGAGTTCCCAGACGTGTTTCCTGAAGATCTTCCTGGAGTACCCCCAGAGAGACAAGTGGAGTTCCGAATTGACCTCGTTCCAGGAGCAACTCCTCTCGCTAAATCACCCTACCGGCTAGCTCCTGCTGAAATGCAGGAATTGTCCAGCCAACTCAGTGAACTCTTGGACAAGGGATTCATCCGACCTAGTTACTCGCCATGGGGAGCTCCAGTCCTCTTTGTCAAAAAGAAGGACGGATCTTTTAGAATTTGCATTCATTACAGAGAGTTAAATAAACTCACTGTCAAAAATCGCTATCCACTCCCACGAATCGACGATCTATTTGACCAGCTCCAAGGAGCTAGTTATTTTTCTAAGATAGATCTACGGTCCGGATACCATCAACTCAAAGTCCGGGAAGAGGATATTCCAAAACCGCTTTCCGAACTCGTTACGGACATTATGAATTTGTCGTAATGCCCTTTGGTCTAACAAATGCCCCTGCCGCATTTATGGATCTGATGAACCGAATCTGTCGACCATTCCTTGACAAATTTGTTATTGTCTTCATTGATGATATTCTCGTCTACTCCCGAAGCGAGGAAGAGCATGGTCAACATCTCCGACAAATTCTAGAAACCCTGCGATCGGAAAAGCTGTACGCAAAACTCTCCAAGTGTGAGTTTTGGCTCCGTAGCGTGAACTTCCTGGGGCATGTTGTTAGTCAAGAAGGAATTCATGTGGATCCTTCCAAGGTCAAAGCCGTCGAAGGATGGGCCATCCCGACAACGCCCACAGAAATTCGTCAATTCTTAGGCCTAGCAGGCTACTACCGGAGGTTCATTCAAAACATCTCAAAAATTTCCAAGCCACTTAGCTCACTTACGCAAAAGGGCATATCATTCAAATGGACGGACAAGCAAGAGGTAGCGTTTCGAACCCTGAAGCAAGCCCTCTGTAGCGCCCCTGTACTATCTCTACCGGAGGGAATGGAAGACTTCGTAGTCTACTGTGACGTGTCAAATCAGGGTTTAGGTTGTGTTCTCATGCAGCGTGGAAGGGTAATAGCTTACGCATCCCGCCAACTAAAGATGCACGAAGCAAATTATACAACCCATGATCTGGAATTAGGAGCAGTGGTCTTTGCTCTGAAGATTTGGAGGCATTAACTTTATGGTACAAGGTGCACCATCTTCACGGACCACAAAAGTCTTCAGCACATCTTGAACCAGAAGGAGTTGCACATGAGGCAATGAAGATGGGTTGAATTATTAAACGATTACGAGTGTGAAATCAAGTATCACCCAGGCAAGGCCAACGTGGTAGCTGACGCATTAAGCCGGAAGGAGTACTCTAATCGTCGTGCGAAAACCCTCTCAATAACCATCCAATCCCACTTGACCACTCAGATTGGGGTAGCCCAGTCGGAGGCCATGAAGACGGAAAACAGAGCAAGCGAAGCACTACACGGAATGGAGAAGAATCTAGAGGTAAAAGAAGACGGAGTATACTACTTCATGAACCATATTTGGGTCCCTAAACTCGGAGGATTTAGGGAGATAGTCATGAAGGAAGCCCACAAGACGCGATACACCATCCATCCTGGTTCGGACAAGATGTATTTGGATGTCAAACAACACTATTGGTGGCCTAACATGAAGGCGGAGATTGCCACCTATGTTAGTAAGTGCCTTACTTGTGCCAAGGTAAAGGTGGAGTACCAGAAGCCCTTAGGATTATTGCAGCAACCGGTAATCCCTGAGTGGAAATGGGAAGGGATTTCTATGGATTTCGTGACCAAGCTACCCAAGACGTCGGATGGACTAGACACCATATGGGTAATAGTTGACCGACTGACGAAATCTGCCCATTTCCTGCCAATACGAGAATCCTACAAGATGGAGAGATTGACACGCTTATACATTCGAGAAATCGTGAGACTCCACGGAGTACCAGTGCCTATTATCTCGGATAGAGACAGTAGGTTCACTTCACGTTTTTGGCAATCACTCCAGAAAGCACTAGGAACTCACCTCAACATGAGCACCGCTTATCATCCACAAACGGATGGTCAAAGTGAACGAACCATTCAAACGCTCGAAGACATGCTTCACGCATGTGTGATAGACTTTGGGAAGTCTTGGGACACCCATTTACCTTTAGTCGAATTCTCGTATAACAACAGCTACCATTCGAGCATCAAGGTCGCCCCTTTTGAAGCACTATACGGGCGTAAGTGTAGATCACCGTTATGTTGGGCTGAGGTGGGCGATACCCAGCTAGCAAAAACACTCGCAACGGATAAGGCTCTAACAGGACCGGAGATCATTCGTGAAACCACAGAAAAGATCATTCAAATCAGAGCTCGATTACAAGCATCGCGCGACCGACAAAAGAGCTACGCCGATAAACAACGAAAGCCCTTAGAATTTCAGGTCGGGGATCGAGTACTATTAAAAGTCTCACCCTGGAAAGGAGTTATTCGTTTTGGGAAGCGGGGAAAACTGAACCCACGGTACAATGGACCTTTCGAAGTCGTCGCCCGAATAGGTCCAGTGGCATACCAACTGCAGCTACCCGCAGAGCTAAACATTGTACACCCCGTGTTCCATGTCTCCAATTTAAAGAAGTGTCTGTCGAATGAAACACTCGTCATTCCCCTTGACGAGATCGAAATCAACGAGAATCTCCTGATCATTGAAAAACCGGTTGAAATCATGGACAGGGAGGTGAAGCGTACTAAGCAAAGTCGCATCCCGATCGTGAAAGTACGGTGGAACGCAAAGCGTGGGACAGAATTCACGTGGGAACGCGAAGACCAAATGAAGCAAAAGTACCCTCACCTATTCTAGCATTCTCAAATCTAGCTTTCAAACATAATTTCGGGACGAAATTCCCTCTAACGGGGGGATGATGTCACAACTAGAAATTTTGTGTCTTGTAATCACAACACTCAAGTAAAATGTTGAATCAAAAACTTAAGAGCATGTAAGATGCTTACTTCATGGCAACAAATTTTCAATCAAACACTTCATAAAAGCACTACAAATAGTCAACAAGCAATTGGAAACCCTAGAAGTTCTTGTTTACATCTATTTTGGACTAGGACTTCCTTATTGGGCCCAATGGACCAATAAGCTTCCAATTTGACTATCATGGGCTTAGAACCTTTAAATAGGCTCTAATTGGACCCACTTTCATTTATTTCAACGTTTTAGGCCATATTGGGCCTAGAAGGAAATAAATTAAATTTATGAACTATTATGGACCATAATTAACCTAATCTAGCCTAATAAAGCATAAAAAAATCACACTTATATTTTATAGGGCTAAAAATCACCCAACCTAACTCTAATATGGGCTTAGGGGCATTAAAGCCCAATACTCTCCTTTTTCTTTCCAAATCTCAGCCCAAAGCCCAAATCCAAGAGTGAAGAGTTGACTTGAGAAGTGCCACCTCACTTATACCTCACATGCCTCCATGCATGGACCAACATGCATCTAGAATTGTCACCTCAACTCCCTCTCTCCTCTTCTTCTTTGTTCTCGGCCGAGAGTTCACCCACACACACACTTCAATCACTTTTTTTTATCAAACTCTCTCAAGGAACACCCTCACCTCTCTTCACCAAATTTTCGAGACTTAAGAGCATTCCAAAGAGATTTTCCACAAGAATCATCATCTAAGGTAAGTTTATAAGTAAATCTATGATCTAAGTTCCTTGATTTATCAAACATCTCTTCTTAACTCATAAGAAATCATGATCTTGCACCTTAGAAGCTCCCAAAATCGTGATCTTCCAAGGAAAGGTTGCTTAGGCCGAAAATCATCTCATTTTCTTCCATCTCTTCTCCAAAACCGAACCCACTCCCAAAGGTGAGCTTCATACTCCCTACTTTTCGGTTTTACAAGTTTTATAGGGGTGGGGGGATACAAGCAAATGTGTAGATGTATGTGTATATGTATGCTTTGTGTGATTTCTATGTTTATATTTGTGTTATTATGTGATTGTGATGTTGGATCTAGTCAAAAAGCCCTTAAAACCGAGATTTGCATCAAGTTATTGATATTAGAATAAATTATATTAATACATATAAATCATTTCTAGAAAAATAACCAAGATGGTTAATATGAACTTCTTTGGGCCAAAAACCCATTTTTGGACTCAAAATGTCAAAAATATAAAACATAAGGGCCCAATAAGGTCCAATATGCGAGATTTTCAAATTTGAAGGGCTGAAAATGTATTTTTCTATAAAACAGGGGACTACTAGTGCTCCAAGTCCATTTCAAGGGTTAAAAAAACTTTTCATATTTAAAAAGGACCGAAGATGCAAAAAATTTCTATTTTGGGCCAAAAGTGTAAAAGTTGCGAAAAATGAGGATTTAACCGAGAAAACTTCATTTTAAGGGACTAAAACTGTTTTCAAATAAATATGAGCTGAAAAATACCATTTTTAACAGGTTTTGATATTAAAATGTTAAGAAAAATGGTCTAAGGACTAAATTGGAAATTCTTTTATTCAAAGGGTTAAAAGTGTAAACTCATAAAAGAAAGGGGCTGCAAACAGAAAAACTCCAAAGTTAAACAATAAATCCGTTGAGATAAAACACTGATACCGCGACTACCGACAAAACCTAATACACCATCAACACCAAAAATCGTTACTAAACGAATTGATTCGGTCTCGAATCAATAACGAATCCGAAACTACTAACTCGACGATATTCAATACATACGCGGAAATTTTGGGAAGTAAATACATGCGTGGGAATACACAGACGTCGATACACCATCTTTGGGCCCAAAAGTGTCAAAATTTTCTTGTTGGGCCTAGCTAGCCCAATGACCTGATCTTTAGGCCCGAAGACAACTTACTTACATGATTGTTGGGCCTTACATGACCTAACTCCGTGTAAAAGGACTTTCAATGGATTTTAGGCTATTGGGCCCCAAGGGTCCTTTGGTACGGCTAGTAAAGTCGAGAATTCACAAAAATACGGGACGGGACAAGGGCCCTTCGCATTCACTATAGCCTTGAACGACTTATGGAATTATTGAGGTCTTCATGCCCTCTTTTCTCCTTGGTTGTGGGGCTACAAGAAGTCAGGGTGGTTGGATTAAGTGAATAGTACGGACGACGCCTAAGGGAATCGTTAGTATGGTTGTAAACTAGTCGTTTCTATTAACGTGTGTTTATAACAATGCACAATGCACATTTAATTCAATGTCACCTGGAATCATTGACTTCACATGTCGCAACGATACAACACCACACAAAAAGCATAATTCAAAGAATTAGGAAAACATCGGGTTTTCCTAGGGTTTTTCAATACATACAACTACGAGATGCATACCAAGTACAACCATTTTTTTATATATATAGAGAAACAAACAAGCATACTTACGGATCTTCACACTTTTTATACGATACTCTTTTCAGAAAATATCGGATTTTCTGGTGGTTTTCCAAACAATACAAAACGTTTTATTTCAAACATTACTTATGAACTCACCAACATTTCATATGTTGACGTTTTTCAAAACGCTTGTATTCTCTGGTAACAGGTAAACCAAGGGAAAAATGTACTCAGTGACGACTTGTTGTTTGTTTAACTCTTATCGAACAATTTACTTTTGGGGATGAAATATTTGAAACAATGTACTAAGTGTAAACTCTATCAGTCATACTATCTCAATGCATGGTAATGATTGATGTTATGTTTCATGTATATTCAATGTAATGGTATTCAATTGAGTCACAAAAGCCTTCAGACGTTTCCGCCGTCTTGTTCGGCGGTGTGACATTTAGCGTTTGTTGTGGGATTTTAGAAAGTCTTAAAATTAACTGGAAAACCAATCATATTTATCATATTCAAAAAACTTAATGGATTCAAGTATGGCTTCTTGTTTAAGTTTTATTTTAACCAAATTTTAGATAAAAATCTAAAATTTAAGCTTTCGCATTTATATTTTGGTTAATAAATTAACCCACCTATATTACAATAATTCATCTAATAATCTTTATATCACAAAGGTTCACAAAAATACATACTTGGAGTATCACCCTCAGGTAGATTATGAACCACTTAAATCTAGTGCATTGTGGTTGCGTTTTTTTAATATATAATATTGTATTGTTCTTCTATGAGCTATAATTGTATTGCATTCATATATAATACCCACCCTTTGACTTGTTTTCATTAAATCTTATATCAAGTGATTACCATGTTTGAACCAGAAAATCAACTCGATCCGCAATATCTTTTCAATATCTTGATTCCATATGTTGGTATGGTATATCTATATTCTAACTTGCATCTTGACATATTATTCCAATATTTATGGAATAAAGATGTGAAATAAAGTCGGGATGACGGTTGTTATGACATCTTGGCCCAACTTTATTTTACATCTTTATTCCATCACCTTGTCATCCCAAGTGGTTGTTATGAACACTTGACCTCATATAAGAACTTAATAGCTTATGTACCTACTAGATTTTTTTAATGAATTTCATATAGGATACACAAAATGAACAACCGATAAAACCAAAGAACCAATTAAACTCTAATAAATCAATCAACAATAGTCAAGACATCATCACTTATAAACTTTAAAACTTCTAACACGATAAACACAAACACTAATAAAACATTTCATTAATAACTAAAACTATACATGAACAAAATACCAAACTCCAACGTAAGGGTTTTTACTACAATATCTGGCTCCAATACACACATATCTTTTCTCAATCAGTAGGGTTGAACACCTTGGCAATCCTCTCAGTGGGCACCAATGGAAGATAAGAAGAAACCTTGTACCCTTTCGCAGCTGTTTCCTCCACAGTTTGGTTGTACTTTTCCGAATAATAAGCCGCTTTTGGTACAACCACTTCAGCCACTTTAGGAAAGAATGGAAGCTGATTCAAAGAGTGCCAAGCGGAAGCAGCATATTGCTCTGCAACCGGTTCGTATTTTACGTAAATCCCTTTTGCCGTCGGCTCCAGCTTCGTGTAGGCGGTTTTCGCTAGCCCAGAGGCGGTCTCCACCACTCCGGCGGTCTTCACCTCCTTCAACAAAGGCGGCACCCGGCTGTCGATTATGGTCACCGACTCATCAACCTGAAATCATGTTCAATGTTCAAAGATTTTATAAATTAGTAAAAATACTGACTATTATAATGAAAAGTAGAAAAAAAGAGGATTTGGATAAGATGGTGTGTAGAAAAACTGACCTTACGATCAACACGCTTCAGGACATCAACAGGAACATCTTGAAACTTATCATAAGCAGGTCCAACAACAGTCTTTAGAGTAGTTTCTATTGTCTCTACGCTAGGTTTCAGGGGACCAGAGTTGTCCTTCGCATATCCATACGCCCTTGATGCATAAACAACTGCATGGACAACTGCCACTTGCACAAATTCAAGGTACTTCAATCTCTCTTGTTCGCTATGTACCTTTTCCAACAAAAACAAGAAACAATCACCAAATCAATCCTCAATGCGCCATATAATCAAGAAACAGTTTTCGGTTTTTCTTTCCATCAAACATATTCATTCACGAATCTTTGCGCATGTAAATAAAATCAATGAAGAGGTATTTGAACTGCGCATCAGATTACGATGTAGCGAAGTCTAAGTATTCATTCTATAAACCAGTAGCTACCAGCGTCATAGTTGATTTAGCAATTCATCAATACAAAGTTTTGTCTATTTTGATACTTTTCTATCTAGGATCGATCTTACTAGAATTATAGAAAAGGATATATAAGGCCTATCAAACAAATTTTAGCTGATTCACATCTTTGCAAGAATTTGTGTTCGTTATTTAGGTTTGTTGTAGATTTTGAAACGATCACAAATCATTTTTTAATTACTAATATCAGTTTTCAACGAAACAGAAATATATACAGAAACTAACGTCAACCACAATCAAAGATTAGATAAGACGAACCTGTGGTTGTTGATTAGTAACAGGAACATCGTTTTCGGCCATGATGAAGATGCTTGATTCACAAAGAGATGAAATCGTCTACTGAAAAGTGATTGTTGCTTAATTCTGGAGGTATGCTTATCGATGAATCGGTTGATCTGTATTTATACAGACCCGGTTGCAAAGGAATGAATCCGTGGTTGTGTAACCGTGTGAAGGCAGGTGTGACTGCAAGTTGAACATAAACGGTTTGTTTCATTTTAGACCCTAACATTATATGTGTTCCTAAACGTTACCCTAAACTTCTTAAATTGTCTATTTAAGCCCCTTCATTGTTTTAATAATGACTGTTTCATTATTGTTTTAAGACACTACCTACGGTTTACAGCTAATGGCGGGGACCTACTTGGTGTCACAAGTGAAATCCGTAATCCTTCAAATTTTATATTTTAGTGCAAAATTTATATAAAATTCTTTAAAATTCGTCACAAATCCATAACAATCCGTCCGAAATATGTTAGGAATCCGTTCGAAACCCATTACAAAGTCTTAATAAATATAAATTTAATTTAAATATGTAAGTGTAATCCTTTTAGTGATGGATTTTATAGGGAAACTATCGATGGAAATTGAGTTTTTTTTATACTGCAACTCTTGGAAAAATATGCAACCCTTGATCTTTTTTTCGTGTACACCACTATACCAACTTATTTTTTTCCAAAAATTATAAATATAACAATTAGTCAGTGTTGATGATCAAGTTCCGAGATATATATATTATTTTGAAAGCAAATAGTTGATAATTTTTTTTTAAAAAATAAGACTTTAAATTTAAATTTTATAATGACTTTAAAATCTCATATTGGTCCTAAATACAGATCAAAATATCATATATATATATATATATATATATATATATATATATATATATATATATATATATATATATATATATATATATATATATATATATATATATATATATATATATATATATAGGTTCATCTGAAACCATTCTAATTTTTTGAGATCGTGAGATCAAATCTAAAAATAATTTTAAAATGAAAAATAAATGGAAAAATCCAAAAATTCTTTTTTTAAATATTATTTTCGGAACTTGAATTAACTAAAAATTTTTTTTTAAAAAAATACAAAAAAATAAAAAAAATTCCGTGTTTTTTTTTAATTAAGTGAAATATTCTAAATAAAATATTACACTGACGTATTTTAAAAAATAATTTTAAAATGCAGAATAAATGGAAAAATCTAAAAATTCTTTTTTTAAATATTATTTTCAGAAATTGAATTAACTAAAAAAAATTTAAAAAATCCATTTTTTTTGAAAAATACGTGAAATATTCTAATAGAATATTACACTGATATATTCTAAAAAAAAATTTAAAATGCAAAATAAATGGAAAAATTCAAAAATTCTTTTTTTAAATATTATTTTCGGAACTTGAATTAACTAAAAAAATTAAAAAAAATAAAAAATAAAAAAATAAAAATAAAAATAAAAAAATACATCTCACGGTCTTACAAATCTTTTTTTTTCAATTTCTAGAGATTATTCTTTATCGAAAAAAATATATAAAAATATTTAAATTAATATATTAACATTGTGAATGTGAAAAATATTTTTCGGATTCACGTTGTGAATTTTCGAAGATTTATCATTGGAAAAAGGATAAAAAGTTATGAATTTCTGTATTTTTAGTGTTTTTTTTAGTTGATAAAAAATAAGTTCTAAAAATTAAAAAAAAGATTGGTTTCTTGGTTAATTATGGTTTTCTATTATATATATATATATATATATATATATATATATATATATATATATATATATATATATATATATATATATATATATATATATATATATATATATATATATATATATATATATATATATGAAACACCTGAAAGCTGAGGGATCAAAGTCAGTTTATAAATATAATTTAAGGTTTACTATTGAAATACTGAAGCTTGTTAACATTGTTAAGTTTCTTTTTGTCATTGTCCTAAGAAATCACACAAATATCCTTCCACATAAATTAAGGTTTACTATTGAAATAGTGAAGCTTGTTAACATTGTTCAAGTTTCTTTTTGTCATTGTCCTAAGAAATCACACAAAGATCCTTCCACACTAATCTACGCGCTTACCATGGACGTTTTAAGAGGCAACGAACTTTCCTTTGTAAAACCAATGGGAGTGTTTGGACTTCGTTTTGCAAAAATGAGGGCGTAGTTGTGTATAAATTTGTTGTTTAACATTAATTACGAAGAAATAAAAGCAATATAATTTTTGAAATATATAAATATTAATAATTTTTAAAAAAATAATAATATTAGCTGTTAATATATGTGATATATTATCTATTTTTTTAACATATAAAACAAGTTTAATATATATATATATATATATATATATATATATATATATATATATATATATATATATTATTTCTAAAAATAAATTTAAAACGTCCAAACCATTAGGATAATAATACAAATCATTGAGCTAACATTACAAATAACAACTAATAACCCTTATTTCGTCCAACCTTATAAATGGAAAGTATAATCAAATAATGCATCAATTTTGACAAAACCCTCTTTAATTATCGACAAAATTTGAATCCTACAATATCGGCAAATATTGCCGATCTCACCCACTTTTCCACCAACATTTACGGAGGGAATCTTTACTCATCTCAAATTGCTACTGAATTTATTCTCCTTTTATATCCTTGTCTCCAATAAACTCTTCTTCGATAGCCGCCATTGCTATGGCCACAACCAATACTACGACTATGCCAATGCCATACACCCTTCGTTCCCACCATCACCATCATTATCTCTTTATCTGTAATAGCCACCAGAACTATAGCTTCTATACCTTCCATTGATACTAACAACCTTAACCCTAACCCTAAGTCGCCTCTACATTGCCACCAGACACCGACAACATGATACACCAGAAACATCTTACACTATTCACTAGAAACAAACCTCTGATTATGAACCAATAGTGCACCACCAAGCGATCTCCATTCTCGTACCGCTAACCGTCTTTGATTGTTGTCTCCACCCATTCTCCTCTCTCGCAACACTTCTCTCGTTACGAACCCTCATCATGATCTGTCTTTGTCTATCTCTAAACCCTTAATCTACAGACACCACAACTCATCGTCACTAACAACACCATCGCCCTCACCCTGCAACCAATCGTTGCCTAATCACCGATAGCCACCTTGTTAATCTCTGCACAAGAAAAGATAATACATCTCTTCTACATTTGATCGTTTTTCCCTAAAAGTATATTAAGTTGTACCAGTTAGTTATAATTTATTTGTATTTGATTATCATTTCTTGTGTTTTTTTGGCTTCATTATAATTTCTAAACATTAATCCACATCTTCTAGAGTTTATTTTAAGGCTTTGATGCGGGTAAAAGATGATGTTCACGGATCTTGGTTTGATGGTGAATGGGAGTTCACAGAGATATTGGTGTGTGCTGATCTTGATCTTGATCTTAATCTTGGCACTCCTAAAATCATTAAACCTACTGTGATTGCCACCATTTATGTCAAATTTGTCACCTTTTTGTAGGTTTATAAAACTTATATGTCTCTACCATAAAAAGGGTTCTGACTCAAATTCTTCCTGAAGGATTCGAGAAACATAAAATCGTTCATGAAACATATATATATATATATATATATATATATATATATATATATATATATATATATATATATATATATATAGACACACACACACACCTGAGTTATTGTGCGAACCAAAAGATTTGTGAGAACTTAAGAACTCATAATTTAACTTATCATTTTTCAACACCAAAAACACAATTTTTCTCCAAATGGTGCGTCTAAGTCATATCTAGGCTAAAAAAATTATCACTTTTATTTATTTATTTTCGAAATCTGTATGTATGACAGTCAACGGTTGTAAGGACTGCTGATGAGCACGATCAACAACCATATGGACTACGGATATGCATAATCAGCAGCCATATGGAATGTTGATGAGCAATCAACACTCCATTTGACTACTGATTGTGCTCATCAGCAGTCCATATGACTGTTGATTGTGCTCACCAGCAGTCCATACAACTACTGATTATGCTCATAAACAGTATACAAAAAACCAATAAAATAAAACAAAATAAAATCATCAAACCTTGTTTTTAGAGCCTAGATATGGCCTAGACGCACCATTTGGAGAATATTAGTTTTTTTGGTGTTGAAAAATGATGAGTTGATTATGAGTTCGCAAGTTCTCACAAATTTTTTGGTTCTCAAGAGAACCTTGTTCTCTCTCTCTCTCTCTCCCTATATATATATATATATATATATATATATATATATATATATATATATATATATATATATATATATATATATGTGTGTGTGTGTGTGTGTATGTATATATAATGCTAAGTTATTGTGATACCAAAAGATTTGCGATAACTTAAAAACTCCTAATTTGCTCATCACTTTTTCAAAACCATAACATTAATCTTCTCCAAATGGTGCGTCTAAGTCATATCTATACTCAAAAAATAATTGACATTTTTTTTTGAAATTTTACATGTATGAACAATCAGTAGTTAAATGGACTGCTTATGAGCACAATCAATAGTCATATGGATTACGGACATGCACAATCAGCAGTCATAAATATTGATTGTGCTTATCAGAAGTCCATATGACTGCTGATTGTGCACATCCGCAGTCTATGTAGTCGTTGTACCTTGTTAGATGTAAAATCAAGGAGTTTAAATGAAGCAATGGTCTTTGTTAAGGAAACAAACTCCGTGAATGTTAATGTTGTAGCACTCTGCATATTTGTTTTGTATAAATAATATCAAGATTTAGAGTTTGAGATCCCTTACAGACATTAGAAAAATAAGCAATGTCAAATAAAAAAAAACAGACTACATGAAAGGAAGCTTTTTTTTGTCATTGCCTTGCTCTTATGTTGCTGTATCTTTAATACAAGCAATAAAGAGCTTTTAAAGTAGACCATATTGTTAAAGATATGAACCAACTCCCTCACAAATCATCATATGTGAAAATCTAGTTTCCTGCAACTTTTTATACTTAATAAATAGTTTTTAACTTATTGAAAAATTAAAGTTGTTACCTTCATAAAATCCGGCTTAAGATACTCTGCCATGTGATAATTCTTTATGATTCTGAGAAAGGTAGTGATAATATCAATTGGTGAATATCCTAAATCATAACGATGCTTTAGACTAGAACAAGCATCATCAAATTTCCTTCTACAACAATGGGACCATATTTTTCACATGCAAAGGAGGAGGCTGATCACACACCTGAACACCCAATAAAATAAGAATAATTTTTAATCAACATTTTAAAGATGATACATATGATTTAGAGTTTCATTTTTCATGATTTGACAACTATGGCATTTTAGGCGTCTAACAAATCATCAATTAGTCATGAAATGGAACGTCATTTAATCTCTCTCATTCCTAGTGCCATATTATCACCTCCATTCTCTTTACTTGGATATCAATTAAGATCTCTTCCTATCAAACATAGACACAGATCATTGTAATTTATCGGAACTTAAAAACATAGACATACTGAGGTGACTATCCTCACTGTTCTATAGGTCGAAGGCACCAATATCGGCCCATTTAGTTTGTGTATTGTAGGAAAACTATAGGGTGGCCCTTGGCAATCTATATGCAAGACGAAAGTTTGAACTATGGCAGCTAATTAGTTAAGTAGTTGTAGATTGTATGCTATTTGTCTTGTGATGCTTGCATGGAAGACCAGAAGGTGGTTCCTGGCACTTTTCTGTAAGACTCGAGGTTTTGGCCCCCTCCCTGGCAGGGAAGACCATGATACTACTTGTGGCATAATGGCAAGACTATGGTTGGCACATAGGACTTTCTATTGATTGTTGGATATGTATGATATGTATGGCTCATATGATATGTATGGTATGCGATGTTGGGGAACTCGCTAAGATTTGTGCTTATAGTTTGTGATTTATGGTTTCAGGTATTTCTGGTTCAATAGGGAAGGGCCTGGCTTGATCGCATCGCATACACCCATGTTTTTCCATAATTCGTGATTTTGAGATCTTACTCTAATAACTGTTTTACTCTGGAATACTTTTAAATGTTTGTATAAAGATAAAAGAATGTTTGATTATATATTAAAAATGAAAATTTTACCCTATGGTTTTCAGAATGTTACAAGTTGGTATTAGAGCCTTGGTTTGAGGGATTCGGGCATACTCTTGAGTATGCCTGGACTCAAACTGAGGGTTTGGCGAAAATTTTCATAAAATAGATATTTTATTAAAAAGGGGTTTCTAATCAAAGAAAGGGTTGTGATGTGTGTAATCGGCCAAGCTCAAGTAAGTGGTTCTTAGAATACCAATACATGTTTACTATGATATATGATATGATTATGAGAATTACATGCTAGATTAGGGCTAAGGATCTGCTCATGATCTATGATAGGAAAGATGCCTTTATATGCCTAAATGTATGAGCTTTTAGAATTGCATACTAGTATGGTTTTCAGATAAGTGGATAGAATGGACTGATTTGTGTATGCTGGTTAGACTTTTGGTTGCCTGAATGTTGCTTGCTTTGTGCTTTGTGGGACTCTTAGTTATGTGAATTGACTGCTAAGTGAATATGCTAAGTCACATGTGACATAGGTAAATTATCTTAGAGTGATAGATCTAACTCTATTACGTAACTCTTGTTTGAGTCTAACCATTCTACTTCTAGGGTTGAGTCTTTTACTCGAAGGATTATTTGATCTCTATCACATATGACTATATTCATGAGGTAGCTAGTTGACATTAATTGGAGTCCTTCAGAAGTTGAGGGCTAGGTGAGGTCAGGAACCTAGGAGAGTCTAGGATATGTTCCAGTGGGTTTAGTGGTGCCATTTAGTGAGTTTGGTGCAACGGTTTAAGAGGGTGAGTTAGAGGATTCAAGATGATTTCTGAGAAAAGTATGGATATGTGTGGAAGGTAGTATTGGGCCCGTACTACTGAAACTCTGAAAGCATAGGATCCATACTCGGATCGGGGAGATCTCGGAGAATCTAAGAAGCTTTTGGGAGGAGGAGTTTTGGGTATTCTCTGATCTTTTGCATGTTGTATTTTAGTGTGGTGATGAGCACTTAGGAAGGAGGTTCTGGTTCTGGTTCTGGTTCTGGTTCCGGCTCAGGTGCAAGTACTGAGCCGATTAGCGAGCAGATCTGGGAGTTCATTCTGTCGGAGACTACCCATGTTATTTTGGAGCAAACTCCTGTGATCTTTGGTTCAGTCAAGGAGGGGATTTTAGAGATCTTAGAGGAGTGCTTGAGAGCACTCTGTGTTGAGGTTATGGATATTTTGGAGCTCGCACTCTTTCTTTCCGTCAGTTTCATTCTTGTAGAGCTCATGCGTTTTATGGGTATGGGATTTTTAGGAGGAGGCAAATGTCATATATGCTCCCTACCTTTTGAAGGATAGGGTACAAGATTTTTAGGAGGAGGTTGGTCGTGAGGTAACTGATGATGTAATTGATGCCATATATTGGGATGATTTTTCAATCAGGTTCCGAGATGAGTTTGCACTAACGATCAAGGTGCAGCAGTTAGCGCGAGAGTTTCAAGATCTCCGCCAGACTACTGAGATTGTGGCAGAGATCACTACCAAGTTCCGGGAGGGCTTTATTGGTTCCGCAATATGCACCAGATGAGGATATGAAGAAGGTGATGTATCGTGATATGATGCGGGATGATATCAGGGAGTTTGTGAGTATTTCAGGGTGCAAGACCCTGAATGATATGCTTTCAAGAGCCTAAGAGCGGGAGATCGTTTTGGAGCACCTTGGGAAGAAGATGACAGATTAGGTGCATATAGTGGAGGGTCCCGGGAAGAGACCCAAGACTTCTGGTCAATGTTTTAGAGGCAACATGTCTGGAGTCAGTGCAGAACATGTACGAAACTACACGATGGAGTTTGTCATTCCAGGGATTTGGGTTGCTACAAGTATGATAGGATTGGTCATGTTAGCATGGACTTCCCTCAAGAGGCAAGCCCGTTATGTTTTCACTGCAACCAGGTGGGCCATAAGAAGGCCAATTGTCCGATGTTGAGGGGAGGAGCAGTGAGTGCACCTACTTCATCTACTTTGAGGATTATTGATGGGTGTGAGGGTAGGGCTAGAGCCCCAGTAGAGAGGATCTGGGCCTTGCAGTGTCAGACAGGGGAGGTCAGGACTCCAGCAGGCGATATTGCAGGTATGCTATATTTTGCTTTCTTTTGGTTATGATCAGTATTTATGTGTTTGAGATTTTGTATCGGTTTGGGTAAGCTTCATTTGTGGTTTAATTCTCGGTTATTGATTGTATTGTATCATTAAGAATTGTTATATGCCATTTGAATGCTATGAATCATTTATGGGTTAGTGAGGAGTTATATCTCGTGTAGCAGATTCCAAAGTGTTCAGTTGTTATTCTGGTTTATTTAGGGGTATTGTATGGAAGGTCGAAAGGCGGGGCACCAATACTGGAATGATAGCTGTTATTGTAGGCGAACTCTGCAAGCGGTAGGTTGGAATCCCAACTTTCACCAAAATCAATGACGCACACCCTCAACATGTCTTCGAGGGTCTGAATGGTCCGCTCACTCTGCCCATCCGTCTGCGGATGGAACGCTATACTGAAATGCAGCCTCGTACCTAGTTCCTCGTGGAACTTCTGCCAAAAACAGGAAGTAAATCGGACATCCCGATCGGAAACTATGGATACTGGAACCCCATGGTGAGAGACAATCTCGCGGACGTATAGGTCGGCCAACTTCTCCGCCGACGAACTCTCTCGTATAGCTAGGAAAAGGGTACTCTTGGTCAATTGATCCACGATGACCCATATGGCATCGAATCCCCTTGCTGTTCTTGGCAATTTCGTGATGAAATCCATCGCGATTCGTTCCCATTTCCACATGGGAATCTCCAGAGGCTGCAGCTTACCATGCGGCCTCTGGTGTTCGGCCTTGACCATCCTGCAGGTCAAGCACCTCTCAACGTACCAAGCGATATCTCACTTCATACCAGGCCACCAATAACTCAAAATCAAATCTCGGTACATTTTGGTAGCCCTCGGGTGAATAGAAAAACGAGACTTATGAGCCTCCTCTATCACTGTCTGCCTAATTCCTCCGGTCATCGGAACCCAAACCCGACCATATCGGGTCAATATCCTGAACAACCCGGGCGCTTTCACCCTTAATCCTTTCCAATTTCCAGTTTTCCGGTTTCATACCCTCAATCCGAGCATCCCTGACCAAACCCACCAGCGGGGAATCCACCGATATCTGTTGGGTTTTCAGCAATCTAACACTTCCTAAGTGTGCATGCAACCCTAATAAACCTTGGATCTATGTTTTCTTCTAAAATACATGCAAATAATAATTTTCAAGGTTTCTTCCTAACTAGCATAGCATAAGGATTATGAATCATAAAACTACTAGTAGAAATACATACCTTTTCATGATGGTTGATTGTTTGGAGTTTGAGAGCTAAGCACCAATAGTGTGAATGCCTCAAATGGAATCACAAATCACCACAAACTTTTGGAAAACTTTGAGAGAGTAGTATACTTTCTTGTGGAATCGGCCACCACTAAGTCTCACACAACTAGAGTCATTTCTTACATCATATGCTTTTTTATATAGTGTGCATGGTTAGGGTGAAACCCTAATAACCCATGTCTTTTCCTTTCCAAGGATCCATGGGTTAAAAGCTCCATGGACTTCCATATTAGCTTAGCCCATTAACAAATGAGTATTAGCCCACATTATATAAAATATAATAGCCCATAATTTAATCAGTCTTCTTTTTAATCTCTAAATCTAAATTAATTCATAATTAATTTAAGACTAAAACTAATTAAATAACATGTCTTCATATTATAACTTATAATATATGTAACATCCCGGAATCACAAGAGTGGAGTTGAAGGGCTAAAAGTGTAAGTTTTAGAGGATGACTCGGCGAGTCCATGGATAGACTCGGCGAGTCAGGTCGCGGTCATGGTTGCGTGTCAAGTGGCCTATTCGGCGAGTCCCTAGGATGGACTCGGCGAGTAGGTGCTGTATGGAGAAAACCCTAATTTTCGGGGTCGAGCCCTATATAAAGAGCATTATACCCCTCCACAGCCTCCCTTATTCCCCCCTTGAGTTCCAGAAACCCTAAATTCGTGGAGAAATCATTTGTGGAGCAAATTAGAGCTTGGAGAGGTGTTGTTTGAAGAGTTCTTGAAGGAGAAGTGGCTTGGATCAAAGGGCTTTGCTTGGATTCGAATTTGGCTGCTATTGAGGCATCTTTTGGAGGTAATATCTTCGTCCTTAGGCTGTGCATTCCTAGTTTCATCATTTTGGGGTTTGTGGGGAGTATGTCTTGGAATGTTTTGGAGTTTGGAGGATAGATCTGAGGTTGCTACCTCAAATCTGGAATATTGAAGGCCTAGAGTGCATCAAAGTTCCTGTGTTTGTGTGCTTAGTGAAGTTACCATGTCCCAAACCTTGGTTTTAAGGTGAATATGGCTAAAATCTCGTTAGATTCACGTAAAGTTTGCCACTTTACGTGATGGATGGATTGTAGGAGGTTGGATCTATGTTTTGGATCAATTGCATGGCCTGAGATGCTTCTGTATGGATTCAGACCGGTGGTACTCGACGACTCACATGGGTGGACTCGACGAGTTGCTTGAAGATGGCCTGGGACTCGACGAGTTGGAAGAACAACTCGGCGAGTAGGTTGAAGATGGCCTTGGACTCGACGAGTCCATTTGGACTCGGCGAGTCCTGTCGAGGAAGTCCCAATATTTCTGGTTGAGTCGATGAATCGGTGAGTCAAGGGATGACTCGGTGAGTTGGGTACGAGTGGACTCAGAGTTGTTGGACTCGACGAGTCTTGGGGTGACTCGGCGAGTTGGGTCGCTGATTGAAGGAAGTTCTGAGCATATAGACTCGGCGAGTCATCGGGTTGACTCAGCGAGTAGGGTCAGTCAGGGGTTGAATTTGACTTGTCCGTGGTTGACCAAGTGTCTTCCAGGGGTATTTTGGTAATTAAGGGTATTTATTGAGTTGTATGTTTTGATGTTTAGTGGAGGAGTTCGTGTTAGAGTTCGGAGCAGCGGGATCTTATCTTTTCAGCCGACAGTTTGGAGGTGAGTTATCCTCACTATATCAACAGGGTCTAAGGCACCAAGGCCGGCCCTTTATTGTATTGAGATTTGGTTATGGTTATTATGTTATTGTTTGATGTGTCTGCATCCTGGTAGTTAGGATGGTACATGCTAGGAGGCCTTGCTAAGGTCAGTTTTCCCGATATACAGAGTGATGCTATGCTAGTGACCGGTTAGGTCGGTAACCCGGTTAGGGTAATGACATGCTACGTGATCTGCTTGCTCGGTTTGTTGACTATGACTGTTATATGAATGTATGTTTTGTGCACATGGTTGTTTGGACTGGAGATGGGTTGATGCGGGTCCTGCTTTGTGCTGTAGGCCAAGATACCCAGGGTGGACCGGTTGTTCCGAAGGCCCAGCGAGCGGTCCGGATAGGCTGTAGGCCCCACGAGGGCGGACCAGACGTGCCGAGGCTCGGAGAGTGGACCAGGCCGACTGAAGGCCCGATGCGGGCGGACCAGTCACACTGTAGACTCAGAGAGTGGACCAGGTGGGTTGAAGGCCCGATGCGGGCGGACCAACCCCACTGTAGACTCGGAGGACATGACTAGACCTAAAGGATGGATCCGTTGGACTGAAGGCCCGATACGGCGGACCAGTCACACGGTAGACCCGATATGCATGGCTGTTCTATGTTCTGTTATGTTATGTATGTTTTATATGTTTTGGACCGGAAGGTCGCAGCCTGGAAGGGCGTCTGCGTGGTTGGTATTTTGGGGGTATCTCACTAAGCTTTCGGGCTTACAGTTGTGGTTTAATGTTTTTCAGGTTCTTCAGGAGACTGTGGCAAGGCGAAGGCGCGATCGTACCGCTCCTCATGATTTTGTAGCAATGTGATTCTGGGAATACTCTAATGACTTGTATCAAAAACCTTTTTGTAAACTTTTTAATGAAAATCGGGTTGTTTTGAAAAATTTAAATTGGTAGTATTTTATGGATGTTTCAATATATTAATAAATCGTAAGTATACGATTCTCATAAAATTATCCATAAATCGTTAGGATGAAATGCAACCCAAATGGACCATGCCGGGTTGGGTCAAGTATGTACCAAATAAGTTATGGACTTAGACACCTTATCCAACAGACTCCCACTTGGATAAGTCTAATAACTATATTTGCGTATGTTACTTCAGGAACCAACCAGCAATCGTAGCTCTCGAAAACTCTGTTGAACTATGAAGCGCCATTTTAGATAAGTGATCATATAATCCTCTATTCTCATGATATCAACCAGACAAATACATGGAACAACGTCGTACTTATTGTCCAGAAGTTTGTTTCCCGATTTTCGATTTGTTTGACAAAGAACTTAATCGAACACATCAATTTAGTTCTGACCGGCCGGTACATAGGTCACAACAAAATCATCGAGGGGCCCAGATATCGCTTCTATTTCTAGAAGGAACAGATAAATTTCGACTCATATGCTTGTTCTACTTCTTGTTGAATTGTACACAAAGGCACGTTTTATAACATCAAGTTACTGATGCGTTTACGTGCAATCAATGCACAACCAACTCATAGGTAACAACTCATATCTCTAGGTTTGAAGATTTATATGATATTACCATCTCACGATCACTCGAGATAAATTCCATGAAGTGATACAAGTGAGCGTGGGTTTATTCCAATACTCATAATTTATGAGCACTCATGAATGTTGTAGCAACCATTGCTATGACTAAACCCATTTAGCCATCTACAAACTCTATTCATGACAGTCTTGATTCATACCTACTTCCAACATATGAACGACTGTGGAGTGTTTAAATAACTTAGTCATTTGGAAAGAATAACCTAGCTATTTTGGAAGTCAAAACATGCAAAGTGAAACACAATAATAATCGAATCCAATATGGTCTCAGAACTCTTTTGAATATAAATAAAACCACCTTTTATTTATCACCATATTGATTACACATTATACATTGTATAATGTTTCAAATAATCAACTTAATACTTGAATAAAACAATAGTTATCCCATGTTCCTAGCATGTACACTTTGTTTTTCTAAACAATAGTTATGCCATACTTCAAGTATGCACACTATGTTTTTCTATGATATTTACTTTGTGAAATAGATCAATTGAACATGATTCCTATGATGCTCATTTCACAATCCCAAATCCTTATTGTAAATGTAAGAATTTCTAATTCCTACCATTTACTAAAAAAACTGTTAGATTTTAAACTTTTATGCAATGTTCCTCTTGTAATGATTATACACAAAGTCACAAAACTTGTCAACAGTCATTACAGAGTATTCCAAAGGAGATCAACTCTATGGAAACGAAGTCTCATATTCAAAGTACATTGCTTTGAACATCCTTCTTGCATAAAGGTTTTCTAATCATACACAGATTGAATAACTTCCACCTATGGAGACATTTCCATAGTCCCATTTTGACTATCACTTATGAACAAGAGTTATCTTTTTTCAGAAAATGTCAATATGGTCCTCCCAAAATTAACACTATACTTCCAAATGTCCCTGAGCAACCAATCTTTGACAAACCTCAGATTGTCCTCGACAATTGCTTAATCACTTTAGTCATTTCCAGTTCTAGACTTTTCCCTTCTAAATGCCCTGAGCATTTGGAAAATTTAGAAAGGATGAATATTATAGCACTTGCAATCGATCCTATATCCGAAGCATATGGGACACGATTCATGATGTCTCACATAAAGACATGATACTAGACCAGTCTTTTGCTACAATATTTTTTTTATTTGCCATGTTTTCAAAATTTAACTATGAAGAGGGATGTCATAGTCATAATTGAATTTTGAGAACGCAATATATATAGAATTTCCTTAAGTCGAACCATTCAGACATAAAATTCATATATATGTATATATTCTTGACTAAAGATGATTAAAATCTCAATCTAAGGTTTAGAATTGAAATGAAGTATAATTTCCTCTCCCTTAATTATAGCAAAACAACTTTTTCAACCCCTGCAACTTCACGAATTGAAACTTTTGTTTTTCTATAATTAACATTGCTAGCTTGCAATACTAATCATAATTATCATGCTCCCACTAACATGATGATTATTATCATAACACTTATGCTCCCACTAGCTCTGACATATTTCCAGAAAACTGCTGGACTTTTGAAATTTAGATTCATACACCCTTTCTTAGATAGCTCACATGTGTGTCTAAACAATTTTCAGAACTATGAAAATGGATACCGTAATCATAGTCTTAATTGTTTAGACCGTTGCCATTTCTCACAAGTCCATGTTAGTGTGTCGGTGAACCACACGCGCTCCACTAACGACTTTTGAAAATGCAAATAACACAATTGATATCTACGTAAAATCTACTTAGTGAAAGCGTTTCCTCACCATCATTTTCATGAATCGGAGAGAAACCTTATGACACTTAGATTTTATAGTGTATGAGTTCCTATCCATCTGAATTTGTCAAAACCATAATCACAAGATAAGGTTAGTGACAAATTTAGCCTTACATGGATTAAACTTGTTCGATCTTAGTTTCTTGTCACCTTGGTAGCACAAGGCCCACCAATGCTTCCAAGTTGAACTCTGATAACTCGCATGCAAATTCAACTTATTTGAAGTAGGTACAGAAATAAGAATTATGTCAACACGATAGGTTGCAAACCTTAAGTCGTATGCTAGTGATAAATTACAGGTTTTACTCTTGATTAAATCTTGAAACTCTTTCAGGATCTTTAAGGCTCCCACTGTCCCCTTGACATATAAGTTTCCCCAGTCAAGAACCATTCCTTGACAAAACAAATATTCAAGGGATAGTGTGGATTCTTATCAAGACTAACACTTCACACAATTGATCTTAGTTGGTCTTTGTCTCATCCAAGACATCACAACTTACCAATCTCAAATGTACAAGAGTAGAAAACATTTTACTCTTACATTTGACTAGTGTTAATAAATCTTCCTTTATGTCACTTAAGGTTACAATCTTGGAGTATGACTCTAAGAATTGTTTTAGAACGAAGTATGACTCATATTCTTGATTTTAACCAATCCAACAATTCATGACCTCTCTTCTTAGCCATAACAATGCACTAAGACATCCTTAGAGTATGAATTTGTGATATGGTTTCATAATCATTAAGATGATCGTGAAATATGATACTAAAGTACTCTCCCATCCTTTCAGATTTGAGAAACTTTTATCTTTCTGCCTAATTTGATTCTTCTCATTTGTTTTGTCATACATTGTAACCTTTCCAATGTTACAGAATTGTACTTAACCTCATAAGTATAATCATATTTACTAATCTTTAGTAAATCATGACAAATCAATCTTTGTGGTGGACCTTGACCAGCGCACACCCAGTGTACCAAAATTCCTTAGTCCTTCAATTGACTCACATATACATGTGATCAAAGAATTAGTCTTAATTTTCAAAGATAAAAAATTTCATTCATCATACAATACAACTTGTATGATTCCAAGTTTCTGTCCAATTGAAACTTGGGTGATGAAAAACTTTCTTCATTTGGTAAATTCAGACACTACCACAAATGAAAGAATTAAATCCACTTTCCAATATTGCTATTACTGGAAACATATAAGCAACAATTTTCCACAGATGCCATTGTAAGGATATTTTTAAAATAAATAAAATTAAAACCCTTTTTTTCTTTTATTTTAAAACTTTGCGGAAAACTTATCCTTACAATCCACATGAAAACCTTGTTGTTATCTATTCCTAAGTAATATATCATAACTCTTAAGCAACAGCTCAAAATTCTAATCACCGAACCATGCGATCGAAACCCACCTTCGCAATCAGAATCAACATATACTTACTTTAAGCTTCCTATCTTTTTTTTGATTCTTAAAAACATCAACATGTGACCCATTCACATTATGTAATAAGAATCTCCAAATAGGAACTTAATAGAGTTAGTCAGTGGACTTTAACTGAAGTAGAGTCAAACTTTTTGACTTGATCAATCTTATGATCTTTCAGGTAAATACGACATCTTCACAATCAGTGCCCCTTCCTTTGGCAACTGAACAGATGGACCCTTTGGTAATGGCACATGAGACTATCTCAGACTTAGCCTTTCTCTTTACCATTTGGTCAACCGAGTTGACTATAGCCGATCCCTTTCCATTGGGAAGAGAAATCCTTTTCTAGATATCCAATGCTACCATTGTCAATGTCCATTTAAGACTTGGGAAGTTGTTCTTTTAATCAAATTTTCTTTACAGGTGTTCCAAATCATTGCTGATTCCATAACACCAAGCAAATAGATAACATCATTAAGGGTCATGTCATAGTCTATCTCATAGTAGTCCCAAAGAGACTCACTATGTTACTAAGAAAGTGATTGAACATCCAACTTTCACGAGACTTTGACACCCAACTCTCCCGGCTTGTCAATATGTGACTTTATCTCCAAGATGTGAGCACACATAGACTATGCTTGCCAATAGGGATTGAGTGACTTTAAACTTTTCAATAACTTGTGGGTGAGGGAGAATAATTGGAGGTGGTGGAGGAAGTGAAGCATGATGTTGAGGGACACCATCTTCAAGAGATTTGGGAATATCATAGTTGTCTGAACCAGACATCTATAATGGGAGAAAATCAAGTTAGTTGATTGAAAGTCCTTAATATAACACCCAATATGAAATATTAAGGCTAGGACCCAACACAATATTTTATAATTTGGAAGAGGGATGCCGTAATCCAAGCTATAAAATATTTGAAGGTAGGCGAATCAATTTCCACCATGAAAAACAAAATAATTTATTAGGTTTTAGTTGGATTTGAAATTCCTAGATCTTGTGAGATTCATTGAACTTTTCAATGGCATGTTTCAATCTCGAGTGTGCCCTCTCAAATTTTGTGACTGGGATGCCGAGGATCACAAAACAAGGTGTGAATAACCATACCAATTCACTTGGTACCTTTAATATTATCACCTAATCAATGTGCCGGTTAACCACACACACTCCATTGATCTATGACAAACATTAAGTCACCCTTCGTGGTCCTTACTAGTCCAAGTTAGTGTGCCGGTTAACCACACACGCTCCACCAACGTCTTGGAAAGGTATAAAGTGTGAATTCCATGGGCTAGCACCAAATTCACATTTTTCCTAAAGTAACTAAGATTGGGAATTAAATAAAACATTTAGTTACTTTATAATATTTATCATAGTTAATGATAATTTATAAGTCCTTGTCTTACCCGTTCGGCTAACGACCCTCCACCAGTCAAGCAAGCGGTGGGTGAGAGTGGACACCCATTAAGTCGTCATTTTATAGGCAACAACCTTATACCCACCTTATAGACCGGCTTCGTGAATGAGGTCTACTAACGGTAAAACGACTTGTTCTTATACATATATATAATAATTAACCATTAATGTTATAAATAGTATAAGTGTTGAATTTTAACTTTTAAAACTCTAAGGGTTTGGAATTAAAGTTTGTGTGAGACTTTACAAATTCCAAAACTTGAGGGAAAGTTTTGAACAATTCATAAACTTTTGGATATTCATAACTTATGAGTTTTAATTAAGTGTTTTAAACTTTTAATGAAGAGTCTCTTGGAAATCCATAACTTGAGGACAAGTTATGAAGTCCATAAAAGCATTTATTAGAAAAACTCTTCAAAAGTGTAACTTATGACTTCTTAAAAAACATTTAAAAGAAAAAACTTTTGGAATTCCATAACTTGAGGACAAATTATGAATTCCATTAAAACACATTAAGATCAAGAATTAACTAACAAACAATTTGCAAATAATTCCTATGATCTAACAAAACTCATATGAACATGAACATCCACATCAACAATTTCAAGAATCACATGAACACATATAAACTTGAAATTTTCATTATAACTTTGAAATTGGTCCACCATCATCATTACCACATGAGAAACAGGTTTTATGAGTCCAAAACAGTTTAAGGCAATGATTCTAGACCAATTCCAGCACCAAAACTCGAAGATATGCTGTCTGGGGGTCCAACTCGTCGAGTGCATGAACCAACTCGCCGAGTTGGATGAATTTTGTCTTGGACTCGTCGAGTCCCTTCATGGACTTGGCGAGTCTGCTGTGCAGACAGCACATAAACTTCGATTTTCAGCAATTTGCATCAAGTATTTAAGAAAACAAGCCTAGGCTCAGATACCACTGTTGGGTTTTCAGCAATCTAACACTTCCTAAGTGTGCATGCAACCCTAATAAACCTTGGATCTATGTTTTCTTCTAAAATACATGTAAATAATGATTTCCAAGGTTTCTTCCTAACTAGCATAGCATAAGGATTATGAATCATAAAACTACTAGTAGAAATACATACCTTTTGATGATGGTTGATTGTTTGGAGTTTGAGAGCCAAGCACCAATAGTGTGAATGCCTCAAATGGAATCACAAATCACCACAAACGTTTGGAAAACTTTGAGAGAGTAGTATACTTTCTTGTGGAATCGGCCACCACTAAGTCTCACACAACTAGAGTCATTTCTTGCATCATATGCTTCTTTATATAGTGTGCATGGTTAGGGTGAAACCCTAATAACCCATGTCTTTTCCTTTCTAAGGATCCATGGGTTAAAAGCTCCATGGATCATCCATGGACTTCCATATTATCTTAGCCCATTAACAAATGAGTATTAGCCCACACTATATAAAATATAATAGCCCATAATTTAATCACTCTTCTTTTTAATCTCTAAATTAGTTCATAATTAATTTAAGACTAAAACTAATTAAATAACATGTCTTCATATTAATATATTATAACTTATAATATATTAATAAATCGTAAGTATA
This sequence comes from Lactuca saligna, assembly GCF_052625555.1. NCBI lineage: Eukaryota > Viridiplantae > Streptophyta > Magnoliopsida > Asterales > Asteraceae > Lactuca > Lactuca saligna. Next base: position 141,126,684 of record NC_136425.1, read on the forward strand.
CAATTCTCATAAAATTATCCATAAATCGTTTGGATGAAATGCAACCCAAATGGATCTTGCCGGGTCGGGTCAAGTATGTACCAAATAAGTTATGGACTTAGACACCTTATCCAACAATATCCTCATACATCTGGCTGGGGTAGAATACCCTGCTGACTTGTGGCTCAGAGCGTCTGCAACTACATTCTCTTTACAAGGATGTTAAAGGATCTCGCAATCATAGTCCTTGACTACATCCAGCCACCTGCACTGCCTCATATTCAGGTTCGGCTGATCCATTATGTGCCTCAAACTCTTGTGATCAGTGTATATATTACAACGAACCCCGTACAAATAGTGCCTCCAAACCTTGAGAACGAAGACCACCGCTCCTAGCTTAAGATCGTGCGTGGGGTATCTCGTCTCATGCGGCTTCAACTGCCGCGATGCATAAGCTATCACTCGCCTCCTCTGCATGAGGACTGTCCCGAAGCCTGTGATGGACGTATCACAATATACCATGAAATCCTCCACTCCCTCGAGGAGTGTCAACATTGGCGCCTCGTACAACCACTGTCGGAGGGTCTCAAATGCCCTCTTATACTCCGGCCCCCACCGGAAATCCACTCCCTTCCTCGTTAGACGAGTGAGGGGTACGACAACCTTGGAGAAATCACGAATGAATCTCCGATAATACCCTGCTAATCCCAGAAAACTCCTGATGTCTGAGGGAGATCTCGGAGTCTCCCACTACATAACCGCCTCCACCTTGGCCGGATCGACCAAAATCCCATCCTGGTTAATGAGACGTCCAAGGAACTGAACCTCTCGCAACCAGAACTCACACTTCGAGAACTTGGCATAAAGCCGTTTTCGTCGTAGCACCTCTAACAGCTCCCTGAGGTGTTCCTCATGCTGCTCACGGGTCTTGGAATACACCAAGATGTCATCTATAAACACAATGACCGAGTGATCGAGCATCGATCTGCAGACTCGGTTGATCAGATCCATGAATACTGCTGGCGCGTTGGTGAGTCCAAACGACATCACCACGAACTCGTAATGACCATAATGAGTCCGGAACACAGTCTTCTCTACGTCTTCCTCCGTCACCCTGACATGGTGGTATCCTGATCTCAAGTCGATCTTGGAAAACCAAGATGCACCCTGCAACTGGTCGAAAAGATCATCTATCCTCGGGAGCGGATAACGGTTCTTCACCGTTAACTTATTCAGCTCCTTATAGTCAATGCACATCCTATGCGAACCATCCTTCTTCCTGACGAAGAGGATCGGTGCTCCCAAGGGTGAGCTACTCGGTCGAATGAACTGCTTACCCAGCAGTTCCTGCAGCTGAGATTGGGGCCAAACGGTACAACGCCTTAGAAATTGGGGCCGCACCTGGAACTAGATCAATCCTAAACTCAACCTGCCTCACCGGAGTCACTCCGAGTAACTCCTCCGGAAACACATCAGCAAACTCTCTAACCACAGGGACCTCTGAAACTGAGAGAGGCTCCCTAACCTGCGTATCTACCACATATGCCAAATAACTGGCACAACCATGCTGAATATACTGTCGAGCCCTGGTCGTCGAACAAAACCCTGATCCTGACCTGGTGCCCTCACCATATACTACCAGCTCTCCCCCACTTGGGGTTCGAACCACTACCCGCTGTCCTTCACAGTCGATCATGGCGCCAAAACGGCTAAGCCCATCCATTCCTACAATCACGCATACATCCCCCATGGGGATAGGAATCAAATCTATCGGGAAAGACACCCCGAAAATCTCCAACTCGCATCCTAGGTAGATCGAAGAAGCAGAAACTCTGTGCTCGTTGGCGATCGAAACTCGCAACGGATACTCAAGATCATCTATCAGCACACTGAACCCTCTAGAGAAGGTCTGAGATACGAATGACCGACTTGCCCCCGATTCAAATAATACCAAAGTAGGAAAAGAATTTACTAAAAGCGTACCTGATCATAGGCACAACTAACAAGCATAGTACAAATACAATAACTGAGATAGAGAATAGGAACATACCAACAACCACATCCGGTGCTGCCTTGGCCTCCTCGGCCGTGAGCTGGAAGGTGCGACCCTGAGCCTTTGGAGGCTCCATCTTGACTGGCCTCCCATCTCTAATCCTCATAGTAGCTGGCGCGGAACCCTGCGCCGGCTTGGCGGCGAGCTGCAGACAGTTGGTCTTCACATGACCAACCTGATGACAATGGTAACAAATCCTCATATCTGCTTGCCGGGGCGGACTAACAGCAGTCCTTGGTATAGTGCCCCTCCTTGCCACATTTTTGGCACCCCCTCCTGCTCGACAAACCCCTGAATGAGCCTTGCCACACTTTCCACAAGTGCGGCTCTGATGACCCTTGGACCGTGTATCAATGGTTTTAGACCGCTTAGGCGCCGACTGAGACTGTGCCGGTGCCTGACGCTGTTCCTTCAGCTGCAGCTCTATCTCAAACTCACGTCATCGCGCGGCTTCCTATAGGTCCAGGAGGGTATCACATCGCTGAGTAGACACGAACTGTCGAATATTCGTCTTGAGCATACTCAGATAACGAGTCATCTGAGACTGCTCTGAAGCAAAGTCCGGGCAAAACATATCCCTCTCCGTGAACATACGGGTAATCTCCATCACAGACTCCCCATCCTGTCTCAAGGTCAAAAACTCTTAAGCAAGCCACTCCCATTCCATGTGCAGAATGTAGCGGGTGCGAAACATATCCCGGAACTGCTCCCAGGTAATAGCAACCCTCTGATCATCAGTATACAAACCCGTCGTCAGCCTCCACCAGTCCTTCGCCCCAAGCCTCAGCAGGTTCAGGGCACACCTGACCTTCTGGTCAGCAGGGCATGAACACGTGAAGAAACATCCCTCCACGTCAGATAACCACCTCATAGCCCGAATGGCATCATGTGTACCATCAAATGTCGGAGGCTTCGTATTGTCGAAGTCCCAGTACTGGAAAGCCCTACCGACTCCTCCTCCTCCAACCCCTGCAGCAGTTACAACCGAAGTCACTGCAGCGACAACAGTCTCTGCTAAAGCGGCATACCGCTCATCAAAATACTCGACCATCGCGGTCTTAATCGACCCAAACATCTCTAGAAACTGTGCTCAGAATGCAACAGTAATATCATCGTGCATGATCTCCCGAATACGGGCATCCAACTCCTCAATCCCTATCTGAACCACGGGCTCGGGTGCTACCGGCACCTCCAATCCTCCGTCTCCTGGCCCTGATCCAGATCCTGATCTTGATCTGGACCCCGAAGCAACACGTCTCGTCACCACCATACTGCAAACACACACAATGCCTCAGACAGATCATATAATGATGGAAAACCAATTACCCTCAATCCCTAGGGGTTGTGACTTCCTTGATACTCGTATGGGTCATGTGCTTTCAGTAGTATGGGCCGCTACTACTTTCCACACCTACCCATATTTGTCTCAAGTATCACCACAACGCCCTAAACTGTATTTAACATAATATGTGCTCGACCCTCACTAACAGGGGACATCGCCTAACTAGTAACTGATCCTGCAGTTCCGCACCACTCACACATCCATGAAACTTCCAACACCCCCTGCAGCGCTAGTGTACACTAGCTGCACATAGCGCTGGACCCGATAGACTTTCGAATATCCAATCCCACACTAAGGTCGAATCGGACATTCTCAGGCTATAAGATCTTGACTATCCACAGTCGTGGTGCATACACTAATCATCTACAATTATGATGTCAATCCCATATAGAAGAAACCCTAGGCTAATAGGCATCATACAATTAGGCCAATCTATCATGCGATTCCTGAAAATACCTAGCCTAGCACTAGCATGCTGTTAACATATCAGAATATCAAATAACGGTATGGTATTTTGGAGCTTACTTACAGGCTCCGGCTGATCGTACCATTTGCATCCTCCATCCTTTATTTTGAAAACCATTTTTAAAAAAACTTATTTTCCGAAAACCTCCTTGGTTTGAGACTGGGTTCACACGAGTGTTCCTTCAATTCACTCAAACCAAGGCTCAGATACCAAATTGTAACACCCAAAAATTTACGCCAAATTTAAACTTTTAATACCAACAAAAGAGTCAAATAGTAATTGTTTTTAGAAAACATTTCCAATTCATTTATCATTAGAGTGTCCCAAAATAGATCATGAGGATGAGGAGCGGTACACGCCTTCGCCTTCCCTCGCTCTCCTAAAGTACCTGAAACAATAAACTGAAAACCGTAAGCCCGAGGGCTTAGTGAGCTACCCCCAAAATACCAACACCATACTGACAGAAACCACAGCCATAATGATCAATCAAACAACATACATACTGGGCCATCGACCGGACTGGTCCGCCCTAATAGGCCTACAGTCTATCTGAATCTATCCCGAGCCTTCGGCATGACTGGTCTGCCGCATGGGCCTACAGTCTCCCCGGGCCGCTCAGAGGGTGTGTTGGCCTTTAGCACAAAGCAGGACCACCTCAACCCAACCAACAAGCAACTAACCATGTACGCATACTATCATATATTGGCATATACACATAGCAAACATATCTATCTCATTGACCATCAATCATAGAGTTTCACTCGTAACTAGAGTATCGACCTAACAGGTCACTAACATACCAATCCTTACGGATCATAAAAGCATAACATACTATCTATCCTGATTCCGATCTAACATATCAGAATCATATGTAGCATACCATAACAACCGATCTAACCGATCTCTAGTATAACAACCATCCTAAACAGGATGAATTCCAACAAAGCAATAACATAACACCCATCCTAAACTAGGATGAAATCTAACATGGTAATAACAAAGCAACCATCGTAAACCAGGATGTAAATCATAGAGGGCCGGCCTTGGTGCCATAGACCCTATCGATATAGTGAGGATAACTCACCTCGCAGATGTCAACTGAAATGTAAACTCCAACTATCGGATCACTTGACACCGGCACCACCACCTATAACCATGGCACAAAATACTCATAAGTTCTTACTCTTATGAGATACCCCATAACCTCTTAGTAATTCCTGATCAAGGTTAGAGTCCTCAGTCAAGGTCAACAGTCCATGTTGACCTCAACTCGCCGAGTTCGTGGAGCACATTCCAACTCGCCGAGTCATCGGAGTGACTCGTCGAGTCCCTTCGAATCCCGATCAATCCTTAAGGGCTACCCATCGATTTTCCTCCTTGTAACTCGACGGGTACACACGCATGCCTATCCAAGGGAAAAGCCATCCGACTCGCCGAGTTGTTCTTCAACTCGTCGAGTTTTATGGTGATCTTCATCGGACTCGCTGAGTTGTTCATCCAACTCGCCGAGTTCAATGACCATCTTCATGTGACTCGCCGAGTCATCCTTGAGACTCGCCGAGTCCATCCAGTCCTCTTTCCATACAGACTCGTTTTGAGCCATGCAGCGGCTCCAAATCACAGATCCAAGCTTCTAGAGCATACTTACCACGTAAAGTTGCAAACTTTACGTGCATGCATGGTTATAAAGGCTCTAAATGTCTATTTTAAGTTCTTAATGGAGCTTCTAGTCCAAGAGGGACTCCAAACACAACCAATACAACAACTTTATGACTCTAGCATCCAAGGAGGGTCCAGATCTGAAGTTACAACTTCAGATCTAGCCCATAGCTCAACATCCCAACTTGAAAGTCCATAAAATCCCTAGAATCAACCAAAAGAAAGAAAAGGAAGTAAGAATGGTACTTTGATACCTTCAAACGATGCTAGCTGAAGCAAACCCACTTCTCACTCCTTTCTTGCTTCAATTTCCTTTGCACTCTTAGCTTCCTTCCTCCAATATCCTTTTTTCCAAGCTTCAAACCTACACCAAGGCACACACACACGAATTAGGGTTTCAAGGGTTCTCAAAGACTGTAAGGAGTCCTGAAGGAGGCTGAGGCTCCTTTAAATAGGGGTGCAAACTCCGGGATTTAGGGTTTCATCTGCTAGCTCCTACTCACTGAGTCCCAATAGTGGACTCGCCGAGTAGGTCGCTAACCACGCGTTCTCACCCCCGCTGCTACTCGACGAGTAGGTCGACCAACTCGTCGAGTAGAGCTTTATCCAGAAATTCTTAATTAATTAATACCTGAGGATCGGGGCGTTAAAAGTATAGGCGTAGCTCACTTACACCGGGTTTTTATTAAAAACTGGGCTTCGCTGGAGCAATGTTTCCGAGCCGAAAGCTTTTCTTCTCGGAGCCGTCGGGCGCTCCGGGGCTTTCTTCTCATGCCAGGGAGGTTCCCTAAACTTCGGAGGGGTTTAGGGAGGCTAGAGAGAAGTTAGAGAGAGTAATAGATGCTTATGGTGTGAAGAAATTATGAAGAGTTCATCTCTTATTTATAGGAATTTTATAGTAAAGCAGTCTCCAAGCATCGTCCGTTTCTTTCGCGTACGAGCTTCATTTTCTACGTTCTTTATATACACGCATTGGTATTTACGAGTACTACAACTTTCATTTAGAACCCGTCGGCTAATTCTCCTTTTATATCATATTTACAAAAACTGTATCGAATTTGTCGCGCTCGAAAAGTAGAGACTAAGCTTCGTCCATAACTTTCACATGGGATCTCCGTTTTTTTCGATATTTATATCCACGCGTTGGTATCTATGAGTACTACAACTTTCATTTAGACCTTGTTGGCTAATTGTCAATCTATCTCGGATTTACAAAACTATATCGAATTTGTCGCGCTCGAAAAGTAGAGACAAAGATTCATCCATAACTTTCGCATACGAGCTTCGTTTTTGATGTTATTTACGTCCACGCGTAGGTAAAAATAAAATCTACAATTTTACTTTGTACTCCGTCAGCTAATTCTCAATCGATATTAAATTTAACAGTATGAGGATATTAGACTGTTAAATGACCGCAAAGAATTCGTAACTCCTTCATACGGACTCCGTTTTCGTCTGTCTTTTTATTGTTGAGTTCCTATTAATGATATCTTCAATTCTCATTTAGTTCGCGGAAGCCAAAAACCGCTCGAACTAAAATTCGAGTTTCGGGTCGTGCACTGCTATGCCAAATCTTAGAAAAATCATAACTTCCTCATACGAAGTTAGATTTGGGCGTTCTTTTTTTGTATCTTATCGGTTTAAAGTATGCTACAACTTTGGTTTAGATCACTAAGGCTAAAAAGTCCTCTATCATAAATTTACTATTTACGTCTCCCGGTGTCGTGCCGGTTTTGCCGAAAAACTTCGACGAGCCATAACTTATTCGTTATAACTCGGATTTCGGCGCTCTTTATATGTACGGAAACCTTGTAACATATACTAAAACTTGGTTAAGATTATTTATTCTAAATAATATTTTTCCGAAAAGTCATTTTCAACCCCTATTATCTCTAAATTGACTAGCCCGGATCTACGAGCATTACAATTATCTCCCCCTTAGGATGATTACATCCCGGAATCATCAAAGAAACAGGGCTCACATGATGACTCCATACGTTATCTCTTCATCATATGTAATAACCGTAACTTTGATGTTTCTTCAAACGAGTATCTAACTCTAAGATTTCCTGACTACAAGCGGTGCCCGATCTTGGACCCGCTCCCTATCTCACGTAGGACTCCCAATTATGACCTTCAAGTCACAATCTCGATACTTACTGGAGACTGCTTCTTCCTCTTAACAATCTTAGGATTACTACAGTGGATCGATGTGTCGTATTGTAATGACCTAACATCATATGTGGGAACGCTTAGACTCGGGTCTTTAGAGTCAAATTTCCAGAATAGACTATACCTCCCTTCATGCTCTAATGTGATATAATCACATCTTAAAAGGTAGCATTCCTAACTACAAGCAACTATCCAGATACCTCTACTGATCGCTTTGATTTTCTTTCACTTCAATATTCTATCTTAAGTCAGATACTACATCAGACTTGGTTCTCTGAACCATGTAACATACTCGTCTTAGTCGGACTCAATTTCATATGACCATAAGGGTTGGAATAACAATCATCTTTTTAGTCATTACTGAAACGATGGTAACAACATACTTGAATACAACGAAATCAATTACTAGTTTCTTTGTAACCTTGTGACTTTCCCTGATCCAAGCGTGAGTCCTGTGCTTCCGGTAGTATATTCATCTAATACCTTTAACACCTACTCATACTCGTCCCAAGTATTGTCTCGCAGTTTTCCAGGTCACCATGCAAGAAGATCACATAACAGTTTAACACACCTGATAACAAAAGGAAGGCTTTATATTATTTCTTGAACCGATTACATAGGTGTTCAAGTTCATCCTAGACCGTGCCTCTATTAGGCTACCCCTACCGTACTATGGTTACTTCATAGCTTTATCTTCGGATATCAATCCTCACTTTTGATTAACTTGTCAGCTGCTTTGTCAAGGATACTTCTTGGCTTTAGAGGTGCATTCGCTCTTGTTGCTTCATGTTTCTTCGGGAAATCCCTACGTAAATGTCCTTCTTTGCTACATCCGCAGCACACCCTCCTGCCCTCCTGTTGGGCGTGCACTTGTCGGCGTAATGACCTGTCCTTCCATATTTTTAGCAAGTCACCTCTTCATCGCATCTCTCATAGTGCTTCAGAGGTACATTTGGTGTTGTCACTCTCAGCGAACAATCTTGCTTGAAGTGTCCCTCTCCACTACACTTAAGGAAAACTTCCTCCATGGTTGAGCATTTATAGGCATAATGACCAATCTTCCCGCATTTGAAGTAGGTCACTTCCTTAGGTCATCTCTTGTTACACCATTTTACTTCACCTATTTGATGTGAATTGTTATCGAGATTTATAATGAAATCATGATTTGTATGAATGAAAAGTATGAACACAGAAAGTAAATATTAATCAGATCTTATATTGATGAAGAAGTTGATTACAGATTAAGTAGAGAAAAACTTATCTCTACTTCTAACCTCAATCCCTATTTATAGGAAACCTGAGTGTACAAAAAATATACTAAGTCATGAACTATAAGCTTCGCACAAAAGAAGACTTAGTAAAATAACTAACATGCGAAACAAAAGAAACAAACATTTCGACTTTTACAACTTTTATTCTCTACAATTTCCCCCTTTGTAAACAGTCGAAACTATTCAGTCTGTGAGATGCTGAATAGTTGAGTTAATTGTTCTTCTGATTTCTGAATACCAAGTAATAATCTTTTTAAGCTCCTTCCTGTCTCCTTCATTATTCTTCGAGCAATTATCCATACGAACTATGAAATTCGTATATTGCGAAGTAGTATATCTTTCAATCTCTGAGACTTTGAACAAGAACTTCTTTGGCTTCCCCTTCATATCTTTTCTTGCAAAAACCATGCCAAAAGTTTTAAGGCATATCTCTCCATTTGAATATTTCTTCAATTCTGTTTGAGACAAAGTAGACTCCCAAGGAATTGTCACTTGTTTTCCATGAACTGATGCAAGTTCTTCATCTATTAACGCCAGGCAATCATAGTAGTTATCTATGAATTTCTTGATATGTGCGAAACCAAACTTGAACACATTTGTATCATATCCGTTGAATTTATTTTCTTCCATTTCCTTCAAGATCAGAGCCACTTGAATAAGATCATTCTGATTCATCAATGGGAAGTCATCTATAGTAAAATCAACAAGCTTGTTATTTGCTCGAGCGACAAAGTATCGAAAATTTTGAAGAATGTTCTCGAACAGGTCATCCTTCTTGATAGTAAGCACCTTCTTGATTTTCATCAAAGACCACACCTCATCTTGATCCTTCGCAAGTACAGCATGAAATCTTATTTTCATAGAAATGTATTCATTAGCATTCTTGAATTTTTCACTGATCTTGTATTGCGTTGTCACAAACATCATCTCATTTATTGGAAAGTCAAGTTGGCATCTATCTGAATTTGCAACATCATAAATTCTTCTGAGCTTTTTCTCAAATTCATACATATGACTTCCCACGACTTTAGATTCAATAGTTTCATATGAGTATAACTTCATAGGATCACCCTTGTTCATTGTTGGTGGGTCATTTGCTCTTTGCCTCATGATGCTTTGTACTTGTCTTAATTTTTCCATTTCAGCTTCTACCTCAACTTTCTTTTCTTCTTTTGATTTTTCAATAAGCACCTCTTTGCCTTTTCCAGCAACCACTGTTTGAGGTTTCGCACTCGAACTTCCTCTTTCAGTTGAACCAATAACAATTCCCTTGAGAATTGGCCTTGTTTTTATTGTTGTTGAAGGAATTGGTTTCGTGATTATTGGCAAAGTTGTTTTGAGCTGAGTGGAATAAATCTTCCCAACAATTTTCTCATCTTCAACTTTGCTTCCTTTTATTTCTTCTCCTTGCACCCCTGTGAAAGCAGGTGGGGAATTCTTTGGTAATAGTGAAGTAAAGTTGGTAATCGGGGCCAATGCCTTTTGAGTAGCTTGCTCAAGAGTGTTAACTTTGAGAGTTAAAAATTTCGGAGTAAGAATCATTTGTTGAGAAGTCTGCGAAACACAACTTTTTAATTCAGTAGCCAACTGAATTAATTTCGAAAACTGCTCCGTATTCTCTTGATGCTTGGTTTCGATCATTTGAGAAGACGGTTGATAATCAGTAGCAAGCTTAGTCACTGCATCAGCAATAATATCAACACGTTTCTGGACCTCTAAATTTTGAGAATGAAGGTCTTGAATCTCCCTTGAAATTTCAGCCTTTAACTCCTCAATTTTGAAGTTAACATCTTCCCTAACCTTCTTGACATCTTGTACAAAAAGAACATGGCGTTCTTTTGTAACAATTTTCAAATCCTTGATAACACCATCAAAAGATTTTCCTTGAGCTTGAATGCAAAGCTCATTATCCTTTTTAGAATCATCAACTTTCGCAATTATATGCTTCTCTGCAGCTTTAATCATAGATTCAACCTCCAAGCTCAATATGGATGACTTTATGCCAGCATCAGCTTGTGATTGAATAATGGCATTCAATTTGCGATTCAGTATTTTAAACTGCGTACCTGACATAAGCATATGATCAGGTACTTCCTCCTCCTCTGAATCAAAATGTATAGCTTCAAACATTCCTCCAAAACCACCTCCTTCGGTTTTTTCATTACTCTGAGCTTGCGAAGGTATAGGTTGTGGTGTTTCAAGTGATTGAGATGGAAATAGTGTAGTGAAGGGATGTTCAAAGGATGATTAAATATGGATGATGTGAGTGTTTGTGTATTTGGTAGAGGAAATTGTGGTAACGAAGTAATTGGCTCTGTGAGTTGAATATTTTTTATAGGTATCTCCGTATTAGATACGTTAACAACCTTATCAGAAATAAGTTCTTCCTCTTGAATTGAAGTGTGTGTAACAACTTCAAGTGGTGTGGATGTAGTGGTGGAAATTTTCGAAATGATTGGAAGAGTAACATTACCGTTGTAGAAACAGGTGGAGTTTCGGGAACCACTTCATCATCTGATGACGCATTTTGAATAATCAGCTTTCATTTCTTGTAGAGCTTTTGTGTAATATGCTTCGCAACCTCTGTAGCTCTTCTTCTTTTTGAGCCAGGAGAAACAGCAGCTGGAACATCTCTAAAAATAGCTCCCTTACTACTCACCTCAGTTTTGTGAATGGTAGGTGAAGTAGTTGTTGTTTGTGATAACTTGTGAAGCTTCTTTAATTCCCCTAATTTTGTTGGTATAGTTTCCTTCGTCTTTTTAGGAGAAACTGCCTCTTTCTCAGCCCCTTCATCCTTCGACACTTTGGAAGATTCTTGTTTGGCTTTCTTTTGAGTTTGCTTCTTTTTCTTTGAGGACTCAGCAGTAACTTCAAGCAACACTCCAGTTCGCACATTATGATCAAACGTCTTCATGTACCGAACCAACACTTTGTGAGTAGACGAAACTTTGCGAAGCATCGCATCAAGAATTATTGCGACACTTGTGAAGATATTTTCATCATCTTCAACAACTTTTGGAAATTGGTACAAAGAAAATTCTGCAACTTCTCTATCTTCAGGAACTTGAATTCTTTCTTTTTCGTATACTTTTTCCAAAATTAAACTCCAGTACCTGGCACAAGAAATCCCCTTCTCAACACTTGTATTTTTGAGAATTTTGTTGAACTCCTTCCAAAGTTGAGTTCCACAATCAACACTTAAATTGTAGTAAAGACCCATCACCATAGCATAAACCTCCATTCATCCCCTGTCTAAACCAACACTCCTCCCGGTCAAACACCTGAGAAAGATTTCAAATAAGAAGTTCCAGATACATGGTAGGCTTGATTTTCTGAAATCACTTATCTTTTCAAGAGTGGGTTGATGACCCATCTCATTGAACATGAAGATAATCTGTGAATTTGTTGGCTTAAACAACAGTGGGTTATTTGGAATGTTTAAGAAGTTGATGAACATATTCTTGGTAAGACGAACTGTCTTGTTATTCACCAGGTTGAAGGTTATTACATCAGTAGTATAGTTGTATGACGCAGATGATGCCACCATTGACAACCAAGACATAGGAACAGGAAAAGAATTGAACATTGCAATTGATAATGTTGACCTTTTTAGAGCAACAACCAACATCTTCAATTCTTCTGGGTAGAATGAAACATTAGGATCAACTTGGTAGTTTGTGTTTTGAATCTTCATAAGAGACTGTGAAACAACTTCTTCGGTGTTGGATTGAGTAGCAGCTATTGTTAGGGTTCAAAGAAAAGAAAGAATCAGAGAATTTGGGAATTTTTGTGTTTGATCGCATAACCGTATAACACCTTCTTTAACCCCCTTTTATACATAATGCTGATTGATTTGAATTTGAAGTGGGATGCAATTAATGATATCCGACGTGACACCTTGAAAACTGGACCATTACTGCGAAAAGTTAGTCATGTGTGAGAAAGCAGCTGTTACATCGCCTAGAAAACAGCGCAGAATACCATTTGTCACGTATACACAGCCTGTCAGTATTCCCTTTATTGAATTGTAACTGTTAGAACCCTTCGCATGGAGGCAAGGCTCTTTCACTTTTGGGATGAAAAGCGAAGTCATATGCCAGACTTGCGAAATCTTCAGTCTAAGTTGGTATTACTTAGAACCTCAAGAATTTCGTGAGTGCAGTGTTCCAAAGAAATAAGATAAGAATCAAGATAATTTTTTTTTGGATTATCGTGATGTCAAAAATGCAATTTGACATGAAAGCAGTTAAACCCCAGGCAAAGGTTACTTCGTTAATCATCAAGAAAGATGATCAACAGCTTGTGTATGTTCCCGTGAATAAAAACGAATACTTTTTAATAAGTATCAAAGGGCTTCGTTTTAAAATGGATTCTTTGGTTGGTTTAAAATTTCGTTATATGTCATCCTAAACATAAGGTGATTAATTGTAACAGAAATTACTTGTATAACCAGTGTAGTCAGTGACAAGTCAGCTTTGAAGATGTTTATCATGACTAGAACATTCAAATGAAACTCACATGGAAATCATATTCATAAAAAAAATTAATGAATTGGATCTTGTTGGATAACAAACATCTTGGGTTTCGAATGTTTGATCAAGACCACGCATGCGAAATGAATATGATTTGGAGTTTCAAATTTTGGTACTGAAACAAAAGTTTCGTCAATATCTGGAACAATGTTCCCCGTCAATTCCTTAAGTTGTAATATGTTTGGGTTTTACCTTCATCACAGACTCATGATGTCAGATCATTAACACATAATTTTTGTATATCTAGGTCTTGATTGGTTTGATCAGAGACCTCACGTACATACGTCTTTGTGTGTGATTTGTGTTAAGAATTTTGTGATGAAAAAGATTGGCTATAAGATCGAATGTACCTCTGTTATTTGTGGACCAAACAGAAAACTATTTTTCTCATATGAGAAGAGTAAGGTAGCTCTTTTGACTAATGCGAATACAAGCCTAATTGGGAAGAAATTTTCATGAGATAATTTCATTAAGGCTTTTCATTTCTCACACATAGAGTCATATGAGGCTTGGGTCAACATGTTGCAACATGCGTCTAGGGACATCCTAACTAGTACAAAGTTGAAAGAAATGATACCTTCCCATAGAAAAATATATAAGCATGACCTTTTCGCATTATGCTCTTGACAACAACTAAAAACACACAAAACTTAAAGAACAAAGAAAAAAAATATTTTTGTGGTTTTTGAATTTTTCGAAAAATAAAGACATAACAAAATAAAATCTTTTTGAATTTTTGAATTTTCAAAAATAAAAACAAAACAAAAGAAAATATTTTTTATTTTTCAATTTTCTTAAAAAAATATATTAAATGAAACCTTAGTTATCAGATGTGAGGATGCGAAGCAATGCGAAGCTTCTTAATGCACAATAACTTTTGAATGGTTTTGTCTTAGAGCTGCTGAATGGACCTTTCATTCTTGAGTTATTGATTATGAAACTGAATTTACATCAATCATCCCCAAACCTGCTAAAATTCTTAAAAAAGATTTTTCATCAAGAGGTTTAGTAAAAATATCAGCAAGTTGTTCAGTGGTTTTAACAAAATGTATTTCAATATTCCCATCTTCCACGTGATCTTTGATAAAATGATATCTAAGAGCTATGTGTTTGTTTTTGAGTGTTGTACTGGATTATGACAAATGCAAATTGCACTTTGAGAATCACAATACAAGGGAATCTTTTTCATGTTTATTGCATAATCACGTAGTTGACTTTAAATCCAAATGATTTGCGAAGTGCAAGCAACAGCTGAAATGTATTCAGCCTCAACAGTTGATATAGCAACACAAGTTTGCTTCTTTGACTGCCAACTCACCAATTTTCCATCCAATAGTTGACATCCACCACTTGTACTTTTTCTATCCAAAGTACATCCTCCTAGATCAGAATCTGAAAAAGCTTGAATGAAGAATCCCGATTTCGCAGGATACCAAAGTCCTAACGAAATTGTTCCTTTAAGATAGCGAAAAATATTTTTCACTGCAGTTAAGTGAGGTTCTCTAGGATTAGCTTAATAGCTAGCACAATTACACACATAAAACATAATATCATGTCTACTTGCAGTTAAATACAATAAAGACCCTATCATGCTTCGATAAAGTGTTAAATCAACAGCAGAAGTATCTAACGAAAGAGTTAGTCTTGTTCCCACTGCAATTGGTACTTTAAGCTTCGTGCTATTTGTCATGCCAAACTTTTCAAGCAGATTATTTGTATATTTTTTTTGGTTGATTAAAATTCCATCCCTGTTCTGTCTTATATTCAAACCAAGAAAATTGTTAATTTTTCCCATCATGCTCATCTCATATTTACTTTTCATGAGATTTTCAAATTCAGTAGATAATGCTAGGTCAGTTGAGCTAAAAATAATATCATCAACATAAATTTGAACAAGCATAAGATGATTCCCAACTTTCTTGTGAAATAATGTGGGGTCAACTGATACTTGTTTAAATTTAGATTGTTTCACAAAATTGGTAAGTGTTGTGTACCAGGCTCTTGGTGCTTGTTTTAACCCATAAACTGCTTTGTCTAAGATGTAGACATGATCAGGATGTTCTTCATTTACAAATCCGGGTGGTTGTTCAACATAGATTGTTTCTTCTAATTCTCCATTTAAAAATGCACACTTAACATCCATTTGAAAAACATCAAAGTCTTTGTGAGCTACATAAGCTAAAAATATATGAACTGCTTCGAGTCTTGCAACAGGAGTAAATGTTTCTTCATAGTCTATTCCTTCTTGTTGCGAATATCCTTTAACAACTAGTCTAGCTTTATTTCGAATAATATTGCCATATTTGTAGATATTAATCTCCAAACCTTATCTCGTTCAAATTCAGCTAGTTCAGATTGCATAGCAACAACCCAATCTGAGTGTTCCATAGCATTCTTTACTATCTTTGGCTCTATTTTTGAAATAAAAACATTAAACATACACAACTCTTGGTTCGCATTCAGTACCTCATTTTTTCGCACGAATTTGAGCTCTTTTCAACACACCATCTTGTGGATTCCCAATAACCTGTTCTTTGGGATGATTCCTTGTCCATTTCTCAAGTGGTGGAAAATCATGATTAAATTCCAATGGTGCATCTTCGTACAAATCTTCATTTTCAGATCCTGCAAAAGACAAATTATCATTTAATTCATGAAATTCATCATTTTCATCAAGATTAATTGTCTCTGTTGCATCGTGCTCCCCCTCAACATGATGTTCATGTTGAAATTGTGAATGCTCATCCTCAACTTGATGATTCATATTTTCATTCTCGCCCTCGAAAGTTTGCTCTCTTTGTGCATTGGTGATCGTATGCTCCCCCTCCATACAAACTTCAGGCACACTTTCGCAAGATATTGACGTTGTAGTTATTGTTGAATCATCAATATGTTTTAAGGATTCTGATGTTTGATTATCAAGAGCATGTACTTCCGCATCAATTGCCCTGTCAGGAGTTCCAAAAATTAAGTCATAATCAAAATCATTGATATCTGAATTTTCAATTTGAGTATCTGAATCAATAATAATTGATTTATGTTCAAATTTACTATCCGTTTGTTTAATATAGTAATCATCAAAAGTTAAGTTGAAAGTTTCTTCAACTTTTCTTGTTCGCTTGTTACTCTGTATGCAACTGAATTTTGCGAATATCTTAAGAATATGCCTTCATCAGCTTTAGCTTGGAACTTGGTCAAATTATCTTTTAGATTCATTATAAAACACCTGCAACCAAAAACATGGAAAAATATTACATTAAGTTTTCGATTGTTGAGTATTTCATATGGAGTAACATTGAATCTTCGATGAATGAATGATCGATTCTGATTAAAAAATGCAGTTGATACAGCTTCAGCCCAAAGATATTGAGGTAAGTTCACATATGTTAACATGGTTCTGGTAGCTTCACATAGAGACCTATTTCTTCTTTCAATAACATCATTTTGTTGTGGAGTATATGGTGATGAGAAATTATGCGAAATGCCTTTGCCTATGAGAAAGAAATCCAGTGTATGATTTTTAAACTCAGAACCATTGTCACTTTGAATTTTGCGAACACTCTTCTTAAGACTCATCTCAATCTTTTTGATAAAATCAATCATCATCTGAGCAACTTCAGATTTTAACCTGAGAAAAAATACCCATGTGAATCGAGAAAAATCATCAACAATAACTAAAATGTACCGCTTTTTATTGATTGTTGCAATAGTCGTTGGTCCACATAAGTCAATGTGAAGAAGTTCTAATGGTTCCCCGATCTTTGAATCTATCACAATTGGATGACCTTTTCTATGTTGTTTTCCTTGTTCGCAAACTGCACACAAAGAATCATTGTCAAATTTTAGTATTGGGAAACCTCGAACCAAATCTTCAGTGACAAGTTTATTATTATTGCGAAAATTCAAATGTGACAATCTTCTATGCCAGAGCCAGCTAACATCATTAGAGGCCTTTGATAGTAAACAGACAGCAGGTTTGCCCACAATTGGCTTGATGTCTAGTGTAAACATGTCGCCATATCTTTTGGATTTGAGAAGTACTTCATTTGTCTTTGCGTTTGAGATGATACTTCCTTCTTCCTTAAACACAACCAAATTTCCAGTTCCAACAAGTTGTGAAACACTGATCAAGTAATGTTGAAGACCTTCAACATAAGCAACCCTGTTAACTGTGAATTGTCCATTTGTGACTTTTCCATATCCTTTCACTTGACACTTGTGATTATTTCCAAATTTGACTACTCCAGCATTCTCCAAACTTCTATAATCTCGCAAGCTTTCTTTTCTTCCAGTCATGTGACGAGAGCAACCACTATCATTATACCATTTCGCATCATATTGCTCGTCACATATCACCTGCATTTATTGAAAAAAAATTTAGGAACCCAAAACATATTGGGTCCATCATTAGTAGTTTTGAACAAATTCCTTGAATTTAAAAACCATGTTTTCAATTTATCCGAGACACTTTCCATTATATCAACATCACCAGATCTAGATATTGAAATATAGTTATTCAATAGTTTTGGATTTCCATTGACTTTCATCTCATCCTTCACAACATTCGCAACTTTCATAACTGATTTCCATTTTTGTACCGGAACTTGCGAATCATGAGATGATGAACTACCAGTAGTAGACTTATTGACGAATTTGTCAAATGCAGTCTTTATCTGTTGCTTTGAAAACTTCCCATTTTGATATTGTTTTCCTTTCCTTTTATGCCAATTGTTGATCGTATATACATCTGATTTTCCTTTTGTATACGAAACTTTGGTTGGTTTAAAAATTGAAGGATTTGGAAAATTTGGTTGTGTAGGTGAAAATTTTGGTTTTGTTTGAGTTTTGACATTCAAAGTTGATGAATTATTCGTAAATTTGCCAACATTGTGAAACTTATGATCATTCACAAATCTTTGCGAAGTCTCAAATTTTCTAATGTTGTCATTTTTGTGAACAAATTTATCATTATTTTTCATTGGAATTTTGTCAACAGAATGTATTGGTTTGTGAAAACTTGTATCCTTTTGAAATTTTGATGATTGTTTCTTTGAAATTTGTTCTTTTTCAACTTTTGATTTATCATTAGACACCACTTGCCAAAAGATTGCTTTTCTTGCTTTTCTTTTTGAAACATTATTTTCTGTTGAATACTTTCCAACCATCAATTTAAATTCATGAGAATTTAGTTTCACTTCCATCTTTGGTTTTTCATCTTTTTCAAAAACTTTGTTTTCTTTTTCTTGTTTAACCACCCATTTTTGTGATGATTTTTGACCTTGAAAAACATAAGAATTTTGAGTCAGATTGTTTTCTACTGTATTTTGATTTGCAAAGAAACCTCTAGTAGTTGACCTTTCATTATCATTTTCAACCATTTTGTTGAATTCAGGTTTTATTTTCTCAACATTTCCAGTTGTGACAAAGACTTGATTTGGAAAAATTGTGTTATCTGTACATGTAAAATTTAGATAAACCACAGTGTTAGTTTCCAAGTAATGTGCACCTTTTTCATTAAGAGATTTGTCGAATTCTTTTGTATCTCCAAACACTTGATTAACAACAACTCGTTGAGGTGTTTCATGTGAATCCTTCACTTCTTCTTTGTCTTCATCAGTGTCATCAGTCTTCCAGCTTTCAACTTCCACATTATCAAAGTCACAATGTTGCGAAGTAGAGGATTTATCATTTTCATCCTTTACTATTGAATCAACTATAATTTCTTTACCTTTGACCTTAGATGTGATATTAATGATTGACAATTTAGAACAATCAACCTCTTCTTCCTCTTCGATCTAACTAATTTCACTTACATTATCTGAATTGTCATTGACATCAGTATAATTGAGTTGAGAATCAACAGTTGAATTTTCAGTTTTCTTTAAGATTTTCACTTGTGCATTCTTTGTCAAACTTTCATTGACAATTTCAACCAACTCATCAACATTAAAGAATTCATCAATTTTGACAATACCATATGCAAATCTATCTTTAGGTATTTTGTCAAGATGAGCAATTGTGTTTTCGCAATCATAAGAAACAACATCAACTTTTTCGCGTTCATATTCAAGAAAAGGTAAAAGTTACCTATGTTGTTCTTTGCTTATTTCAGATGAATGATGTAAAACAGTTAACTTCGCATATAAGCGTTTAGCATAATTACAATAAGTGTTTCTTTATGCTAGCAACAAGCTAACTTCTCTATCTAGACTGTTCCTATCACAATTTACATTTTCCATTTGTAGTTCAAGTTTATCTACTCTGCTTCGTTTTATTTCTAATTCTCATCTAGTTTCAACTAGTTGCAATTTTAGATTTTGTGCTTCTATACTAGCATACACAATAACAGAATCAAAATAAGCAACAATATCATCAAATGAAGTTATTTCAGCATCATAAGCAGATAAAGGAATATTAAATGATTCAAGAATATTACGTACCTTGGTGGTCATTGGAGATTTATTAGTTGGATTTGGACACAAAGCATCATCCAGAAACTTCCTCTTCGCAATTATCTTCATAGCTTGCGAACATTGCACCATGAGTTGGATGCCTCATTTCTTCATCATTAGATCCTGAAGACCAGATTTGATAAGTTCCACTTTCTTCTTCATTAGACTCCCCTTTCGCAACTAATGACAAACTTTTTGCCTTCGCACGCACTTCCTCAAGCTTTTCTGAGTAGTAAGCTTCATCCTTGATTTTGCTTTTCTTCTCCTCTTTCTTTCTCAGCATACAATCAGCTGCAAAGTGATTTGCCCCATTGCAGTAATGACAATTTATTCCAGAATCACCTTTTAGTTTCTTCTCTTCCTTCGCATCTTTCTGCTTTTCTTCAACCTTTTCCAATTTCTTCTTTTCCTCACCTCCAGCTTTTATGAAACCACTCTTCGCATCATTTGGCTTTCCTTTTGGATTGAAAGGCTTTTTGAAAAATTTCTTAACTCTGTTGTTTGAATAGAATGCAACAGCTTCATCATTAGAGTTCAATAAGAAACCTTCATTGTCTTATTCATCTTTCTCACCAGCATCAATTTCAGTAACCTTTGAAACCAAAGCCAAAGGTCCTCCTAGACTTTGTTTTGATTCTTCAAGCATTTCTGTAACTTCACTTTCATGAGTTTTTAGTTGATTGTAGAGATCATTCAAGGTGGTTGTATCAAAAATTTGCTGGTTCTTTATCATCATACTCACACTACGCCATTCTTTGCGAAGACCCATGATGAATGTTAGATTGAATTCCATAAGAGATCTTGAGATTCCATACCTGCTGTAATGATAAAGAAGCTTATTCAGACGAACATAGTAGTTTTCAATTGTTTCAGCATCCTTTTGTCTGAATTCCTTAAGTTCAACAATACATTGCTTAATAGAATTGATCTTTGTCTTCTCACTTCCTTGATATTTCTCTTTCAGTGTGATCCAAATTTCCTTGGCTGTTTTACAACTATGAATTTAATTGTAAACCACATGACACAAAGCACCTCTTAGCTCCCTCATACATCTTTTCTCATTCTTTTTCATGCGATTATGATGTTCAACAACATCAATTGAAGAAGCAGATGATCTAATTGTTTGAACATTTGCAGGAGGTATAACTTTTCCACTGATACAATTCCAGAGTTCTTCATCAATTCCATTTAAGTAATCCTCCATCCTATCAGCCCACTGATCATAGTATTCAGGGATTAACATTGGAATTTTGGTTGAAGAACCAAGTAAGTAAGAGAAAGAAGTCATGGTGTTCATGTTAAAATTCGCCATTGATGAACACGAGAAATTTTTAGAAATCTTGACAAACTTGATGTAATTGTGAATTGATCAAGCGAATTGATAACTGATTGCTAATCGATCACTCGACTAAACAATTCAAATGCAGAATCGATTCAAATCTGAAGATCAAGAGAGATTTTGAAAACCAAAAAGCACGGAAAATTTTGAGTAATATTACTACTCAAAAAGCAAATGATTCTAAAACGAAAATCAGATCAATGCAGTTTGAAATCCTGCTCTGATACCAATTGATGTGAATTGTTATCGAGATTTAGAATGCAATCATGATTTGTATGAATGAAAAGTAAGAACACAAAAAGTAAATATTAATCAGATCTTATATTGATGGAGAAACTGATTACAGATTAAGTAGAGAAAAACTTATCTCTACTTCTAACATCGGTCCCTATTTAAAGGAAACCTGAGTGTACAAAAAATATACTAAGTCATGAACTATAAGCTTCACACAAAAGAAGACTTAGTAAAATAACTAGCATGCGAAACAAAAGAAACAAACATTTCAACTTTTACAACTTTTAGTCTCTACACACTTCCTTCTCCAGATTGTGAGAATAAGCTTTTCCTGTCGGACCTTGAAGATCCCTCAAATTTCCTCTTCTTGCCAATCTTAACCCTGATTGTTGCCTCAAGACTAGGTGTTTGGCGTATTGGCACCGTAAGTTTGTCCTTACTTTATCGAAGTAAGCGCCTTGTTTCTCCCATATGTTGATCCAACATCGTCAGCACCATTGCCTGTACTTCTGCCATCGTGATTAGCTCAGGTGCAACTGCTAATTCTGGTGCATGCTCAATCACTAGTGGCTTAGGCTACGGGTTACTATCTCTAAATCCACTTTGAGTGTTCATCATGATGATCTATACATCAAATTTAGATGTCTGGTGTAGAGTGATGAGAATTTAGATAGAGAATATTTTATTTATGATCAACGTATAATTCTCCCTATCACATCAAAAAGTTATATGCCAGTTCTAATATTGTAATTAAACGTTTAGAAACCCGAACACATAAAATTTCAGATCCGGTCGGCAAAAGACCGTAGATCCGATCAAACTATAGCATAACAAATCATTTAGCACGTAAAAGCAATTTACGCATCGTTCCTAAAATAAGCTAGTGTTTGTGTCTATTCAGGTGTATTACCTAGATCTATTAGACAAACTCCTCACAATCATTGCTTAGCATTCTAAGTTTAAGTCTAGAAATCCTACAAATTCCAAGTTCGCTTAAACTAATGCTCTGATACCAACTGTGACATCCCCATTTTCACGCAGAAAAGATCGATTTTGTTTATACTTTATAAAAATCATAGTATCTCTTTTAATCAAAATGTTGTGGAATTTGTTCCAAGTAAAACATGATAAATACATTATCAAAACATTTCCGAAGAAAAGTATTTTTATTAATTTTAAAACATTTGGGATATCATTGTCAATACAGAAACATAAGCATAAACAGAACTTACATTCATTATCACTAGTGTTCTATATCTCCTTAATCTCTCAGTGTACTGTGACTTCATATCAACACCTGTGATATAAATAAACTGAGTGGTTCAGGTTGGTAAACCTGGTGAGTACATAGGGTTTTCAACCCACAATAATATAATTATTATGTTTAATCGTCAAACAGTTAACCCAATTACTCATCCCCATTATCTTCTTTACTCTTAAGGGTCTACCCTAAGAATCAGCTACTCCTTGTTAATTCATTCCTAAGGAATCGTCACTAAATCCATCATTGCTAGGGTTTACTCAACAGGAACTAAATCCGTAGTTACCAGGGCTATTTCGTTTATCGACAGTATCCACTCGCAATACATGTCAATGGGTTTTTAGAGTACACCGGTGAACACATCGTTCACAACACCTACAGGTTGCGAGTCTACTAGTGTTCCACTGTAATGTCTAGAATAGCCAGTGGTTGTCATCCATACTCTGCTGAATGACAGGGCCATCATTTGGGAAAAAGGCTTCTCACATCGTCCACCTCTCGCCCTCACCTCACGGTCTATTTCACCTTTCAACGCATCATCTAACTCATACTCCATCTATTACACCTTCCCATGTTTTACCCCAACATTATCGTAGATATAAAATACATATACAATTTAAATCATTTAAAACATGTATAAAATCGTTCATTCAGCATAGATAGCAATTTATACAGATAATATTCACATATAGCATGTAGTTTATATAAAATACTTCATATTTATGTGTAAGATGAAAGTACTATGCACTCACTTGATACGGTGGTGATTCCGAACTCAGACAGCGCTTCGTTATCTCAAAACAATTTTCCTCGACAAAACCTAGTATCAATACCACTAGGGTTTTGTTTTAACATTAACCCCGACTAATTAACAGTCTAGCTATTATTACTATTATATAAGCGTTAATAACACTCAATATAACTCATAATAATAGCCCAAATAATTATTTTAAGGTCCTATAATGTTACTATAACTAAATAAAAGGTATATAACATATAGTATAGGCGTAGCTCACTTACAACAGGTTTTTATAAAAAACCGGGCTTCGCTGGAGCAGCGTTTCCGAGCCGAAAGTTTTTCTTCTTGGAGCCGCAGGTGCTCCGGGGCTTTCTTCTCATGCTAGGGAGGTTCCCTAGACTTTGGAGAGGTTTAGGGAGGCTAGAGAGAAGTTAGAGAGAGAAATAGAGGCTTATGGTGTGAAGAAATTATGAAGAGTTAATCTCTTATTTATAGGAATTTTATAGTAAAGTAGTCTCCAAGCATCGTCTGTATCTTTCACGTACGAGCTCCGTTTTCTACATTCTTTATATACACGCATTGGTATTTACGAGTACTACAACTTTCATTTAGAACCCGTCGGCTAATTCTCCTTTTATATCATATTTACAAAAACTGTATCGAATTTGTCGCGCTCGAAAAGTAGAGACTAAGCTTCGTCCATAACTTTCACATGGGATCTCCGTTTTTTTCGATATTCATATCCACGCGTTGGTATCTACGAGTACTACAACATTCATTTAGACCTTGTTGGCTAATTCTTAATCTATATCGGATTTACAAAACTGTATCGAATTTGCCGCGCTCGAAAAGTAGAGAGTAAGCTTCGTCCATAACTTTCGCATACGAACTTCATTTTTGAAGTTATTTATGTCCACGAGTAGGTAAAAATAATATCTATGACTTCACTTTTTACCCCGTCGGCTAATTCTCGATCGATCTTAAATTTAACACTAGGAGGATATTAGATTGTTAAATGACCGCGAAGAATTCGTAACTCCTTCATACGTACTCCGTTTTCGTCTGTATTTTTACCGTTGAGTTCCTATTAATGATATCTTCAACTCTCATTTAGGTCGTGTAAGCCAAAAACCGCTCGAACTAAAATTAAAGTTTCGGGTCGTGCATTGCTATGCCAAATTTTAGAAAAATCATAACTTCCTCATACAAAGTCAGATTTGGGCGTTCTTTTTTTGTATCTTATCGGTTTAACATATGTTACAACTTTGGTTTAGATCACTAAGGCTAAAAAGTCCTCTATCGTAAATTTACTATTTAGGTCTCTCGGTGTCGTGCCGGTTTTGCCGAAAAACTTCGATGAGCCATAACTTATTCGTTATAACTCGGATTTCGGCGCTCTTTATATGTATGGAAACCTTGTAACATATACTACAACTTGGTTAAGATTATTGATTCTAAATAATATTTTTCCAAAAATTCGTTTCCAACCCCTATTATCTCTAAATTGACTACCCCGGAGCTATGGGCATTATATTTATCTCCCCCTTAGGTTGATTACGTCCCGGAATCATCAAAGAAACAGGGCTCACATGATGACTCCATATGTTATCTCTTCATCCTAAGAAATAACCGTAACTTTGATGTTTCTTCAAACGAGTATCTAACTCTAAGATTTCCTGACTACAGGCGGTGCCCGATCTTGGACCCGCTCCCTATCACACGTATGACTCCCAATTATGACCTTCAAATCACAATCTCGATCCTTACTGAAGACTGCTTCTCCCTCTTAAAAATCATAGGATTAACACCGTGGACCGATGTGTCGTATTGTAATGACCTAACATCGTATGTTGCAATGCTTAGACACGGGTATTTTAGAGTTAAATTTCCAGAACAGACTATACCTCCCTTCATGCTCTAATGTGATATAATCACATCTTAATAGGTAGCATTCCTAGCTACAAGCAACTATCCCGATACCTCTACTGACCGCTTTGATTGTCTTTCACTTCAATCTTCTAGCGTAAGTCAGATACTACATCGGACTTGGTTTCTAAACCATGTATCATACGCGTCTTAGTCGGACTCAATTTCATATGACCACAAGGGTTGGAATAACAATCATCTTTTTAGTCATTACCGAAACGATGGTAACAACATACTTGAATAAAATGAAATCAATTACTAGTTTCTTGGTAACCTTGTGACTTTCCCTGATCCAAGCGTGAGTCCTGTGCTTCCGGTAGTATATTCATCTACTACCTTTCACACTTACTCATACTCGTCCCAAGTATTGTCTCGCAGTTTTCCAAGTCACCATGCAAGAAGATCACATAATAGTTTAACACACCAGATAACAAAAGGAAGGCTTTATATTATTTCTTGAAACGATTACATAGGTGTTCAATTTCATCCTAGACCATGCCTCTATTAGGCTACCCCTACCGTACTATGGTTACTTCATAACTTGATCTTCGGATATCAATCCTCACTTTTAATTACCTTGTCAGCTGCTTTGTCAAGGATGCTTCTTGGCTTTAGAGGTGCATTCGCTCTTGCTGCTTCATGTTTCTTCAGCCAGTCCCTACGTAAATGTCCTTCTTTGCTACATCCGTAGCACACCCTCCTGTTGGATGTGCACTTGGCAGCGTAATGACCTGTCCTTCTACATTTTTAGCAAGTCACCTCTTCATCACATCTCTCATAGTGCTTCAGCGGTACATTTGGTGTTGTCGCTCTCTGCGAACAATCTTGCTTGAAGTGTCCCTCTCCACTACACTTAAGGAAAACTTCCTCCGTGGTTGAGCATTTATAGGAATAATGCTCAATATTCCCGCATTTGAAGTAGGTCACTTCCTTAGGTTATCTCCTGTTACACCATTTTGCTTCACCTCTTCCTTCTCCAGACTGTGAGAATAAGCTTTTCCTGTTGGACCTTGAAGATCCCTCAAATTTCCTCTTCTTGCCAATCTTAACCCTGATGGCTGCCTCAAGAGTAGGTGTTTGGCGTATTGGCACCGTATGTTTGTCCTTACTTTTTCGAAGTAAGCGCCTTGTTTCTCCCATATGTTGATCCAACATCGTCTGCACTATTGCCTATACTTCTGCCATCGTGATTGGCTCAGGTGCAACTGCTAATTCTGGTGCATACTCAATCACTAGTGGCTTAGGCTGCGGGTTACTATCTCTGAATCCATACTGAGTGTTCATCATGATGATCTATACACTGAATTTAGATGTTCGGTGTAGAGTGACGAGAATTTAGATAGAGAATTTTTTATTTATGATCGACGTGTAATTCTCCCTATAACATCAAAAAGTTATATGTCAGTTCTAATATCGTAATTAAAAGTTTAGAAACCCGAACACATAAAGTTTCAGATCTGGTCGGCAGCAGACCATAGATCCGATCGAACTATAGCATAACAAATCATTTAGCACGTAAAAGCAATTTAGGCATCGTTCCTAAAATAAGCTAGTGCTTGTATCTATTTTGGTGTATTACCTAAATCTATTAGACACACTCCTCACAATCATTGATTAGCATTTTAAGTTTAAGTCTAGAAATCCTACACATTCCTAGTTCGCTTAAAGTAATGCCCTTATACGAACTGTGACATCCCCATTTTCACGGCCAGAAAAGACCGATTTTGTTTATGCTTTATAAAAATCATAGTATCTCTTTTAATCAAAATGTTGTGGAATTTGTTCCCAGTAAAACATGATAAATACGTTATCAAAACATTTCCGAAGAAAAGTATTTTTATTAATTTTAAAACATTTGGGATGTCATTGTCAATACATAAACATACGCATAAATAGAACTTATATTCATTATCACTAGTGATCTATATCTCCTTAATCTCTCAGTGTAATGTGACTTCATATCAACACCTGTGATACAAATAAACTTAGTGGGTCAGGTTGGGAAACCTGGTGAGTACATAGGGTTTTCAACCCACAATAACATAATTATTATGTTTAATCGTCAAACATTTAACCCAATTACCCATCCCCATTATCTTCTTTACTCTTAAGGGTCTACCCTAAGAATCAGCTACTCCTCGTTAATTCATTCCTAAGGATCATCCTAAGGAATCGACACGAAATCCATCGTTTCCAGGATTTAATCAACAGGCACTAAATTTGTAGTTGCCAAGGCTATTTCGTTTATCGACATTATCCACTCGCAATACATGTCAATGGGTTTTTACAGTACACCGGTGAACACATCATTCACAACACCTACAAGTTGTGAGCCTGCTAGTGTTCCACCGGACTGTCTAGAATAGTCCGTGGTTGTCATCCATACTCTGCTGAATGATGGGGCCATCATTTGGGAAAAAGGCTTCTCACATCGTCCACCTCTCTCCCTCACCTCACGGTGTATTTCACCTCTCAACGCATCATCCAGTTCATACTTCATCTATTACATCTACCGATGTTTTACCCCAACATTATCGTAGATATAAAATACATATACAGTTTAAATCATTTAAAACATGTATAAAATCGTTCATTCAGCATAGATAGCAATTTATATAGATAATATTCACATATAGCACGTAGTTTATATAAAATACTTCATATTTATGTGTAAGATGAAAGTACTATGCACTCACTTGATACGATAGTGATTCCGAACTCAGACAGCGCTTCGTTATCTCAAAACAATTTTCCTCGACAAAATCTAGTATCAATACCACTAGGGTTTTGTTTTAACATTAACCGCGACTAATTAACAGTCTAGCTATTATTACTATTATATAAGCGTTAATAACACTCAATATAACTCATAATAATAGCCCAAATAATTATTTTAAGGTCCTATAATGTTACTATAACTAAATAAAAGGTATATAACATATAGTATAGGCGTAGCTCACTTACAACAGCTTTTATTAAAAACCGGGCTTCACTGGAGCAGCGTTTCCGAGCCGAAAGCTTTTCTTCTTGGAGCCGTCAGGTGCTCCGGGGCTTTCTTCTTGTGCTAGGGAGGTTCCCTAGAATTCAGAGGGGTTTAGGGAGGCTAGAGAGAAGTTAGAGAGAGAAAGAGAGGCTTATGGTGTGAAGAAATTATGAAGAGTTCATCCCTTATTTATAGGAATTTTATAGTACAGTAGTCTCCAAGCATCGTCTGTATCTTTCGCGTACGAGCTTTGTTTTCTATCTTCTTTATATACACGCATTGGTATTTATGAGAACTAGAACTTTCATTTAGACCCCGTCGGCTAATTCTCCGTCTATCTCATATTAACAAAAATTCTATCAAATTCGTCGCACTCGAAAAGTAGAGACTAAGCTTCGTCCATAACTTTCGCATAGGATCTCCGTTTTTTTCGATATTCATATCCACGCGTTGGTATCTACGAGTACTACAACTTTCATTTAGACCTTGTTGGCTAATTCTCAATCTATCTCGGATTTACAAAACTGTATCGAATTTGCCGCGCTCGAAAAGTAGACTAAGATTCGTCCATAAATTTTGCATACGAGCTTCGTTTTTGATGTTATTTACGTCCACGTGTAGGTAAAAATAAAATCTACAACTTTACTTTTTAGTCCATCGGCTAATTCTCAATCGGTCTTAAATTTAATAGTAGGAGGATATTAGAATGTTAAATGACCGCGAAGAATTCGTAACTCCTTCATACGGACTCCGTTTTCGTCTGTCTTTTTACCATTGAGTTCCTAGTAATGAGATCTTCAACTCTCATTTAGGTCGCGTAAGCCAAAAACCACTCGAACTAAAATTCGAGTTTCGGGTCGTGCACTGTTGTGCCAAATCTTAGAAATATCATAACTTCCTCATACGAAGACAGATTTTGGCGTTCTTTTTTTTTTGTATCTTATCGGTTTAACGTATGTTACAAATTTGGTTTAGATCACTAAGGCTAAAAAGTCCTCTATCGTAAATTCACTATTTACGTCTCCTGGTGTCGTGTCGGTTTTGCTGAAAAACTTCGACGAGCCATAACTTCTTCGTTATAACTCGGATTTCGGCGCTCTTTATATATACAAAAACCTTGTAACATATACTACAACTTGGTTAAGATTATTTATTCTAAATAATATTTTTCCAAAAAGTCGTTTTCGACCCCTATTATCTCTAAATTGACTAGCCCGGATCTACGGGCGTTACATATCGCTAACATTTAGTCGTTAAATAAGTAGCCGAGGTGAGGAATTGAGTCGCCATTTGAGAGTCTCCATACCTAATGAGCATGATGTTTTTGCGACTGATGTTATTCGGGGATGTGTGCTTGAGATTTTTAGAGTCGAGTTTCCAATAGATTTGGGTGCCTATCGCGATGGGAGATGTCTGTGTCATCGTAGGCAGGGACTGGTTGAGCCGATTCAGAGACATGATCGATTGTGAGCGCTAGCTGGTGACCATATGAAACCCTAATGAGGGAGTACTTACAGTATTCGGCGAGGGTACCCGATCTAGGTTAACATTTTGTTCGGCTGCTCGGGCAAGGCAGAGCTTGTAGCAGGGTTGCATGGGTTCTCTGGTGTATTTGTCGGATACGTGGGATGTTATGGAGAGATCGAGTGTTGTCGCTGAGGTTCGGGCGGTTAGCAAGTTTTCAGATGTTTTCCCCGAGGAGTTACCGGGTGTGCCTCCCGAGAGGCAGGTGGAGTTTCGCATTGATTTGCTTCCAGGGGCAACACCTATCGCCAAGGCACCCTATCTCCTTGCGACGCCAGAAATGCAGGAGTTATTCTCACAACTTTAGGAGCTGTTAGGATAGGGATTAATTGGTCCGAGTAGCTCTCTGTGGGGAGCATCGATCCTTTTTGTCAAGAAAAAAGGATGGTTCGCACCGGATGCGTATTGATTACCGGAAGTTGAACAAGCTAACGGTCAAGAACGTTTTTCCACTCCCAAGGATCGATGGTCTATTCGATCAGTTGCAGGGTGCATCTTGGTTTTCCAAGATTGATTTGAGGTCTGGGTATCATCAGATGTGGGTTCGTGAGGAGGATATTCAGAAGACAACATTTAGAACTCGTTATGGGCATTACAAGTTCGTGGTGATGCCTTTCGGACTCACCAATGCACCGGCAACATTCATGGACCTCATGAACTGAGTATGCAGGCCTATGTTGGATCGTTCGGTGATCATGTTCATCAATGATATTTTGGTGTATTCGAGGTCTAGAGAGAAGCATGAGGATCATTTGAGAGAGGTTCTCGGAGTATTGAGATCGGAGAGGCTTTATGCCAAATTCTCCAAGTGTGATTTCTGGGTACGAGAGGTCCAGTTTTTCGGACACCTCGTTAATCAGAATGGGATTTTAGTCGACCCGACCAAGATTGAGGCGCTTATGAGTTGGGAGGTGCCGAGATCCCCCACCGAGATCAAGGTTTTTTGGGGTTAGCCAGATACTATCAGACGTTTATCAGATATATCTCCAAGATTGTTGTTCATCTCACTAAGTTGACCCGGAAGGGTGTTGCTTTTGTTTGGGGTCCCGATCAGCAGACCTCGTTTAAGACGCTTCACCAGAGGTTGTGTGAAGCTCCAATTTTAGCTCTTCCTGAGGGAATGGATGACTTCTTGGTTTACTATGATGCATCTATATCGGGGTTAGGTGCAGTGCTTATGTAGAGGGGGCACGTGATAGCATATGCATCAAGGCAGCTGAAGCCTCATAAGACAAGGTATCCCACCAAAGATTTAGAGTTGGAGGGCAATGGTGTTCGCCCTCAAGATCTGGCGCCATTACTTGTACAGGTTTCGGTGTACCATTTACACAGAGCACAAAAGCTTGAGGTATCTGATGGATCGGCCTAACCTAAATATGTGCCAGAGGAGATGGTTTGACGTGGTAAAAGATTAAGATTGTGAGATTCTGTATCACCCAGGTAGGGCTAATGTGGTAGTTCATGCCATGAGCAGTAAGGTGG
Organism: Lactuca saligna; assembly: GCF_052625555.1. Classification (NCBI taxonomy): domain Eukaryota; kingdom Viridiplantae; phylum Streptophyta; class Magnoliopsida; order Asterales; family Asteraceae; genus Lactuca; species Lactuca saligna. The sequence continues at coordinate 141,158,098 of NC_136425.1, forward strand.
AGAGTGCCCCGATTCGGGATATATGCATGAGGATGACAGTGATGACTCCGGTGTTGGATACCATACGAGAGGCCCAGGCGGAGGCCGTGAGGCCAGAAAACCGCAAGAAGGAGCGGGTAATCGGCCAGGTATCCAAGTTTGTAACGGATAGCTAGGGACTTATGACCTTTCGAGGTCGGATTTGGGAGCCTTATATGGGCGGAGCTCATAGCACTCTGATGGAGGAGGTGCATAGGTCGATATTTTCGATCCATCCTGGGGCTACTAAGATGTATTTTGATCTGAAAAGAGACTATTGGTGGCCCTGTATTAAGAGGGATGTAGCGTGGGTAGTAGAGAGGTACCTGACCTGCTGCAAGGTCAAGGTAGAGCACCAGCATCCTCATGGTCCATTTCAGCCTTTGGAGATTCCCCATTGGAAGTGGGAGCAGATCTCGATGGACTTTGTCACCAAATTGTCGTGGATGGCGCGTGGAGTTGATGCAATCTGGGTGATTATGCATCGATTGACGTATAACGCTCACTTCGTTGCTATTAGTGAGAGGTCTTTTGCTGAGAGGCTGGCAGAGATTTATGTGCGTGAGGTGGTAGCTCAGCATGGCGTGCCGACATCTATAGTTTCGGATTGGATGTGCATTTTACTTCTAGATTCTGGAAGAAGTTCCATGAGGAGTTGGGAACGCGATGGCATTTTAGTACCACCTACCACCCATAGACAGACAGACAGAGTGAGCGAGCGATTCAAACGCTCGACGACATGCTTCGGGCATGCGTTATGGATTTCGGTGGGAGTTGGGACTCATACCGACCTTTGGCTGAGTTTTTCTATAACAACAACCACCACTCGACCATCGGTATGCCTCCCTTCAAGCTTCTTTATGGGAGGAGGTGTCGTACTCCCATCTGCAGGGGAGAGGTAGGGCAGAGAGTTATGGGTGGCACTGAGATTGTTACGAGGACGGCCGAGCAGATTCAGCAGGTCAGACAAAGGATGAAAATGACTCAGAGTCGCCAGAAGAGTTACTCAGACAGAAAACAATCCGAGCTTGAGTCCTAGGTTGGAGACTTTGTGCTTCTGAAGATTTCCCCATGGAAAGGAGTGATCCGTTTTAGGAAGCGAGGCAAGTTGGGGCTTCGATATATTGGACCTTTCAGGGTGATTGCCAGGGTTGGCAAGGTAGCATATCAGCTGGAGCTACCTGAGGAGTTGACCTAGATCCATAGCACCTTCCCCGTAGTACCATTAGAGGACATTGGGGGTGGATGCAAGCCTGAATTATGTCGTGAGGCCGATCGCGATCGTAGATCGGAAGGTGAAGGTTCAGAGGAACAAGGAAGTGCACCTGGTTTAGGTCTAGTGGCAGCTTTGGAAGGGGTCCGATTTGACTTGGGAATAGGAGTCGGAGATGCGGGAGAAGTACCCCGAGTTATTTGTGGAGCAGAACTTCGAGGGTGAAGTCTGATTCTAGTGGGGGAGAACTGTAACATCCAAAAATTTAGGTATATCACCTTGATCCTCTTCTTTCCTCAAGTTGTCAAAAGTAGTCCTTGAAAGAAGTGTTTGGCTTTTGAGTATGCTAGGCATAAGGAGAGTACGTTGTACGTACTCATGAGCGTATTTTTGATGCGGAGTCTACCCAGTACGCTGGGCGTACTAGGTACAGATGGAAACCTAATTGTGGGGGTGAGCCCTATATAAGGAACCTTTTGGTCTCACTTTTAGCCACCATTTCCAAAGAGCAAAACCCTAAGTGTGCCAAACCCTCGTTCTAGATCTTATGTGTGTGTGTGTGTGTTTGACCTTGATAGTGTTCTTGTGTGCCTTTGAAGAGAAGATGGTGCCATTGAAGAAGCTAGAGTCGGAGTGCAAGCCTTGGATCTGAGCTTTTTAGAGGCTGTAGCATCAGTTGGAGGTAAAAAGCTCAAAGCTTTCTCATTCTTTTTGATTTGTGCATTATGGGCCATTTCTAGTGTTTTTGTCCCAAAGGTGGAGACTTTACTAGCAAAGGAGCTCCATAGACCTTGATCTGTCCATATTCAGTGCATAAAGTGTTGTAGGAAGTGGTGTGTTTTGGTTGATGATGACCTTTACAGCCATGCAAAGGCGTAAAGTCTTCGACTTTATGGATTAGGGCGCTGTAGGGGTCCAGATCTGTATGTTTAGACAATGTCTTAACTAATTAATACCATAAGTGAGTTAATAGTGAAACTGGGACGTACGCTGAGCGTAAGTCCCAGAACGCAGGGCGTAGGGTTCAATCAACCCGATATCAACATAATGGTCGAGTATGCCCATCATAGGGATCTAGTACGCATCGTTTGCTCCTTAAGGTTGACTTTCGTTGACTTTAGGGAGAAGTCAATGATGATATATGGTTCACTAGCATGGCCCAGACTGCTCTAGCATGCCAGCCTAGCCTGGTGCACTCCTGCCAACTTTGCCTAACGTTCTCCTTCCAACCTTGCTGGAGACTCCCTTGTCAGCCTCACTGGGGACTCTCCTGTTGGTTTATATAACTAGTTCCAAGCCGATGTCATTGGTCGGGTACCAATAACACCAGACTGGGGGGGACTTGATGATATATGGTCCATTGGCATGGCCTAGACTGCTTCAGCATGCCTGCCTGACCTGGCGCGCTCCTGCCAGCCCTGCTTGGCGTTCCCTTGCGAGCCTTGCTGGGAACTCCCTTGCCAGCCCTGCTGGGGACTCTCCTGCAGGCCCGTCCAGGTGCTCCCTCACCTGACACTCCCTTTCCATCCCTTCTTAGTGTGCGCCCGCCAGTCCCGTCTGGTGCCTCCGTGCGGCCTCACCCAGCTCCTTGCTAGTTGGGCCTAAATTGGGCAGGCCAAGGCCTGCCCTAATTCCCCTTTACTTAGTTGTCTCGTATATAATGAATAGTGCTTCCTCCATGAAGGGGGACTTTCCTTAGAACTTCCCCATGGCTCAGCCGCCACTATACTCCGGCCGGGTGGCTCAGCCGCCAGCCGCCAGCCGCCGCCTACCGCCACCATACACCACCACTAGCACCAAGATGCTTCTCTCTAGCTATCGAGGACCATCTCATATCTTCTAGCTGATCTAACTTGACCGTCGGAGTACGCTCCCAGGGCATAGTCCCTAGGACGGCTCTAACGGGTTTGCACTGTGATATCCAGATCTCCACCGCAGTAGAAGACCAGAAGACCCGCCAGAAGTCGATGTCGCATCATTTGGTGCCATCCCAGACCCGAGCAAGTAGCAAAAGCCTCAGTTGCTTTCAAGCTCGTTTTTCTTTAGATCTAATGTGTTTTCATCTCAGGTTTCTTCAAATATGTTAATTTCTAGTATCATTTGCTCAGATCTGTTCACGTTTGGCATCCATTTGGTTCAGATCTGTTTGGCTTTAGCCAAGATCTTTTTAGATCGATTTGGTTCTTGACAAGATCTTTTCAGATCTATCTAACCATCGTTCAAATCTCTTGATCTGCTTAGTTTTATGCACAAATCTTTTGATTTACTTGTTTTTTTCGTTCAGATCTTTTGATCTGTTTGAGTTTTCTCGCCTAGATCTTTGGATCTACCTTAGTTTTCGTTCATTCAAGCATTTTTCAGGTTTACAAGGACATTTCAGATCAGTTTCGTCTTTCTTTTTAGTGACCCATTATCAAGTTGGGGAGAAAAGAAATTTTTATAAGTTTATCCTTTTATTAAGTTCATATGACTAGAAAATCGTTTATTAGTTAAGATTTTAAGATTTACTATGAATAACCTTATTCCCTGCAACATCTACTTGTAAACAAATCTGGGATGTTTGTTCATTTCAAAAAAAAAATCGAATCCTTTCCTGTTGTTCATACTTTTGGTGTTTATCTTCAAAAGCTTAGACAAGGAAACAAAAATTTCTCAGATCTGTTTGTTATTCAAATTTTGATAGCTTGTTGAACAAGCTGTAAACAAAAAAAAAGGGGGGGGGGAGGGGGTTTATGAGAAGAAACCTCATTAGATCCATTTTTGTTTACATCTTGGGGTTTTTTGAGAAAATTAGAGAAGAATAGAAGTTTTCCATGAGTTTTAACCCATCTTTTGTTCATACATCATCTGGAAATTCTTCTCTAGCTGTGCATTCTTGTGTACACCCTTACCCACTGTAACAACCATTTGTACATTCAGCTATATGATGTGTATATTTTATAAAACTTTCAAAAAAAAGATGAGGGGAGATGGAAGTACTCAGTGTATACTTTAAGCTATAAGACTCTCATATATGGCTTGTTTATGCTTTGGTTTTTTTTTTTTTTTAAAAAAAAGAGATGTAGAGATGAACTGATGCATTCAATAAAAGAAAAAAGAAAAAAAAAGAGGTGCAGTGATAATGTAAAAAGTAACCAACGAAAAAGAAAGAAAAAAAAAAAGACAATATACAAAATGATGACTCCTTTTCACATCAACACAAAGAAAAATCAAAATACAACAATTATATGGCTCTTTGTGTGGCTCTTTGTCGTTTCATGCCCAACCAAAAAGGGGAGGGGAAGTAACTAGCTATACAACCTATTCCATTCATCTTTTTGTCAACTATACACTTTATGGGCCCCACATAGTTCATACAACACTCAACAATTGGCAGAAAAGTACAAGGCATACGATGGGGCCCACCTTGGTCCAGTTCTCCCTCAGAAGTCAGACGTAGACTAGCACGCGTTGAGCAACAACCCATCACCGACAGTAACCCTGGAAATTGACGGTCCTTTCCAGCTAGTCAACCATCATTGCTACCAGACGTTCATCGCTATCCACCACCGTCGACCAGTAGATCAACGAACCATCCGCCTCCGGCTCAGAAGAAGCTACCCTAACAACTACCATTGCTTACAGCAGCGCCGATCAACCCTTGTATCTCGATCCATTGACCAACGAATTTCAAGCCCTGAACGAAATTTGACCATGACCGATCGATCTCAGCTACCAAATGTCAACTGTTGCTTTAACACCTTGTGCTAGCTGGGAATTGAAGCTAACGCCCCACCGGTTCTACAACTTCTCCAACACACACAACCTAGCACCTGTGGAGCTCTGATTGCTGGCCATTAGTCAATTTCCTGCAACAACAACTCAAACACCGACAACCAGATAACAAGCGCAAACCAACATCACCGACCATCCCGATCACCCCCTCCCCCGATAGCAATCGTCGCCACAAGTCTCAACCTGCTGTTCTGTAACCAACATATCTCCTCTAGCCAAAGATTAGCGAAGCGTCCCCAATAACTGGACTTCAAAATTCGTTGCTTTGATTTTCGCTGCACAATTGAATCTTGGTGAAGAACAAAAAGAAAAAAGAAGAAGGGAGATCACCGCCGGCGACCACAAGCACAGCTCCTCCGATGTACTCGCTGTCGCGATCTCCAATGAGTAACCACTGTGAACTCTTACCTTCCAATTAACACCTGTGTTTCTTTTGGGAACCTTCTTGAACCAAAACGTGAAAGTGAAGAGTTGTCACGATGTTCAACTGGATGCGTTTCAAACACAAAAGAAGAATTTGGGCCTTCAACTTTTAAACCCTAATGGGCTAGGCTGTTATGTTTGGGCTAACAATCAATTTGGGCTTCTCAAACACCTTGGTATCTAGGCTTCCCTAAAAAAATCAAAATGGCCAAATTATCATAAAAATAAATTAGCCCGTCAGTCAGTGCTCAAATGTTGTGATTTTGCCCGACAAGCCTGATTCTATAAAACGCATTGCGACCCGGATCACTCGATATTTTCAAAAAAAAAGAGAGAGAAGAGAATATGAATTTGGGATGTGACACATTGGGCTTCATATAAATTGGTATTTAACGGGCTACCTCCAAAACATCATAGATGAGCTAATTTTGCAAAACAAGACAAGTTGCTCAAAGCTCACATGTTGTGATTCCGCTCAACAAGATACATTTTCAGAATGTGTTAAGACTTGAACTCTCGCGACATTTTCAAGAAAAAAAAGGAGGGAGAAGAGTAGTATGCTACTACTACTTGTGACGCATTCCAAAATAACCCTCGGCAACTGCACTGCCCGACTATCAATAGTCTTGTTGACCAGCTTCAGGCAGCCTCGCTGCTCAGCTATCGCCATTCATGTTGACCGGCCGCGCCAGTCTTGCTGCTCAACTGCTTGGATCTTAGAGATCGTGCAGCTCGAACTTCAGCAGCCATGCGACCCAGCTCAGCAGCTGTGCTACCCAGTCAGTGTTAGTACTTGGGTCGCCTAACTCTTTCCAGCTGCTCTGTATCACAGTTTTCAGCGGCTATGCATCCGTCTTTCCCTTTCTTTGCCTCATCTAAAGAAAAAAAAAGGGAGGGGGGAAGGGTTGGTATGACAGTATGCAGAATTGATTTTTATTTCGAAGGGGAAGAGTTAAAGTAGATGAAGAGTTGATGCTATACATGATAGTGCACTCCCGAGGTGACATTAATATTCCGTGTCAAAAGATGAGCCTCGTCGTTCAACTCTCAATAGTCGTGTTGCTCACCTATCGCTAGCAGCTCGCTGCCCGGGCCTTAGCGGCCCTGCTGACCAGTTCCTGACAGCAGCCTCGTTACGCACCTCTTAATAGTAGCTACATTATCAGCTCTAAGTAGCACTGCCACATAGCTCTCCGAAAACATCCAAAACACTGAGGCATCAATTATTAGTATGACTAGAGAGGAAACAAAGCATCAGGTACCAGTCTGCTTTAACCCAGACTGGTCACACGAGCTAGACACATAGATTGTAGGGTGCTATGCCCAGTCGTGCAAGGTTCAATACCCTCATCTCGAGTCGCTTGGTTTCTCAACCCGACTCCATTATAGCGGCACGCCCCGCATGCAAGGTTCAGCACCCTTTCCTTGAGGTGCATGGCTTCTTAGCCTGACTCCATTATACCGGCAAGATCCGTATGCGAGGTTCAGTACCCTCGCCTCGAGTCGCCTGGCTTCTTAGCCCAACTCCATTATAGCAGCACGCCCCACATGCAAGGTTCAGCACCCTTTCCTTGAGTCGCCTGGCTTCTCAGCCCGACTCCATTATAGCGGCAAGCTCCGCATTCGAGGTTCGGTACCCTCGCCTAGAGTCGCCTGGCTTCTCAGCCCAACTCCATTATAGCGGCAAGCTCTACATGTGAGGTTCAGTACCCTCACCTCGAGTCGTCTGGCTTCTCAGCCCGACTTCATTATAATGGCATGCTCCGCCAACGAGGCTCAAAGGCTCGCAACCTTTGCCTATATGAATCCACGTGATGCTTTCCCGCGTAATGTACCTACGGTCGTTGGTAGCCAAGCCCGATCCATTCCATGTGATGCTCTCCCGTGTGATGTATTTATGATCGCTGGCAGCCAAGCCCGATCCTTTCCGGTAGATGCTCTCCCGCGTAACATCTCCATGATCGTTGGCTACTAAGTCCAAGCTGTTCTAAGTCGCGCATCGCTGCGCACCATAAGTTGCGCATCACAAGCTAATTTCATGACTAACACCATGATCTCGGTGCTTCCTCTCTCATGGTCATCATGGTTCTCTCGTTCTCGGACGATTGATGAAGTGTTATCCACATTACAACCTGCTACAGTGAGGTTACCCTCCAGCAAGAAGGTCATCTCGACAGTAGCCCTGCTACCTCCTACCTTTTAACATTTCTGTTTCCTGGCTCTCGGAAACGGTCTTGCAGCGTAACCCTACCTGTAACCTCGCCGCGTATCCCTCATCATCTCTATTTCCTAGCTCTCAGAAACGGTCTTGCTGCGCAACCCATACCTCTGGCCTCACCGCTTATCCCTTAGAACCTCTGTTGCCTGGCTCTCGGCAACAATCTCACTTCATATTTCCTATCAATAGCCTCACTGCCTATCCTTCAAGAATTTTGTTTCTTGGCTATCGGAAATAGTCTCACTGCGTTACCCTCGCTACCAACCTAATCGCCCAGCTCTTGGAATCTCTTCCACTTATAATATTGTCAACAACCTTACGGTTTATTGGTTTGACAACATAGTCTGATGCAGCTACCTACGCTACCCACATCAGACTAGGGGGGAATCTAGCTAGGTGTAGCCCAAGCAAGAAATACCTCCAAGACGGTTATTAATGCAGACTATGAAGATGGTTATCGGTGACATTCCATCTGCGCATGACTACTACAATAATCGTGTCGAATAACAGTCTCAGAGACTGAATGGCGAGCTTACACTTCTTAGCTACCCTGGTCCGATATTTTATCGACATCAGTGTCAAGCAACACTCTTTAGTAGCCTCAACCTACATTATCGCAGCAACAGCGATGTTCTGCCCCGAGCTGGTGTCTACAGAGCAGTCGCGGATGAGCCGGTACTTGGGTGTTTTGAGGAGGGATATCCGGGAGTTTGTGTCAAACTCCACCTATCGTACTTTTACTGAGCTTCAGGCGAATGCCAGGAAGCGAGAGATCGAGTTGGAGACCCAGGCCAGGGAGGAGGCCGAGTCTCACCAGGTGGACCGGCGGCCGGCTCAATCTCAGTCGGCAGCCAAGCGGACCAAGTCCACCGATTTGAGGATGGGAGGTCCGAAGGGCCGCACTTGCGGAAAGTGCGGCAAGGGTCACGATGGGGCGTGTCGAGCTGGTGGTTGCTACAAGTGTGGCAAGGAGGGACACATTGCCAGGGATTGTCCTAAGGGGTTTATGGTTTGTTTTCATTGCAACCAGACAGGCCATCTGAAGGCCGAGTGCCCGCAGCTTCGTCAGGGGTCTACACCTACTACCAGGACTACTGAGACTCGACCAGTGAAGGTTGGGGCCCCGAGGGCTCGCGGGAGAGCCTTTCAGCTGACTGCGGAGGAGGTCAACGCTGCGCCCGATGTTGTGGCAGGTATGCTGTAATTCACGTATTTATTTAAAGTCGAAATGTTATGCTTATGTTAATATATGTGTAGGTACTTTTCTTGTAAACTCTATGCCTGCTCTAGTGTTATTTGACTCGGGTGCGAGTAGGTCCTTTGTATCTTTAGCTTTTAGTCAGCATATCAGCATTAGTCGTGAGTCGTTAAGTCGGCCTCTGAGCGTTTCTATAGCGGCCGAGAGGGTGGTTTGTGCCACGGAGGTTCTTCGGGGATGCGTACTAGAGATCTTCGGGGTTGAGTTTTCGATTGACCTAATTCCTATTGCGATGGGTGATGTCTGTGTCATCATGGGCATGGACTGGTTGAGTCGATTCAGCACTGTCATCGACTGTGAGCATCAGCTGGTGACTATACGAGACCCTAGTGGGGGAGTTCTTACGGTGTACGGCGAGGGTACCCGTTCGGGATCAGCTTTTTGTTCGGCCGCTAGGGCGAGGCAATGTCTACAGCAGGGATGTAAGGGTTTTGTGGCGTATGTGATGGATACGCGGGAGGTTTCCGAGAGACCGAGGTCAGTGGAGGAGGTTCCAGTGGTGCGTGAGTTTCCAGATGTATTTCCCGAGGAACTGCCGGGAGTACCTCCTGCGAGGCAAGTAGAGTTTGGTATCGACCTGATTCCGGGGGCCGCGCCTATTGCGAAGGTGCCTTATCGTCTAGTACCTCCAGAGATGCAGGAGTTGTCCTTGCAACTCCAGGAGTTGCTGGGGAAGGGGTTTATTCGGCCGAGCAGCTCGCCATGGGGAGCACCTATTTTGTTCGTCAAGAAGAAGGATGGTTCACACCGGATGTGCATTGATTACCGGGAGTTGAACAAAGTGACGGTCAAGAACCGTTATCCGTTACCGAGGATCGATGATTTATTCGATCAGTTGCAAGGGGCATCTTGGTTTTCCAAGATCGATCTGAGGTCAGGGTACCATCAGGTAAGAGTGCGGGATGAGGACGTCCAGAAGACAGCATTTAGGACGCGATATGGGCATTACGAGTTTGTGGTGATGCCTTTCGGGCTCACCAATGCCCCGGCGGTGTTCATGGACCTCATGAACAGGGTATGCAGGCCGATGTTGGATCGGTCAGTGATTGTATTTATCGACGACATCCTAGTGTATTCGCGATCTAGAGAGCAGCATGAGGGACATTTGCGGGAGGTCCTCGAGATACTGAGGTCGGAGAAGCTATATGCAAAGTTCTCCAAATGTGACTTCTGGTTGCGGGAGGTCCAATTTCTTGGACATGTTGTTAATCAGGCAGGGATATTGGTCGATCCGGCCAAGGTTGAGGCAGTGATGAGTTGGGAGGTACCGAAGTCACCTTCTGAGATCAGGAGTTTCCTTGGGTTGGCAGGGTACTATCGGAGGTTTATTAGGGACTTCTCCAAGATCGCAGTGCCACTCACCAGATTGACCAGGAAGGGTGTTGCATTCTCATGGGGACCCGAGCAACAGACTTCCTTCGAGACACTTCGCCAGAGACTGTGCGAAGTCCCGGTATTAGCTCTTCCGGAAGGGATGGAAGATTTTATCGTATATTGCGACGCATCGATTTCGGGACTGGGTGCAGTGTTGATGCAGAGAGGTTATGTGATAGCTTATGCATCGAGGCAGCTAAAGCCTCATGAGGCGAGATATCCTACGCACGATTTAGAGTTGGGGGCAGTAGTGTTCGCTCTCAAGATTTGGCGTCAGTACCTGTATGGGGTTCGATGTACGATATACACGGACCATAAGAGTTTGAAGTATTTGATGGATCAGCCCAACCTAAATATGCGTCAGAGGAGGTGGTTGGATGTGGTCAAGGATTATGATTGTGAAATCCTGTACCACCCGGGCAAGGCTAATGTGGTAGCCGATGCATTGAGCCGCAGGGCAGAGAGCACTCCATTGCGAGATGTATGTCTGAGACTGACGGTGATGACTCCGGTATTGGATACTATTCGTGGGGCACAGGCCGAGGCTGTGAGATCCGAGATGCAGAAGAAAGAGCGAGTCGTTGGGTTAATTTCAGAGTTCGTTAAGGATGGACGAGGACTTCTGACGTTTCAGGGCCGGATTTGGGTACCGTTCGTGGGCGGTACGCGTGCTACTTTGATGGAAGAGGCTCACAGATCAAAATTCTCGATTCATCCCGGTGCTACGAAGATGTATTTGGACTTGAGGAAGGAATACTGGTGGCCTTGTATGAAGAGAGACGTTGCCTGGTTCGTTGAGAGGTGCTTGACCTACCGTAGAGTTAAGGCCGAGCACCAGAGACCGCATGGCAAGCTGCAGCCTTTGGAGATTCCTGAGTGGAAGTGTGAATAGATTACTATGGATTTCATCACCAAATTGCCGAGAACTGCCATGGGAGTCGATACAATTTGGGTGATTGTGGATAGGTTGACAAAGAGTGCACATTTCCTTGCCATCAGCGATAGTTCATCAGCGGAGAAGTTGGCGGAGATATACGTGAGGGAAGTAGTATCTCAGCATGGAGTGCCGATCTCGATTGTTTCGGACCGTGATGTACGCTTCACTTCCAGGTTCTGGAAGAAATTCCATGAGGAGCTGGGTACTAAACTGCATTTTAGTACCGCATACCATCCCCAGACAGACGGTCAGAGCAAGCGGATGATTCAGACATTGGAGGACATGCTTCGAGCGTGTGTGTTAGACTTCGGGGGTAGCTGGGATGCGTATTTACCCTTAGCAGAGTTTTCCTACAACAACAACAGCCATCATTCGAGCATTGGTATGCCAACTTTTGAGTTGTTGTATGGTAGGAGGTGTCGGACCCCCATTTGCTGGGGAGAGGTGGGACAGAGAGTGATGGGCAGTACAGAGATCATACTTCAGACAACAGAGCAGATTCAGCAGGTTAGGCAGAGGTTATTGACTGCCCAGAGCCGACAGAAGAGTTATGCGGATAGACGCCGGTCCGAGCTTGAATTTCAGGTTGACGACTTCGTTCTCCTGAAGGTTTCTCCTTGGAAAGGAGTGATCCGGTTCAGGAAGAGGGGCAAGTTGAGGCCCCGGTTTATAGGTCCATTTCGTGTGATTGCAAGGGTAGGCCGGGTAGCCTATCGGTTGGAGTTGCCAGCAGAGTTGGGACAGATCCACAATACTTTTCATGTATCGCAGTTGAGGAAGTGTATAGCCGATGAGTCGGCAGTGGTTCCATTAGAGGATATTTAGGTGGATGCGAGCCTGAATTACGCCGAGAGACCAGTAGCCATCAGGGATCGTAAGATCAAGGTTCTGAGGAACAAGGACTTACCTCTGGTGTTGGTGCAGTGGCAACACCGGAAAGGATCGGAGATGACTTGGGAGCCGGAGCGTGAGATGCGGGAGCAACATCCGGAGTTATTTGCAGAGTGAGACTTCGAGGGCGAAGTCTAGTCCTAGTGGGGGAGAGTTGTAACAGCCCGGAATTTCAGGTATTGTTATAATTATGTTTTTGGGGTGTTTTAAGAGGGGACTCGGCGAGTTGGAGCCAGACTCGCCGAGTAGGACCGCAGACTTGGTCGCGGGTTCGCGACTGGACTCGGCGAGTCTGCACTGTTCAGCGGAAACCCTAGCTGTTTGGTTTTGGGACGTATACGACTTATAGGCCGTCATTGTCCGTTTTTGCTTACTGAGAAGAACCCTAAATCGGTTGTGTGCATCTAGAGCAAGATTGAAGGCCATTGGTGACCTTGAAGAAGTTGTTGTGCAAGGAAGAGAAGGGTTTTGGCTAAAGGAACAGCAAGGGAGTCACGTTATGAAGATTGGGGACACAGAGAGTGCATTATTCAGGTAATAATTCGGTTCATTTTCTGCTATGTTGATGTGTGCATGGATTTAGGGTTTATGGAACCCTTTTGTGGCTAGATTGGATGTTACCCTTGTTCCCCAAGCGATTGTAGCCCTGTATTAGGACCTTTAGAGGTCCAGAATGTCCCATGCTTGTATATTTCGGGAATCAATAGAGGTTTTGGATTGGAATCCTTATGCCTTAAGTTAAAATGTAAATTATAAGTCTTGGGGTGTAGCATGAGCACCTAAATGAAGGCCTTAAGTGATTGACCAGCTTAGGAGGACCAGACCTATGAATGGTAGCAGTTTGATCGACTGCATGGCATGGACTCGCCGAGTCCAATGAACAGACTCGGCGAGTAGCTTGGAGATTAACTGGGACTCGTCGAGCTGTTCTTCAGACTCGGCGAGTGGAGTCGGGGTGGCCCCTCGATTCTTCCACGAGGAACTCGTCGAGTCAAGAGAGATACTCGACGAGTAGAAAGGGAACATCAGGAAGTTATGAGGACGTCTAGACTCGCCGAGTCGCCATAACACTCGCCGAGTCCGGTCAAGTTGACCGTTGACCGTTGACCGTTGACCGTTGACCAGGGTTGAACTACATGTGATTTCTTAGGGTCAGTTGTCTTGCAAGATAAAAGTGTTAACAAGGGATATATGATATTATAGGGAGTCTGTAGCTCGGCGGATCGAGTACGAGTGATTTCAGGGGTTGCTAGCTTTCGATATTTACGAGGTGAGTCTTCTCACTATACTGTACCCGGAAGGGTTTGACTGTGTGACCGGAAGGTCGGATATGATATGTGTTATACGTGCTATAAATGGTAAGATAATTGCTATGCGTGCTATGTATGTTTATATGGGCCGGAAGGCAATATGTTATGTGATCGGAAGTCGAATATGATATATGATATATGTGCTATATGTGGTAAGATAAATGTAATATGTGCTGTGTATGTGTATGGGCCGGAAGGCAATATGTTATGGGCCGGAAGGCAATATGTTACGGGCTGGAAGGCGAATATTTATGGGCCGGAAGGCGATTATGTTATGGGCCGGAAGGCGTTGTGCTGTGGACCGGAAGGTCAGGGCCTGGAAAGGCATATATGTGTAAGTGGTATACTGGGGAACTCACTAAGCATTTATGCTTACAGTTGTTATGTATGTGTTTCAGGTACTAGTGAGGACCGTGGGAAGGCGCCGGCGTGATGCGTACACACTGTTCGATATTTTGAGATCTTGGGGATTTTATGATTGTATTTTGACATAAAACTTGGAATAATTATATTTAATTGAATAAAGTCACTTTATTTGAAATGAAAATTTTGTTTGAAAAATTGCGTTGTTACATATGTGATGCAATGCCCTCATTGCATATGATGCATAAAAACATAAAAATAAAGAGGGAATTGGAACAAACTCCCATGGGATAGCAGTGGATAGGTTGATCACTCTTATTTAAGCTCCAACTTCAATCAACTTTAGACATGGTAACATCTCATCCATGTCTTGGGTGTTTCGTCTCGTGTGGGTCGCTCCAAATATGTGAAAATCGGTGTAAAATCTTCAAGAATGGAAATGGAAGAACAAGGAAGCAAGTGATACAAGTATCAGCATCAAATCAGCAGTCCTTCAGCATAAAAAGTGAAACGACTCGTCGAGTCATATGGGGGACTCGTCGAGTAGCAGCGCGCCGTCTCAGAATTTGTGGATATACAAGGCGACTCGTCGAGTCAGCTTAGTGCACTCGACGAGTTGGCCACTGAACGAAAAATCTTGGTATTTTGCAACTGTTTTAGCCTCTAAAAACTTCTTTAACTCTTCCTCATGTTCGGACTCAATTGCTCATACCCCTAGGACCTGACTCGACACTTTGACGTTAAAATTCCGCTTCCTTGACTCGCTCTCACTCGCGAAAACATCCATGCTTTATATCTCTAAAAAATCCTAAGCAAGCAATCATAATTCAATCCTGGAAAATAACTAAAGCAAACAACCATTAAACATAATAAAATCTCAAAGCATACACACCAAATAAAAAATAAAACAAAACAAAAAATTAAAATTGTTTGATTAAAAACACAAATATATAAAAATCAATCTTCATCCTCCTCATCATCATTGGCGGCTCCACTTCCCCCGGCTCCACTTCGTCACGCACCAATCCTATCATCCCAAGATGGAATGAATGGGTAATTTCCACCATCAATATGTGGGATATTGAAGTGGTCGAAAAGTCGTATGTGGGATTGGTTGCTAAAGTTCAAAATTTTTCTGTTTATTATGAATCATTTCACCCCACACTTAGGCTATGCACACTCTCAAGCAGACATGCCCGATGATTTGGAAGATTAAGATTAAAAATGAAGGGAAAATAAAAAGAAAACTAAAAAGTAAAAGAAAGAAAACTCTATATAACGGGTTGCCTCCCGCCAAGCGCTTCTTTTTGAGGAGTCATGAGCTAGACTCCTTCCCATCTACGTTTTGTCATCCTCGAGCATCGGGAACGCACGCTTAACTTTTTGTGATTTGTACTTGGTCTTGTAAGCGTGTATCTTTTTCTTGTAAGCCCTTTTTAATTCATCTCTTTTTCTTTTCATTGCTTCATCTTCAGCTGCTTGGGCTTCCCTTTTCCTCTTTTTCTTCTTCACCCCCTTCTTTTTCACCGTCTCTTGAACCTCCTTTTCTTTGAATTTAATAACTTCACATTCCATGATGTTCCGTGCTCTAGGTTTAGTGGTGAATTGGTGATCAGCTTCCTCCTTCCTTTCCTTTATTTCTGCATCCTTTCCCGTGCTTAACCCTTCCTCAAATTGGATCGTATCAAGACATGCAACATCGGCGTATTGCACTCTCCTTTCCTTTCCTCTTTCTGTTGTTTGTTCTTCTAAAGACTCCTATATATTATTGATATCCAAGGTATGTGAAGGACTAGTAACAAGCAAATCCAAGTCGGCCAAGTGTTTGCCCAAATCGACTGGACTCGTCGAGTCCACTAGAGTGACTCGGCGAGTCGATACGAATTCCCTAGAATCTTGGGTTTCTTCTGAGTGGGCTCCTTCCAGTAGCTTTTCCAATTCTTCCAAGTCCTTGTTAACATCTCCTTCTTCTTCAGAGTGTATCACAAACTTGGTTGGATCTTCTTTCATCAAATGTGCAAGCTCTTTTTCTAATATCTCATCATCCAATTGGATCATTGAGACTTCTTCAATCTTTTTCTCTTCTTGCTTGATTTCTGGAATAGCTTTAAACTTCACAACCTCATCACTCACTCTCAATGTCAATGTAGACTCACTTATATCAATTAAGGCACACGCGGTGTTCAAGAAGGATCTCCCCAAAATAATTGGGATTTCGGGGTCTTCTTCCATGTCAACAACCACGAAGTCTACTGGGAATATGAACTTGTCAACTTTTATAAGGAGATCTTCACAAACGCCTTTTGGATGGATTATTGTCTTGTCCGCCAAATGGATCTTCATATGCACCGGTTTTGGTTCTGGTAGATTCATCTTCTTATAGAATGACAAAGGCATCATATTGATGCTTGCCCCCAAGTCAGCCAATGCTCGTGTGAAGATCTCATTACCAAATTGGCACGGAATCACCATATTGCCAGGATCACCCTTCTTTTTAGGTAGTTCACTCATCAAGACTTCTGCAACTTCAGCCAAATCCTTCCTAGCAGCAAAAAGGCTCTTAAGCAAGTTGAAGTATTTAGGCGTTTGAAGTATTGTTTCCGCGAATGGCACGTTAACTTGTAGAGCGTTAACATGATTCATGAAGGTTCTATATGCTTCAACTCTTTCTGAAGGCATGGCTTTGGTTAGGTAAGGCAGTGGAGGCTTATAAGGTTTCGAAGAATTGATGGGTTTCTCTTTTACGCATGGACTCGTCGAGTCCACAGGAGTGACTCGGCGAGTCGGGTCGGGTTTAGCTGGCTCCGGTTCTTCTACCTTGTCTTCCTTCTTCTTGGAGATCCTTAGTGCTTCTGTAATGTTTTCTTCACTTTTGGAGGTTATTGCGCTCACGTTCTCATTTCTTGGATTGGGCTCGGTGTTGCTCGGAAGTTGGCCCGGTCTTCTTTCATTTACTTGATGTGCAAGTTGTCCTAGTTGTTTCTCAATGTTGAGAATGGAAGCTTGCTGATTCCTCAACATGTTTCTGGTTTCTTGCATTGCTACATCATGATCATTATGTCTTTTCTCAGATGCGGTTATGAACCTTGTGAGTATATCTTCTAAATTCGCCTTCTTTTCTATCACCGGCTCTTCCTTTTGATAATATCCCCTCTCCTTCTGTTTGTATTTCTCCTCCTTAGCCTTTTTATACTCATCGTATGGGAGCCATTCCTTCTTGGGTTTCCTCCAGTCTTCATCGTATCTATCGCCACTGGAATAGAATACTTGAGCCTTTTTATTTCCGTTCTCGTCTCGATCACAATCCTTGGTAAGATGGGGGCCGCCACAATTTTCGCATCCAACTCTAATAGCATGGATCGTTTGATCCATTTTCGTCATTCTTCGGTCTAGGCTATCGAGTTTGGCTATTACCGCCGCCATGCCATCGTTCACTGAGTTTACTGCTCCACGACTCACTTCATTCCTCGGATTGTGGTATTCTCTAGAATGCTTAGAGAATTCTTCAATTAATTCCTTTATTTCCGGAGGTGGCTTTCGGGTGAGCGGGCCTTGTGAATCGAGTAGTTGCCTTGTGGTGACATTGACTCCATCATAAAAGATAGAGACCTCTTGTTGGCTATTAAGATCATGGTGGGGGCAATTTCTTAGTAGGCTCTTATATCTTTCCCAAGCTTCATAAAGAGATTCTCCGGGTTGTTGCTCGAAGTTGGTGATGGATTTCTTTAGCTTGGCTATCTTGGAAGGTGGGCAGAAATGATCTATGAACTCTTCTTTCATTTTGGCCCATGTGGTAACCGATCCGGGGGGGAGTGACTTCAACCAATCCTTTGCAGCTCCTTTAAATGTGACAGGAAGCATGCGTAGTAGCTGGATCTCGCGGGGCACATTGGGTACATTGAAGTAATCCGCCACATCATTTACTTCATCCAAGTGCTTGTAGGCGTCTTCATGATCTCTCTTGTGAAAAGGTATCTCCTTGAGTTGAGCGAGAATATGGCCCTTTAGTTCAAACGTAGCGGTAGCGGGAATTGCGGGTTGCACAAGTCCCGGGCCAGTGTCATCACGCATCCTCTTCTTCCACTCCCCCATGGGAATTTCGTCAATATTAGCCATAGCGGTGGCTAAATCGTCTTTAAACTCGGATGTGTGCTCGCTTTCTTCCTCGGTCTTGTAGTCGGTGTCTTTTGGGATCGTGTCTTCGATTGTGAATGATGCACTGGATGCTCCTGATTTGCTGCTCCTTTTCTTGCTAAAAACGGATTTCAGGTTTTTGAGTGGTGAGTTCTTTGAAGAAGCGGTTTCTCCAACGGCTCTGCCCTTGTTTCTTCTTAATGCGGTTTCCGGATCTTCAAGAGGGGGAACCAGAGGCGTAGCAGATCCTCGGGTCATGAACTAACTGCAAACCAAACAAAAAAAAACAAAACAAAACGCGTAAAAAGGAACAAAAAATTAAATCTGATTCAGCGTTGTACTCGCCGAGTCGGGGCGAATGCACTCGGCGAGTTCAAGTGAAAATCAGGGTTTTTTTTTTTTTACCTAAAAACTTAAACAAAAATTAAACAGAAATTAAGTTTGTGTAAGATGAATCTTACACAAAGGATCGATTGAATTAGAATTTTAATGCTAACTTTAGAACCGTTCCCCGGCAACAGCGCCAAAGACTTGATGTGTGTAAAACCAACTAGTTTTAATCCTACTTTAATTATTAAATAACACACAAAAGGCAGTGAACCTATCAATTGTGGTATAGCTAAATAAGCAGGGTATCGAACACAGGGAACGACAAATTAGATTAAAAACTAATTCTATCTAAGTTGATTAAGAAAATAGGGGTTTTTCTCTAGTTTTACAAGACTAGAAACTTACTAACTATAACTAATTAAAGACTAGAAAATGACAATTTAACTAGATTCAATAATGGGAAAGGAACTTCTGTTTAGTTCAACTCGGTTAACTTTATGGTTGATTTCAAGGTAATAGTGCAATGGATTAATTCTTTCGTTAGTTACCGATTCAAGTAATTAGGTTCATGTTCACTACCCTAATCCTTAGCAAATAAACTAACTCAAACAGTGGCCAATTGCTTAATTTAATTATATTTACTAGATTAATTATTTGGGTTAAGTTAGACTTGCAATAGCTAATTAATTCATTATTCTTAATTAACCTCTTGTTTGATGGTCATCTTACAAGCTTGCACATGATTTTACTCGATTTCCTTATTAATCCTAGTTTCATATTCATTAATCCTAGACATATGGTATAGTGGTCACATATCATATGAGGTTGATAATCAATAGATGTTCATGCTAATCAATTATCTTCCTATTAACAGAAAATTAATCATCATTCATACATAAGGTTCTTTAGCAAGCTAAAATAACAATAATTCACCAACTTGGAATTAATCCTACCAATCAATCAAATCATATTGTCAACTTTGTATCCCCAAACAGAAGTCTAAAGAATTTAGTTCATAACTAAGGTAAATAACAGCAAACAAATAAGTTCAAGTTGCTTAATCATGTTTGACAAAACAATAGAATAAGTAGAATGATGAAATTACGCCTTAATTACTCCCGGAATCGAATTCTAGCTTCCTTGGTCGACTTCTAGGGTTCTTCTGGCTTCTTATTCGCAGCAAGGCACTTCTCAAACTTCCCAGAATTCTCTCTTCTCGATTTGTGGAGTTATCTTTAAATATGCATTCCGACTCGTCGAGTCATATGGTGACTCGTCGAGACCCTCTCACATTCTTCGTATTGTGATAACTATCTTGACTTCCGAATCATTATCCTTCTGAATCCGCGACCGGACTCGTCGAGTCAAGGCTCGACTCGACGAGTAGAAGCCTTTTTTTGGGTGTTTTCCTTCTTCATTCCACTCTCGAGCTCCTAACCGCTTCTCTTGCTTCCTTTTGCTTCCGAGCTTCATCTTTGGACTGAAAAACATAATTTAACACTTTTAAGTACCTTTTGTCCATAATATGTGATAATTTAGCTAATATATGAATAAAAAACTATACTTAATACACACTAAATATGCACATATCACCAGACTGGGGGGACTTGATGATATATGGTCCACTAGTATGGCCCTGACTGCTCTAGCATTCCAGCCTAGCCTGGCGCGCTCCTGCCAGCCTTTCCTGGCGTTCTCCTGCCAACCTTGTTGGGGATTCCCTTGTCAGCCTTGCTGGGGACTCTCCTGTTGATTTATATGACTAGTTCCAGTCCGATGTCATTGGCCGCGTACCAATAACACCATACTGGGGGGGACTTGATGATATATGGTCCATTGGCATGGCTTAGACTGCTCCAGCGTGCCATCCTCACCTGGCACGCTCCTGCCAGCCCTGCCTGGCGTTCCCTTGCGAGCCTTGTTGGGGACTCCCTTGCCATCCCTGCTGGGGACTCTCCTGCCGGCCCGGCCAGGCACTCCCTTGCATGGCACTCCCTTGCCATCCCTTCCTGGTGTGTGCCCGCCAGCCCTACCTGGGGTGCGCCCGCCAGTCCCGCCCGGTGCCTCTTGGCAGCCTAACCCAGCTCCTTGCTAACTGGGCCTGAGTTGGGCAATCCCAAGGTCTGCCCTAATTCCCCTTGACCTAGTTGTCCCCTATATAATGAATAGTGCCTCCTCCATGAAGGGGACTTTCCCTAAAATCTTTCCCTAGAACTTCCCCATGGCTCAGCCGCCACTATACTCCGTCCGGGTGGCTCAGCCGCCACTCGCTGCTGTCAGCCACCATACACCACCACCATCACTAGCACCAAGATGGTTCTCTCCAGCTATGGAGGACCATCTCGGATCTTCTAGCTGATCTAACTTGACCGTCGGAGTCCGCTCCCGAGGCACAGTCCCTGGGACGGCTCTAACAGGTTTGCACTGTGATATCCAAATCTCCGCCGCAGCAGTAGACCAGAAGACCTGCTGGAGGTCGATGTCGCATCAGTAAACAAGTGGACTTTTGGACCATTGGAGGGGTAGATTGGTCTTTTACCCTTATGAGAGAGCATAAGAAGGGATTAGTCTAGCCTTTGAGAGCCATTATTAATTATAGATAATTTTTGTATATGATTAGACAGAGGCTAGATCAGTGTTCTGAGTTCGAGATCATTCGAGTTTACCCGAGGTGAGTCATCTCACTATACATTACCCAGGGTGGTATCTATATGTGGACTGGAAGGTCATATGTGTTTGTTTGAGATTATGTGTATTGTGATTATATATATATATATATATATATATATATATATACACACACACACACTATGTGCCATTCTAACTGGACCGGAGGGTCCAACGATTTATGAGGCCAGAAGGCTCAACCACACCGAACCAGAGGGTCCAACGAGCTAGACCGGACCAGAGGGTCCAACACGCTATGGGACTGGAGGGTCCCGCTGGGACACACCGACCAGTGGGTCGTACAGTGTACAACCTCGAGTGGCGAATTGTTGTATGTGGTATTTTGAGGAGCTCATTAAGCATTCATGCTTACTATATGTGTTATGTGTTTTAGGTACCCCGGAGGATCGCGGGAAGGCACTGGCGTGATTGTACACACACTCGAGATTTGGAGTTATGTTTGTGCATCTTGGATTTAAACAATTGTTTGAAAACTTGTATTGATTTTTGAGAATTAATGTTGAGATATGTGTTTTATGAATATTAAAAATGAAAATTTTGGTTTCAAAAATTATGTCGTTACAAGTTGGCATCAGAGCCTTGGTTTGAGGGATTCGGATACACCTTCGGGCTTATCTGAACTCAAGCTGAGGATTTGAGAAAAGTTTTCAAAAGAAACAATTTTTTTTCTAAAAAGAGTAAAAGATTCAAAAGAGCAGAAAAGGATAGTATGTACAATCAGCCAACCCCCAAACGGTGATTTCCTTAAATACCCTTACATTATGTGTTATGAGATATTATGAGATGTGTCATGCATGCTACTGCTACTATGAAGAACGTTGAGTGTGAGTAGGTAGCAGAAAGGAGCTTATGAGAGGTCTACTGGAGGGTAGCCTGCATTCAACAAGATATAGAGTACTTGCGATCTCAAATCCTAGGAGGAGGACTTGGGGTGAATACTGATGTGGTGTGGAAGGTAGTATAGGGATCGTACTACTGGAAACACCGGGTCAGAAAGGAGTCCAAGTAAGAATCCTTAGGGTACTAAGGAACAAGTAGGGTTGAGTGGTCGAGTGAGTCTCTGATTTCTTTTGTGTTGTGTTTCAGAGACATTATGGTGGGTACGCACCACACTCCAGGGAGCAGCAGTGTTAGCGATGATGAGATTTTCAGGATGATTCATGATGAGGTGGTTGCAGCCATTCGAGCTAAGATACCAGAGATGTTTGGGTCTATCAAGACCATGTTGATTGAGACATTTGATGAGCGGTATGCTGCTCTTACCGATGTTGTTGCTGCAGCCACCGCAACCGTTGCTGCTGCTAGGCCACAGGGGGTGACTCGTTGTTGTACCGGGAGTTCAGCAACACGAAACCACCAGAGTTTGATGGGACTCAGGATCCGATAGTAGCGATGAGATGGATTTCTAACATTGAGGGATGCTTTTACTGTTCTACACGTGCTCTTGCCCGGAGCATCTAAGGGTACGGTTCGCGTTGAACCAGCTTCGCTTGTGAGCAAAGGATTGGTGGAAGTTTGTGACAGCTGACTTTTCTACTGCAGAGCTTACTGCAGTGACTTGGGAAAGGTTCACCGCTATGCTTCGAGACGAGTATGTTACCCCGGTGGAGAGGGAACGGTTGGCCCAAGAGTTATTTACCCTTAAGCAGGGGACTGAGTCTGTGACTGTGATCACATGGATGTTTCATGAGAGGGCATTATTTTGCCCTGAGGACGTGTCTACCGAGCACGCATGTATGAGCCGATATCTGAGCATTCTGAGGAGAGACATTCGTGAGTTCGTGGCGAACTCGACATACCGAACATTTGCTGAGCTCCAGGAAAATGCTCGGAAGAGGGAGATTGAGCTTAAGACTCAGGCCAAGGAGGAGGCGGAGTCTCAGAGGAGGGATAGGCGCCCGAAACAGTCCCAGTCGGTGGCCAAGCGGGCATAGCCTGCTGATTAGAGATCGAGAGGCCAGAAGGGCCACACTTGTGGGAAGTGCGGCAAGAGCCATGATAGGATGTGCAGGTCAGGTGTGTGTTACAAGTGCGGGAAGGAGGGACATATCGTGAGGGATTGCCCCAAGGGATTTTAGGTTTTCTTTCATTGCAACCAGACTGGCCATAGGAAGGCCGAGTACCCGCAATTGCTTCAGTGATCTACGCTTTCTACCACTCGAGCTACAAAGAGTCGGCCCGTGAAGCCCGAGGCACCGAAGGTTCACGGTAGAGCCTTCCAGTTGACAGCGGAGGAGGTCCGTGCAGCACCCGATATTGTGGCTGGTATGTGATCTTTTGCTTATTCTTTTGTTTATATATGGTGCTTATATGTGATATGTTTAGGTACCTTCCTTGTGAGTTTTGTACCTGCTTTAGTGTTGTTTAACTCGGGTGCAAGTCGATATTTTGTATCGCTAGCATTTAGTCGTCACATCAGTAGCCGACGTGAGGCATTGAGTCGACCTTTGAGAGTCTCCATAGCTGATGAGCATGCTGTTTTTGCGACTGATGTTATCCGGGAATGTGTGCTTGAGATTTTTAGAGTCGAGTTTCCGATAGATTTGGGTGCCTATCGCGATGGGGGATGTTTGTGTCATCGTAGGAATGGACTGGTTGAGCCGATTCGGAGACATGATCGACTGTGAGCATCAGCTGGTGACCATCTGAAACCCTAGTGGGGGAGTACTTACGGTATTCGGTGAGGGTACCCGATATGGGTCAACATTTTGTTCGGCTGCTCGGGCAAGGCAGAGCTTGCAGCAGAGTTGCATGGGTTTTCTGGCGTATGTGTCAGATACACGGGATGTTATGGAGAGACCGAGTGTTATCGCTGAGGTTCGGGTGGTTAGTGAATTTTCGGATGTTTTCCCCGAGGAGTTATCGGGTGTGCCTCCCGAGAGGCAAGTGGAGTTTCGCATTGATTTGCTTCCAAGGGTGGCACCTATCGCCAAGGCACCCTATCGCTTTGCACTGCCAGAAACGCAGGAGTTATTCTCACAGCTTCAGGAGCTGTTAGGAAAGGGATTAATTGGTCCGAGTAGCTCTCCGTCGGGAGCACCGATCCTTTTTGTCAAGAAAAAGGATGGTTCGCACCAGATGTGTATTGATTACCGAGAGTTGAACAAGCTAACAGTCAAGAACGTTTTTCCACTCCTAAGGATCGACGATCTATTCGATCAGTCGCAGGGTGCTTCTTGGTTTTCCAAGATTGATTTGAGGTCAGGGTATCATCAGATGTGGGTTCGTGAGGAGGATATTCAGAAGACAACATTTAGAACTCGTTATGGGCATTATGAGTTCGTGGTGATGCCTTTTGGGCTCACCAATGCACCGGAAGCATTCATGGACCTCATGAACCGAGTATGCAAGCCTATGTTGGATCGTTCGGTGATCGTGTTCATCAACGATATTTTGGTGTATTCGAAGTCTAGAGAGCAGCATGATGAGTAATTGAGAGAGGTTCTCGGAGTATTGAGATCGGAGAGGCTTTATGCCAAATTCTCCAAGTGTGATTTCTGGTTACGAGAGGTCCAATTTTTTGGAAACCTCGTTAATCAGAATGGGATTTTGGTCGACCCGACCAATATTGAGGTGCTTATGAGTTGGGAGATGCCGAGATCCCCCACCAAGATCAGGAGTTATCTGGGGTTATCCGGATACTATCGGATGCTTATCAGATATTTCTCCAAAATTGTTGTTCCTCTCACCAAGTTGACCCGGAAGGATGTTGCTTTTGTTTGGGGTCCCGATCAGCAGACCTCGTTTGAGACTCTTCGCCAAAGGTTGTGCGAAGCTCCAGTGTTAGCTCTTCCTGAGGGAATGGAGGACTTCGTGGTTTACTATGATTCATTTATATCGGGGTTAGGTACAGTGCTTATGCAGGGGGAACGTGATAGCATATGTATCAAGGCAACCGAAGCCTCATGAGACGAGGTATCCCACCCAAGATTTAGATTTGGGGGCATTGGTGTTCACCCTCAAGATCTGGCTCCATTACTTGTATGGGGTTTGGTGTACCATTTACACAGACCACAAAATCTTGAGGTATCTGATGGATCAGCCTAACCTGAATATGCGCCAGAGGAGACGGTTGGACGTGGTAAAAGATTAGGATTGTGAGATTTTGTATCACCCAGGGAAGGCTAACATGGTAGCTGATGCCCTGAGCCGCAAGGCGGAGAGTGCCCCGATTCGGGATATATGCATGAGCATGACAGTGATGACTCCGATGTTGGATACCATACGAGAGGCCCAGGCGGAGGCCATGAGACCAGAGAACCGCAAGAAGGAGCGGGTGATTGGCCAGGTATCCAAGTTTGTAACGGATAGCCAGGGACTTATGACCTTTCAAGATCGGATTTGGGTGCCTTATACAGGCGGAGCTCATAGCACTCTGATGGAGGAGGCGCATATGTTGAGATTTTCGATCCATCTCGGGGCCACTAAGATGTATTTTGATTTGAAAAGAGACTATTGGTGGCCCTGTATGAAAAGGGATGTAGCGTGGGTAGTAGAGAGGTGCCAGACCTACCGTCGGGTCAAGGCAGAGCACCAGCGTCCTTATGGTCCATTGCAGCCTTTGGAGATTCCCCAGTGGAAGTGGGAGCAGATCTCGATGGAATTTATCACCAAATTACCGAGGACAGCGTGTGGAGTTGACGCGATCTGGGTGATTGTGGATCGATTCACGAAGAGTGCTTACTTCCTTGCTATTTGTGACATCCCCATTTTCACGGCCAGAAAAGACCGATTTTGTTTATGCTTTATAAAAATCAGAGTACTTCATTTTATAAAAATATTACGGAATTTGTTCCCAGAAAAACATGGTAAATACGTTATTAAAACATTTTCGAAGAAACGTATTTATTTCATTTTAAAACGTTGGGACGTCATCGTTAATACAGAAACATAAGCATAAACAGAACTTATAATTATTTACACTAGTGATCTACATCTCTTTAAATCTCTTAGTGTAATGTCACTTCATATCAACACCTGTGATATAAATAAACTGAGTGGGTCAGGTTGGGAAACCTGGTGAGTACATAGGGTTTTCAACCCACAATAATATAATTATTATGTTTAAACAATCAAACAATCAACCCAATTACCCATCCCCGTTATCTTCTTTATTCTTAAGGATCTACCCTAAGAATCAGTTATTTCTCATCCATTCATTCCTAAGGATCATCCTAAGGAAACAACATGAAGTCCATTGTTGCTAATGACACATTGGTCAAGCGCAGCTGCTAATATTGTCACTTAGGCTCAGCTGCCAGAATTAGGACATTTTCTATGAGGTGCATCTGCCAGTATTGACCTTTAAACACTACTGTCATGGTCATAAGGCTCCCTATTAGGCGCAGCTGCCGATACTATCCTTAGAGCGCAGCTGCTAGGACGTTTACCGTAGATCTAAATCATCTACGGGTTGTGGCGCAGCTGCCAGTGCTCATCTATAGGGTACTAGGTCCACTGCTGCCAATGTATACCTATAGGGCACTAGGTCTGTACTACTAATGTTCCTCTATTCCAGCTTTTATCCATCATCATTCATCTACCCATGTTTTACCCAACATATTTTGTAGATATAAAATACTTTATACAGTTTACATCATTTAAAACATGTATAAAACTCTTTCACCAGCATAGACAACAAGTATTCAGACAATATGCACACATAACACGTAATTTATATTAAAATACTTCATATCTATGTGTAAGATGAAAGAGACCATGCACTCACCTGATTAGGTGGTGATTCCGAACTCAGACAACACTTCGTTATCTCAAAACAATTTTCCTCGACAAAATCTAGTATCAATACCACTAGGGTTTAGTTTTTTAACGTTAACCACGACTAATTAATAGTCTAGATATTATTACTATTATATAAGCGTTAAATAACACTCAATATAACTCATAATAATAGCCCAAATAATTATTTTAAGGTCCTAATAATGTTACTATAATTAAATAAAATCTATATTAAATATAGTATAGACGTAGCTCACTTACAGCGAGTTTTTATTAAAAACCGGGCTTCGCTGGAGCAGCGTTTCCAAGCCGAAAGCTTTTCTTCTCGGAGCTGTCGGGCGCTTCGGGGCTTTCTTCTCGTGCTAGGGAGGTTCCGTAGACTTGGGAGGGGTTTAGGGAGGCTAGAGAGAAGTTAGAGAGAGAAAGAGAGGCTTATGGTGTGAAGAAAATATAAGGAGTTCACCCTTATATTTATAGGAGTTTTATAGTAAAGTAGTCTCTAAGCTTCGTCCGTAACTTTTGAATACGAGCTCCGTTTTTGTCTGTCTTTTTACCGTTGAGTTCCTATTAATGAGATCTTCAACTTTCATTTAGACCTCGTTGGCTAATTCTCATTCTATCTCGGATTTACAAAACTGTATCGAATTCGCCGCGCTCGAAAAGTAGGGACTAAGCTTCGTCCATAACTTTTGCATACGAGCTCCATTTTTGTATGTCTTTTTACCGTTGAGTTCCTATTAATGAGATCTTCAACTCTCATTTAGACGTCGTTGGCTAATTCTCATTCTATCTCGGATTTACAAAACTGTATCGAATTCGCCGCGCTCGAAAAGTAGCGACTAAGCT
This sequence comes from Lactuca saligna, assembly GCF_052625555.1. Classification (NCBI taxonomy): domain Eukaryota; kingdom Viridiplantae; phylum Streptophyta; class Magnoliopsida; order Asterales; family Asteraceae; genus Lactuca; species Lactuca saligna. The sequence continues at coordinate 141,185,614 of NC_136425.1, forward strand.
TCGTCTATATCTATCTCATACTATCTCCGTTTTCGACGTTCTTTATATCCATGCATAGGTAAAAATAATATCTACAACTTTCATTTTGGCTCCGTCGGCTAATTCTCGACCGATCATAAATTTAACAGTAGGAGGCGTTTAGACTGTTAAATGACCGCGAAGAATTCGTAACTCTTTCATACGAACTCCGTTTTCGTCCATCTTTTTACTGTTGAGTTCCTATTAATGATATCTTTAACTCTCATTTAGGTCGCGTAAGCCAAAAACCGCTCGAACTAAAATTCGAGTTTCGGGCTGTACACTACTAAGCTGAAACTTTGAAAAATCATAATTTCCTCATACGAAGTTAGATTTGGGCGTTCTTTTTACGTATTTTCTGATTTTAACATACTCTATGACTTTGGTTTAGATAACTAAGGCTAAAAAGTCTTCTATCATAAATTCACTTTTTACGCTTCTCGGTGCCGTGCCGGTTTTGCCATAAAACTTCGACGGGCCATAACTTCTTCGTTATAACTCAGATTTCGGCGTTCTTTATATGTACGGAAACCTTGTGACATATAATATAACTTGGTTAAAATTATTTATTCTAAATAATGTTTTTCCGAAAAGTCATTTTCGACCCATATTGCCTCTAAATTGACTAGCCCGGATCTACGGGCGTTACACTATTAGTGAGAGGTCTTCTGTTGAAAGGCTGGCAGAGATTTATGTGTGAGAGGTGGTAGCTCGGCATGGTGTGCTGACATCCATAGTTTCGGATCGGGATGTGCGTTTTACTTCCAGATTCTGGAAGAAGTTCCATGAGGAGTTGGGAACGCGATTGCATTTTAGTACCACCTCCCACCCACAGACAGACGGACAAAGTGAGCGGACGATTCAGACGCTCGATGACATGCTTCGGGCATACGTTATGGATTTTCATGGGAGTTGGGACTCATACCTACCTTTGGCTGAGTTTTCCTATAACAACGGCCACCACTCGAGCATCCGTATGCCTCCCTTCGAGCTTCTTTATGGGTGGAGGTGTCGTACTCCCATCTGCTGGGGAGAGGTAGGACAGAGAGTTATGGGTGGCACTGAGATTGTGTCGAAGAAAACCGAGCAGATTCAACATGTCAGATAGAGGTTGCAAATGACTCAGGGTCGTTAGAAGAGTTACGCGGACAGACAATGATCCGAGCTTGAGTTTCAGGTTGGAGATTTTGCTCTTCTGAAAGTTTCCCCATTGAAAGGAGTGATCCGGTTTAGGAAGCAGGGCAAGTTGGGGCCTCAATATATTAGACCTTTCAGGGTGATTGCCAGGGTTGGCAAGGTAGCATATCAGTTGGAGCTACCTGAGGAGTTGAGCTAGATCCATAGCACCTTCCACATTCCCAATTGAGGAAATGTGTGGCTGATGAGACGGTGGTAGTACCATTAGAGGACATTCAGGTGGATGCAAGCTTGAATTATGTCGAGAGGCCGATCGCGATCCTAGATCGGAAGGTGAAAGTTCTGAGGAACAAGGAAGTTTGGAAGTGCACCTGGTTCAGGTCCGGTGGAAGCATCAGAAGGGGTCCGGTTTTACTTGGGAACAGGAGTCGGAGATGTGGGAGCAGTACCCCGAGTTATTTGCGGAGCAGGACTTCGAGGGCAAAATCTGATTCTAGTGGGGGAGAATTGTAACATCCAGAAATTCAGGTATATCTCCTTGATCCTATTCTTTCCTCAAGTTGTCAAAAGTAGTCCTTGAAAGAAGTGTTTGGCTTTTGAGTACGCTGGGCGTAAGGAGAGTACATTTTACGTACTCATGAGCGTATTCTTGACGCGGAGTCTACCCAGTACGTTGGGAGTACCATAGTGTATGTTGGGCGTACTAGGTACAGATGGAAACCCTAACTGTGGGGGTGAGCCCTATATAAGGAACCTTTTGGCCTCACTTTTAGCCACCATTTCTAGAGAGCAAAACCTAAGTGTGCCAAACCCTCGTTCTAGATCTTGTGTGTGTGTTTGACCTTGATAGTGTTCTTGTGTGCCTTTGAAGAGAATATGGTGCCATTGAAGAAGCTAGATTTGGAGTGCAAGCCTTGGATCTGAGCTTTTCATAGGTTGGAGCAACAGTTGGAGGTGAAAAGCTCAAAGCTTTCTCAGTCTTTTTGATTTGTGCATTATGGGCCATTTCTAGGGTTTTTATCCCAAAGGTGGAGACTTTATGAGCAAAGAAGCTCCATAGACCTTGATCTGTCCATATTTAGTGCATAAACTATTGTAGATCCATAAAAATCCGATCTTGGACGTTAGGAGAGATCCATGCATGAGATATGTGCTCTTTTGTGAAGGAAGTGGTGTGTTTTGGTTGATGATGACCTTTACAGCCATGCAAAGGCGTAAAGTCTTCGACTTTATGGATTAAGAGGCTGTAGGGGGTCCAGACATGTATTTTGAGCCAATGTCCTAACTGACTAAGACCACAAGTGAGTTAATAGTGAAACTGGGACGTACGCTGAGCGTAAATCCCAGAACGTGGGGCGTAGGGTTCAATTAGCCCGATATCAGCATAGTGGTTGAGTACGCCCAACTTAGGGATCTGGTACGCGCCGCGTACTCCTTAAGGTTGACTTTTGTTGAGTTTTAGGGTTAAGTCAACAAGTGGACTTTTGGACCATTGGAGGGGTATAATGGTCTTTTACCCTTCTGAGAGAGCATAGGAAGGGATTAGTCTATCCTTTGAGAGCCATTATTAATTAGAGATAATTTATGTATATGATTAGGCGGAGGCTAGATCAATGTTCTGAGTTCGAGATCATTCGAGTTTACCCGAGGTGAGTCATCTCACTATATATTACCTAGGGTGGTATCTATATGTGGTTCGGAAGGTCATATGTGTTTGTTTAAGATTATGTGTATTGTGATTATATATATATATATATATATATATATATATATATATATATATATACTATGTGCCATTCTGACCAGACCGAAGGGTCCAAGGATTTATGAGGTCGGAAGGCTCAACCAGACCGGACTAGAGGGTCCAACGTGCTACGGGACTGGAGGATCCTGCTGAGACACACCGACCATAGGGTCGTACAGTGTACAACCTCGAGTGGCGAATTGTTATATGTGGTATTTTAGGGAACTCACTAAGCATTCGTGCTTACCGTGTTATGTGTTATGTGTTTCAGGTACCCTGGAGGATCGCGGGAAGACACCGACATGATTGTACACACACTCGAGATTTGGAGTTATGTTTGTGGATCATGGATTTAAACAATTGTTTGAAAAATTGTATTGATTTTGAGAATTAATGTTGAGACATGTGTTTTATGAATATTAAAAATGAAAATTTTGGTTTGAAAAATTATGTCATTACATGTTGTAAGACTGCGGGGTAGCCCATAGTATTCACTAGTAGGTAGATAGTGTAGAAGTGTTGTAAGACTGTTGGGTGACCCGTAGCATTCACTAGTTGGTAGTTAGTATTGAAGTCATGTAATATTGTGGGGTGGCCTGTAGCATTCACCGGTCCCTGTGCAGCGGTGAGGGTGTGGCAAATTCATGTTTGGTCACAAATTTCTTCAGATGGTTAGGACTAGAGTGGGTCAAGTCGTAAGACTGTGGGAAGGCCACAACATCCATAAAATCAGGAAATGGTAGGTCGTAGGAGACCGGGTATGATACAAGACTACATTGGGTTATGTAGCATTCATTTTAGTAGTGTATTTGGTGGCAAGGTGGGTTGGGCAGTTATTCCCAGTCGAAAATTTCTTTCGGAGAGTTGCATGGGGCGATTGTGGGTGTGTGTGTGTCTTTTAGCTCTGCAATTAGGTAAGAGTCCGGTGTTTCAGGTAGTTAGAAGACAAGTTGGGATCAAGGAGGTCTCGGTTGCTTTTGGAAAGAAGCTAGGGTGCAACAAGATGATTCTGAATGGTTTGAGTGAGTTTGGTTCGTGTGCGAGTCGATTGTTATTCCGGGCATGCTAAGCTGGTTGCAGTTGGATTAAATAATCTCAGAGTGGTTGATTGGACCCTGTTGCCCAGCTCTCGTTTGAGTCTAAACGTTGCAGGGGAGGAATCTCCTACTCGAAGGATTACTTGAGCCTTCTGTCAAGTATGAGTGTTCTGCAATAGTATAAGGTCAGTGATTTTGTTCCCGTGGAATCATCAAGATAATAAGTATTGGAAGTTCTTTGTTTAGTCTAGTATTCATTAAGGGTTTGGCATGATAGTGGTTCAGTGTGTGTTCTGTCGGGAAGTTAGACCAATTTGAGACTTTGGGTTTCGGGAAAGGTAGAGGTGGTTTTCTGCAAGGGTTTAAGGTTCGTTCTTCTTCAGGTTTGGTGAGTTCTTCTATAATTGATTTTGTTCGCCTTGGGAAGGTTGTGGTATTCTCAAGATTGTGGTCGTATTGCTTAGGATGTTGGCGTATTGGGAAAGGTAATGGCTGATTTTGAGGACGAAATCTTATTTAAGTGGGCAAGAGTTGTAACGCTCTGTTTCGAATCGTTACCCATTTGAGCGGGGGTGATGAAATGTAGATGGTTTGGGAATTCGGAATTAGTTTTAGTGCCAACGGGCATTTTGGTAAATTGACAACGGGCCTTTATGGAAATTGGACTTTGTGTTCCGGAAAATTTAAGTCAAGTATAAGTTGATAATAGTGTAGGGCTTCTCGATACCTTTTAATTGATATAAGGATGGTCGGAATCGAAACTGTATCGAGAGAGTGATGGCCTTCAAAATAAATTAGGGTTTAAGGGTAAACCAAGTACGTGAGGCGTACCAAAGGAGTACGTGGGGCATACTTGTGTGAGGGCGACTACGCCTTGCGTAAGGGAGTGTACGCTTAGCATACTTCAGAGGAGGGATCGGGGTGCGAGACCTCATACGGTGGACGGACTAATAAGCAACTAATTAGTTTTAAAAATTAGGGATAATGACTTAGGAGGGTAATAACGTTTCCTGTTTGTCCATTTTAGGTCCCTAACGTATTTTTTGTGTGTATTACACCATTAAGGTTATTATAACCGTTTACAAATAGTCATTTTAACAGGAAGAAGCCGGTAAAAGGATTATTTATAAACGGTTATAACAACCTTAATGGTGTAATATACACAAAAAATACGATGGGGACCTAATATGGACAAATGGGAAACGTTATTACCCTCCTAAGTCATTATCCCATGAAACTATAAACCCCTATAATAAATTTCTACTTTTTAAATAAGAAACTTATAGGTCTTGGGGTTGGTAGTTTGGATGTTTTTAACCTCGACCTTATTTATAAATGGAAGTAGCGGTTTCTTAATGACAATGGAGCTCTTCGGGTCAAAATTGTCAAATTTTGTCATGAGGAAGGTGGTGGTTTTTTGGACGATTCGAGAATAGGAATTGGATGGGGTGTTTGGCAAAAGATTGTAGGATCCATTAATCACCTCCATGAGAATGGTTGTATTCCTTCTAATTACATGTATAGAGTGGTGGGGGATAAGACTCAAACCAGGTTCTAGAAGGATGTTTGGTGCTTGGATATTCCTCTTAAGGAGCGGTTCAGGAGGCTCTTTGCTTTGGCCTTTAATCAAGATGCTCGAGTAGCACCAAACATCATTCTAGAACCTCGTTTGAGTCTCACCCCCCCCCCCCCCCACCACCACTCTATACATGTAATTATAAGCAATACAACCATTCTCATGGAGGTGATTAATGGATCCTACAATCTTTTACCAAACACCCCCTCCAATTCCTATTCTCGAATCGTCCGAAAACCCACCACCTTCCCCATGAGAAAATTTGACAATTTTAACCCGAAGACTTCCATTGTCATTAAGAAAGTGCCACTTTCATCTATAAAGAAGGCCGAGGTTAAAAACATCCAAACTACCAACCCCAAGATCTATAAGTTTCTTATTTAAAAAGTAAAAATTTATTATAGAAGTTTATAGTTTCATGGGTCATGGGATAATGACTTAGGAGAGTAATAATGTTTCCCGTTTGTCCATATTAGGTCTCCAACATATTTTTTGTGTATGTTACACCATTAAGGTTGTTATAACCGTTTATAAATAATCCTTTTACCGACTTCTTCCTGTTAAAAGGACTATTTATAAACGGTTATTGATCTAAAATAGACAAACAGAAAACGTTATTACCCTAGATCATTATCCCTAAAAATTAAAACTCAATCTCATACGGCTTCTAAATTGCTCTAAATTGATACGACATAAAATTAACTTAAGTTAGGCGCCGCACCTATTCGTTTACGTTACTGATACCACCCACGGACCCCCGGGTTTACAAAGAAAATTTTGGCAGCTGTTAAACACGCCCCAGGGTAAGCGCGTAGATTAATGTGTGGAAGAATCTTTTGTCTGATACCAAAAAGAAAACTTAACCATGTCAACAAATTTCAATATCTCAATAATACGCCTCTTTTTATGTCTATGTGCTTGTTTTGACCCCTCCACTTCTAGGTGTCTTGTTGATATACCCCAAATGTTAAAACTTTTCTTCATTGAAATCAAGTGCATCATTATATTATCGGAACATTTTTACTAAATTATTAAGCAATTAGTAAATTTGACGTCTAACTGAAAAATAATTGATAACTGAAAAATAATTGATAACTGAAAAATTAGCTAATAGACGTAAAATAATTGCTTGTAATATATCAAATAGCATAAGAGAACATATAAATAATTGAGTTTTTTTATGATTAATAAAAGAAGTGTTTTGGCTTGACAAACAAAATACCTAAAAAGCTCAAAAATTAAGTGAATTTTTTATAATTAATAAAAGATGTGTTTTGCCTTGACAAACATAATATCTAAAAAGCTCAAAAATTAAGTTAATTTATAACCAAGACTTGACGTTAAAAAAACACAGCCTTAGCTATAAAATATGTATTTTTCTATTAAAGGTTCTCAATTCAAATATAAAAGCTTCATGAAAAAGCGTTAATCTTTTTCTTTTACTAAATAAGACTTTCAAATATATTGTATTAGTGGAAAAGATCCATATATCTTTAGCTCAAACTCTGAAATGCCTAATGCTTTAAAACTAATCTTTTTTTTTTTCAACAATTATATATATATATATTCTAAAAATTGCATATAGCCAGAGTTATCAGATTTGGCCATGTATTCACATATATGCCAAATAATCATCTTACTATCGACACATTCTTCCAAATTACTGAACAATCTGTCATGTCAAAATGAACCCTAAGTAAATTGTTTGGAAAGCATTTTAAAAACATTATTTGAAAGGAACTAACGATTCTATTTAAAAAAATATAGGGTTATTTATGTAAACATTGATAAAGTTAAGGGTTCAATTATATGTATCCTTTTGCGTTCAAATTACAGTCAAAGCTTCTCGACCCGAACCTCCTTTCACACGGGTCACATAACCACAGTTTCGTCTATTATTGTGCCTGCCCTTTGCAACCGACTCTGTGTATTGTATAAATATAGATCCATCGATTGATCGATTATCATCCTTCAGAATTAAGCAACAATCAGTTTTCAGTAGACGATTTCATCTCTCTTTGAATCAATCATCTTGATCATGGCCGAAAACGCTGTTCCTGTTACTACTCAACCAGAGGTTCGTCTTTTCTAATTTTTAATTATTTTCTCTCACTGATTTTAGTCTGCATGTTTGATTTGTTGTTTCGATTGATCTGCTGTGTAAGAACGTAGACCATATTAATTGATAATCGTAACCTAGGGCCAAAGCGAAACCGATTCGTTGAAATTTATTATTAATAATGGAAAATTGGGAGAAATTGTTTTGATCGTTTGAAAATCGATAACAAACCTAAATAACGAACACAAGTCCTTGCGAAGATGTGAATCTGCATAAATTTTCTTGATACTAATTGTGCCTAATTTCAACTGTCTGAAACAATCATCTTCTATCTCAAACACATCTTCCTTTCTTCAATTCTAGTAAGATCGATCCTTCAAAAACCAGTAGGATAACGGAATACAATACTTTAATTGCATGCAAGAAAGATAGGTGTTAAAACGATGACATATTCACAAGAAAGACGAAACGATAATCGACTATTACACTGCTAATTTCATATACTGTTCAAATCTACTTATTGATTTGACAATCGTTTCTCGTTTTTGTTGCAAAAGGTACAGATCGAACAAGAGAGGTTGAAATACCTTGAATTTGTTCAAATTGCAGTGTTCCATGCAGTAGTTTATGCATCAAGAGTCTATGGCTACGCTAAAGACAACTCTGGCCCTCTAAAACCTGGTGTGGAAACAATCGAAGGTACCCTCAAGACTGTTGTTGGCCCTGCTTATGTCAAGTTCCATGATGTCCCTGTTGAGGTCCTCAAGTTTGTTGATCGTAAGGTCAGTTTTTCTCCTCTCTCCTCTTTCCCTTCCCCTTTTTTTTTAACTGAAGTATTCTTAAGGTATAAAAGTACATTGCAAATTCTTGCTTTTCAGGTAGATGAGTCGGTGACCATAATCGACAGCCGGGTGCCGCCTTTGTTGAAGGAGGTGAAGACCGCCGGAGTGGTGGAGACGGCCTCAGGGCTAGCGAAAACCGCGTACACGAAGCTGGAGCCGACCGCTAAAGGGCTTTATGTAAAATATGAACCGGTTGCAGAGCAATATGCTGCATCAGCTTGGCACTCTTTGAATCAGCTTCCACTCTTCTTTAAAGTGGCTAATGTGGTTGTACCAAAAGCAGCTTATTATTCTGAAAAGTACAACCAAACTGTGCAGCAAACAGCTGAGAAAGGGTACAAGGTTTCTTCTTATCTTCCATTGGTGCCTACTGAGAGGATTGCTAAGGTGTTTAACTCTACTGCTGCTTGAGTGTGTGGTGGATGTTATGGTGATGTGGTTTGGTTTGATGTTTGAAGTTGGATGATGGATGATGGATGATGGAAATGTTTGCTTTTTTTCTTTTTTTGTGGTGGTGTTTTTACTTGACATTTGTTTTGGATTGATGTAGTCATGAAGAATGGGGATTTGGTTGATGTGTACAGTTTAAGGTTTGGGAGTATGTTGTTTTTGGTTTATGAAGTTTCATCTATATCTTCTTTTGAAAAGAATGTGTTTTTTTGTTAGGTGTCATGATGAGCAACAAATATGCAAGATAATATTGTTTAATGTAAGAGTTGAAAGAAGTGGAATATGTAGTAGGCAGTTAGTCATGTTGGTCTTTAATGGATATGTTGAACTCTCTAATGGAAGAATAAAGTTCTTTGCGATGGGTATGGAATTTAGTTTCATAAATGATTTTCTTTAGAGATGTTTTATTGAAGCCTTGTAAAGTTCTATGTATTGACAAGTTCTATGTATTTAGAGAAAAAAATTGTAGAATTGTATGGAAAGTAGAGGGTTGATTTGACAATCTAGAGTTTAATGTGTTGTGAATGTTATAGCGGGAACCGATTAAAATGATGTTTGAGGCTATGTATCATACTAGCCGATAAAAATGATGTTCGAAAGATATAAAATGACGTTTAGAAAAATATGTTATTTATAATTAATTAGAGGTACATATAGAAAAAATATTTAAAATCTTTTGAAAAACTAGAAAAAATATTTAAAATCTTTTGAAAAACTAGTCTAATAAGTTACTTTTTTTTACCAAATATATATTTTTACAACCAATCGAAATATAAGTTAGTTTATCGGTATTATGAAGCACCAAACACATTTTAGATGTTTCTTTTAAGAGGCATAAGCGTATAACTTCAATGTGAACTTTTTCCCCAAACAAAATTTACATGGCTTGGATTAATTTTTAGTGTGGAAATTAAGCTTCCTATTACCACAATCAAAAACATCACTTGTAACTGTCGTATGACTTTCTCTCAGGTTTTGAAAACACCCATTTCCAAGGTGATTGCTCATCTCGGGTCCGTTGAAGTGTGGGTTACATTGTTGATTTTTCCTAGTTGCACTCTTCAGTTGTTCAGGCCGAAGAATAAGTAAGAAGGTAGGTCTGGGAACAGGAAGTCATTGCAGCATCATAATATCCTAAACGCATTAGCTACTTGGGGTATCGAAGATAGTATAGCCAAGCTTGTACAAAACATGGTTGACAATGCAAGGATGGAGCAACAATGCAAAAAAAGAAGAGTACATTCAGGAGGAAAGAACATTGGGCCACACCAACGACAGGTAATGTCTCTGTAAGGTTGCAGATGGGCATTTCACAGTAGCAGTGAAAGTATTATGTTCCTCGAGGGTTGCTCCATACGGGGATGATACCACGAAGGCATAGGAGGATAAGCGTCCATACAAGCCACCACCATCCATGCCAAGTACTATCTTTTTAGAACCTCCCCTTGTAGTTGATATTGAGAATGTATTTGGGGGCATTAAATCATTCCTGTAAGGAACCTCTTGTGGGAGAGATAGGTTGAGAGCTTAACACATTTTGGATTGTAACACCCGTTTTCCAGGATGATTCGAATTAGGGTTTCAAGGAGTCAAAAATTTTGATTTTGGAAGAAAAGAAGCCTCACGATGTGAGATTGGAGGTTCATGACGTGAGATGGGTTGCATGAAAACTTTTGTTCGGGACTGATCTCACAATGTGAGACAAGGCGCTCACGACATGAGAGCTGATGCAACCCAAGCCCATGATTATTTTAGGGTTTCCTTCGTATTTAAGCATCTCTAAACCCATTTTAGGGTTTCTTATTAGCCCCAAACCCTCTTTCACCTCTAGAAAAACCCTAGTCTTCATTCTTGCTTGATCTTTGGTCATTTTGGAGCTTTTCATGGTTTGGAAGAAGGAGAGAAAAAGAATAAGAAGGTGATATTGAGTTGAGGCTTGATCATCAACATCATCTTACATTATTTCTGGATCATTGTAGGTATCAAAGATTCCTCCTTTTATTGTTCTATAAGGCTAGATCTTGGTTTTTTTTCCCACTTTTCCTCTTGATTGTGCAAGTTTGATGAATGGAAACCATAAAGTTGGCAACTTTATGTGTTATTATGGTCTTAAGAGTAATATGGAGTTCAAATCTAGGGAATGGTTGAGTTTTGGAACCTTGCATGAAAGTTGGATGTCTTTTCTTCAACTATTGACACAAATGAGATCTAGATATGTATTTGACATATATGTCTTAAAAGCATCGACTTTCTAGTTCATTATGGAGTTATAAGACCTTCTGGAAAGTTAGAGCTCAAAACTTAATGGATTAAGGACTTAAAAGTTGGACTTTTGGCTTTAGACTATTCTCACGACATGCGACATGGAGGTCTCACGATGTGAGGGTTGAATGACCTCGTTTCTTGTTAGCTTATTAGAGCTCACGACGTAGGAGGAGGCTCTCAAGACGTGAGGTATGCAGTAACGTCCTGTTCTAGAAGTATTCGTTCGAGGATTTCAGAAACCAAAGTTGGGGGCATTTTGGTCATTTTTGGGATAAGAGTTTATTTGAGATGGTTGTGGGGCTGACATATGCTGCTAGAAATGTAGGGCTTCTCACCAACTTTCCGTGGATATAATGTTCGTCGGGAACGGATCTAGATTGAAGGAGTTGTAACACTTTAAGATAGTGACATAATGGCCCTTATGGAGAAAAGTTTGCATGGAAGGCCATGCATGCATGTTTGGAACACGCATGGGTACGCCCAACGTAAGCTGGGTTACGCTCAGCGTAATGGGGCAACTTGGTCGCGGATGATCAAGGCGTACGCCCAGCGTACGCTAAAAGTTATGAAACCCTAATTTTGGATTGAGCACTATATAAAGGACATAATGGTTTTAACCTTAGCCCTCATATGAGCCTCCCCAAGCTCAGAAGAAACCCTAGAAAGTTCCTACCCTCTTTTGGTGAGATCTTGACCTTAAAAAACCCTTTTTGGGTGGTTAGAGCTTAGAAGAGAAAAGAAGAAGGTTGGAAAGGAGGAATCTTGGAAGCTAGAGCTTGTAGATCTGGGATAAGTGCCTCATTTCGGACCTCTTTAAGGTATAAAGGTTTGAGCTTGATGATTAATCTCTTAGATCTCCTTTAGTTCAAGTTTATGGACTTTTTGGTTCCAAGATTGGGTATTTGAGACTTATGCACATTTCTAAGACCAGGGTTGCCTCCCTTAGAGTCCTATGAGTCCCAGAAGAAGTAAAGTTCCAAGCTTTATGGTCCTATTAAGTCCATGCATGAGATCTAGTCCCCTATATGGAAGTAGAAGAGTGTTTGGGTTGGGTTGGGCCATATAAACTCACCAAGTCAGTGACTTTATGGGTTAATACATGGAATAAGGCTTGGATATGAGTTTGTAGCTTCTAAATCGAGGTATTAAGCAATTATTGGAAAGTTGGCTTAATGGGGTTGTACGTTGCGCGTACAAGGAGGTACGTACGACGTACAAGCCATCAGCCAGTACACTTAGCGTACCTAGAAGTACGCCCCGTGTAACACCCATTTATTTATTAGTTAAATGAATAAAATAATGAACGAATAGAAGCCCTAAAATAAATAATTATATATATATATATATATATATATATATATATATATATATATATCAAAGGTTGGTCTCAAAGAGCTAATTGTTACAATTTTAGAAGTCAGAGGATAAAAGTGTGAGTTTCGGACTCAGTTTATAATTATTTATAAAGTCAGGGGCTCCGTGGTAATTATTTGGATTTAATTTAAAATAAAATGAGGTGGAAGGGCTGAAGTGGGAAAGATTGCATGGGGAAGGACTAAATGTGTTAAGTAAGCATAAGTTGAAAGGAACACAGGACTTAAACTTGTCATTCCCTTCCCTCCCGTTTTCCTCTAAACACGCCTAACCCTAATGCTTCACTAGCCGCCACCATGGAAACCTTCCAGCTGCCATCGATCTCCTTGCCGGCGAAGCCAAGGGGGTTGCGAGCTCGAGCCGACCACCACAGCTCTGTTGCCGGTGACACTATGAACGACCAAAAGGACTATCAAGATTGAAGTTGGAGTTGTGAACGACGAAGAGAAGGTTTCGAGCAATCATAATCCCCTGGTAAGATCAGCCTCATCTTGTATATTCGTTTCCCTCGAGTTGTTTGATGTCATACGCGCCACCGCTGCCACCATGCCGCGCCACCGCCACTCCCATGTTCGTGTTCCTCATGCGTTCGAGTGTGCTGCTACTTCAAGTCTGAGTAGTGTGTGTTATTTCATGGGTATGTAGTCGAGTGTTCATGTAGTTGTTGTACTGTAAGGATTATTTGAGGGATCTTAGTCGGAAAACCCACTGCCACCACCTCAAGGTGGTGGCTGCCGCCGTTTCTGCCACCATCGGCCACCATAGGGTGGCTATTTGTGTGTGTGTGTGTGTGTTTATTCTGTTTTGTGTGTTTATTTCTTGGGTTGTAATTGTAATTTGGAAAAGAAATAATAAATGAAATTGGAAACCACCACCTTAGGGTGGTGATTGCCGCCTCCTGCCGCCACCGGCCGCCGTGTTGGGTGGCTGTGTGCTTGTCTTGTGAGTTGACTCGGTTGGGGATGCTTGAAACCCTAATGGGCCTTGTTAGCCTAATGGGCGCAAATGAAGCCAAATGGGTTTAGTGAAAACCCTAATGAGTCTAATGGACTCAAATTGACCCAATAAAACCCTAATGGGCTTAATGACATTCTAGTGGGTTTGATAGGCCCAATAAAGCCCTAAATAACCTAAAAGTTCAATAAATCAGTAAATGGGCTAGTATACGGGCTGGAAACCCTAATTAGGGTTTTCAATAAAACCCTAGTTTGGGGAATTAGTCGGGACACACGGGAATTACTTAATAACTTGAAATATTAAATAATTAACACTGGCAAGATTAAGCTAAGCAATATTGGACTTAATGGATTAAGTCCTTAGAGGAATAATTCCTTAATGGGTTAAGTAGGAAACTTAAACCCAATCATCATTTTATGTGAAATCCTAATTTTACTTGGGCTTTGTGTTGGGCTTTTCCTTTGGGATTTGGTAATTGGATTATTAATGGGCCATCCAAGAATAATCATATGGACTAGAATATGTTGATGGGCTTAAGGTAAGGCCCATATGAGGGTGTGGGCCCAATTTGGAATATTGGGCCATAGACGGGCCATAGTTTGGGCCTTGATGATTATATGATGTTGGGCCTTAGAACAAGACCATGTAAAGGCTTAGGCCCAATTTGGAAAATTAGGCCATATGTTGGGCTTTGATTCCCAGTTGACTTTGGGCCTATGGATTGGGCCTTGGGCTTATATAAGCCAAGCTTAGGGGGTAATGTAGTAATTATCCAAAGTAGGTACTTATGGTTATGTAGTGGAGCCCAATTATTAATTGGGTATTGTTTGATGTTGACAGTTTGGGAATCTGTCATCCAGCAGTTGGGGTTGAGTCTGCAGGATTTCAGCAGTGTGGGATTGAGTCTGCGGGACTTTAGCAGTGCCAGGTGAGTCTTCTCACCATACCCATGGGTCTACGGCACCAAGGTCGGCCCATTATGTGCTTATTATATATGTGTAATTACTTTGTGTCTTGATATGTATTGTGATTGTATGTTTTGCATGAAGACCTCGGGGGGAGCCCGTGGCCTTGGGTGTAAGACCATGTGGGGTAGCCCATGGCAGTCCAAGTAAAGACCATGTGGGGTAGCCCATGGCCTTAGGTGTAAGACCATGTGGGGTAGCCCATGGCAGTCCAAGTAAAGACCAAGTGAGGTAGCCCATGGCATTGGATGTAAGACCATGTGGGGTAGCCCATGGCCTTGGGTGTAAGACCATGTGGGGTAGCCCATGGCAGTCCAAGTAAAGACCAAGTGAGGTAGCCCATGGCATTGGATGTAAGACCATGTGGGGTAGCCCATGGCAGTCCTAGGTGAAGACCATGTGGGGTAGCCCATGACATTCTTACAGGTTTTTGTATGCATGAATTATATGTTATATGTAGCTTTTATAGCTAGCAGGATATGTGATACGAGTAGCTTTTATAGCTAACATGATACGTGATATGTGGATTGTATGTATGGTATGCTTTGAGAAACTCACTAAGCTTTGTGCTTATAGGTTTTGTTTATGGTTTCAGGTACTTCATTTTCAAAGGAAAGGAGCCGGCTCGATCGCAGCGCATCACACTATGCTTTCCGCACCTGAGATCTTTGGGATTAAACTCTGATATTATTTTATGATGATATGCTTGATTATTCACACTGGTTTGACATGAGATATTATTATGCCTATTTTATTATACTGTTGGTTTTGTAGTAACTTAATTAAAACGAAAATTTTGGCCTGTATTTTTGGGATGTTACACCCCACGTACGATTGTCAGATTTAGGCCTTGAGCTTTTAGGCCTCGATGTGGGTTGTGTTTTGGACTATAGGTCTTTGGGCCTTCGTGGGCCATCAGGAGTCAGTGTTTATGGTCCAAGTATATGTATTGGGCTTAAGGTAAGTCCTAATAATGGGATTGGGCCCAATGTAGCAAATTGGGCTATTTATTGGTCAATAGTGGGCTTGGGAAGCCTACTTAATGTTGGACCTTTTTATAGTATGTTTTGGGCCCTAGTTGTGGACTATTATGGGGTAGGGGGTAAAATGGTCATTTTACCCTGAGATTGATTATGATATTGGTCTAAGTGATATTGCGGTCTTGATAGCTCGGGGAGCCAAGGAAGCAGCAATCGGGGAAATTTCCAATCAGCAACCAGGGGGGGTCAGCAAAGTTCAGCAGTGTAGGTGAGTTTTCCCTTTGTGTGAATGGGTCTACGGCCATAATGCCATCCCATGTTGTTATGAATAGGAAGACCCGGGTGTTAGCCCTAGGCACTGTTTGCTAGTACGATATTTAGGACCAAGATCCGATGTCGGGCGGGTGCCCTAGGAATGATTTGCACGATAATTTATACTTGTTATATGTGTGATACATGTATGTGCCTGGTAGGGAGGTGAGTGTGGGCGAGGTCTGGTATCTCACCAATTGCAGAGTGTGGACGGTGTTCCACATCTCATTAGCAGCAGAGCAGGGGCGAGGCCCAAGGTAGGAAGGGAGTGAGTGTGGGATGGGACCGTATCCTACTATCAGTAGGAGTGTGGATGGGGTTCCATGACTCATTAGTAACAGGACAAGGGCGGGTCCCAAGATAGGCGAGGCCTTAGAACAGGAATCCAATAGTATATGTCCAGTTTGTGTGTTATGATATCATTGTATGTTAGCATATGTTAGCGGGCGGGGCCCAGAGACAGGCGGGGCCTAAGAGAAACAGATCTGTACACCGAGCGGGGCTCGAAGCCAAGTGGGGGCTGTTGTAGCGGGCAAGGCCCAGTATTTGCAGTATGCAGTATGTGTATGGTATGTGGTAGGTTGGGGAACTCAATAAGCTTCGTGCTTACAGTTTTTAGTTTTGGTTTCAAGTACTTCCGGTAGTGGAGGGAAGAGCTCGGGGTGATCGCATGGCACACACCATTGTTTAGTCAGCCTGGGATGTTTTACTCTGACAATGAAAATATGTTTGGAAATTAGTACTTTGAATTATATTATGATTTATGATATGGTTATATGAATATGTTTTCAGTAAATGTTTAAAGAAAAATTTTAGTTCTGATTTTTGGGTCGTTACAAGTTGATATCAGAGCCTTGGTTTGAGGGATTCGGACATACCCTCGGGTGTGTCTGAACTCAAACTAAGGGATTGGTATAAAAGTTTTCAAAATACAATTTTGTAAAAAGAGTTTTGAAAGAAAACAATTTTAGAAAAGCAAAAAGAATTCAGAAAGAAAAGAATTTTGATAAGAGAAAAGGGTGTGGTGCATGCAATCAACTGAGCTCAAGTAAGTAACCCAAAATACCCATACAAGTTTATATTATGATTATCAGTTAGTAGAACAACATGCTAGATTAGGACTAAGTATCTAGGGAGGATGCCTTATGTGCCTGTTATATGTGCTTTTGAGCTGCATGATAGTTGGTTAGACAGTAGTAGGATAGCCTGTTTAGGTTATGCCTAAGTTTATGAGCTTATGTCGCATGCTAGTCCAGATTCTTGATAAGAGATTATGATTTCTTGAGTATGTTATGGTTAGATTTTCCCTTGTCTGAATGCTGCTTGCTTTGTGCATTGTGGGATTCTGAGTGATGGGAGTTAGCCATTAGGTGAATACATCATGTCACATGTGATCAGGGTTGAATAATCTCAGAGTGTTGGATTTGTCCCTATTGCGCAGCTCTTGTCTGAGTCCAACCGTTGTAGGGACGAGTCTTTTACTCGAAGGATTATCTGAGCCTCGTCACATGTGATGGTATTCAGGTGATGGCTAATTGGCATCACAAGGAGGTCTTTAGCGGCTGAGGATTGGTTTGGTTGGTGTCATAGGTTTCCCTAGGGTAAGCCTAGGATGAGATAGTGCTGGGAGCAGTAGTAGTAGAGAAAGGGACCTGGTGGAGTTGAAGCAGTTCTTGAGGAAAGTACAGATAGATATGGAAGGTAGTATGGGCCTGTACTACTGAAAGCAGAGGATCCATACTCGATTTGGGAAAAGCCGAGATGAGACCGGGAAACTTGTAATGTGTGTGTACGATCCCTCAACAGTGATGAGTATTTTGATAGTCATTGTATTATGTTTTCAGTATGGTGACATTGCGAGAGAGACCAGCAGGCAGATCAGGCGTCAGAGAGGGATCAGGCTCGGGTTTAGGGGTCGAACAGCTCGAGGAGCGGATGAGGGAGTTGATACTAGCTGAGGTTACGTGTAGTATCCTAGATCAGACTCCTGTGATCTTTGGCACAGTCAAGTAGGGCATACTGGAAATCTTGGATGAGAGGATGGGAGCCTTCTGAACTGAGATAATGGCTTTGTTGGGAGCGCGTACTATGACATTCTGAGAGTTCAAAGCTTGCGGAGCACCATATTACCACGGAGCTAGGGACCCCATTGCAAGCAACAGGTAGTTGGCTGATGTTGCCAACGCTTTTCGTACGAGCGTCTTTTGAAGGACAGAGTGATGGATTGGTGGGAGGAGATTGGTCATGCCATTGGTGATGATGCCGCGTTAGATGTGATGACATGGAGCGATTTCTCAGCCAGGTTCAGGGCTGAGTTTTCACCAATTATTGAGGTGCAACAGTTGGCACGGGAGTTTTAGGATTTGACTCAGAATACTAAGACTGTGGCGAAGATTACCACCAAGTTCAGAGAGAGAGCCCTCCTTGTTCCGCAGTATGTTGTGGATGAGGAGATGAAGAAGGCCCGATATCACGAGATGTTGAGGGCTGACATTAGAGAGTTCGTGAGCAGGTCCGGCTGTAAAACATTAGAGGATATGATCGCTTGGGCTAGAGAGAGGGAGATTGATTTGGAGAAAATCCGGAAGAGGAAGCCGGATGATGTTCAAGTAGCGACAGGTTCAGGAAAAAGGCCCAAGGGGTCATATTTGAGATCAAGGGATTACCAGAGCCACGGCTGATGCGGGAAGTGCGGCAGGACGCACGAGGGTGCGTGCAGGAGTGGTAGTGGTGGAGATTTGGGCTGCTTCAAGTACAGCTGGACTGGTCATTTCAGCAGGGATTGTACGGCTACCACCACACAGGGATCAGACTTGATATGTTTTCACTGTAGTCAGCGGGGCCACAAGAAGGCCCAGTGTACCAGTTTGCTTCCGGCAGGACAGGTGATGGCACCTGCCCCTGCAACTTTGAGGATCACAGACGGTCGTCAAGGCCGAGTAGAGGTGCATGCGGTAGGAGGTAGGGCTTTTCAGATGACCACCATGGAGACGCGAGCAGCACCGGACGTAGCAGGTGTGTGACTTTCGTTCTGGTTTCTTTATTCATGATTATATTGTTATGGTTCTGCATTGTTATTGGTATGAGTATTTTATAATTGTGCGGCTTGCTTATGATTTAGTTATATGCCATCTGCATGATTTGGATAGTAAAATGGTATTTAGGGGTTGTGCCCTATTGGAGTAGGTTACTTAGGATGCAGTAACTATAGCATGCTTATGTGTGACTCAGTAGTGTCCCGCTAGATTCAGGAAGGTGTTATTGGGTAATGGGTTGGTTAGGTCCCTAGCTGTGGCAAGCTTGGGTTTTTTTAGCAGATTGTTTGCAATATAGTAGTGAAGATTGGGAATACTTCTCAAGCATGGAGCAGTGAGGTATAAGTAGGGTCAAAGTGGGGGAGAACCCTCCGAGCATAAAAAGGTAAGAGCACGCAGATCCAGAATGAGTACCCGGCCTCTGAGTAGGAAATGAGGTAGCACAGTGATTATCAGATTGAGAAGTTCAGCGTTAGGAGTTTGGGAAACTTCCCAACAGTTAGATCATGTAATCGAGATGGTTAGCATCTGTTATGGAATTCGGGTTGGAGGATCACATGTAGGATTCGAGACAGTTGGAATGAGTATTTTTGGGACCGGTTGGCCTGAGATGCTTTCGTGTTAGTAGTTAATGGCAGAGATAGCAGGTAGAGCATGGTAGAGCGACGGGAGAGTCGCAGCTTCCTTCGGCAGCAGTCAGAGGTGGACAGTGTTGTAAGACTGCGGGTAAGCCATAGCATTCCCTAGCAGCTTAGTTAGTTGAGAGTGGGCGGAGGCCTGTACCTCCTAGTTAGCGGAATTTGGGCAAGGCCCTTATCTCCTAGTGACCAAGGTAGGGATCAAGAATGGGTAGTTGATGAGAATAGTATGGGGCTTGCCTGCATAGCCCTAGAGAGGTGAGACCTTGGGAGAGGCCGCTCCAGGATGTAGTTAGGTGACACCCATGGGTGAGGCCCGTATGTGAGTAGCAGTATAGGTGAGGCCTTAGAGCAGGGTTGCTCGGTAGTATAGTCGGATGAGACTCGTGGGCGAGGCCCGTGAGTTTTCGTAGCACAGGTGGGACCTGGTAAGGACCTTAGGGTCAAGTTTAGGGATCAAGGATCCTAAGATTGTAGCTCCAGAGTGGCAGAGTAGAGGGGGCAGTGTTAGGTAGCTGAGTTTCTTCGGAAGTCGCTGAGGGAGACTAGGAGTTGTCCTTGGGGCTAGCGACAGGTGGGAGCTAGTAATCCAGATGTTGATAGATTAGTAGGGACGAGGGTGGTCCCAGTTCATCTAGAAGGCGAATAAAGGACATCAGATTTTTGGTTAGTGCGTGTTCGGCATCAGGGTGGCCGGGATTGCAGTTTTAGCAGGAGATTTATCCTTGATGAAGTACGGAAAGGTTTAATGATCATGGAACAACGCCTCGGGAAGGCCAGTGGCAACAAAGGGTAAAAAGGGGTGAACCCCTAGGATGTCCAGCATAAGTACTCGGGAAGTACCAGAAGGATTGTCAGTTAAGTAAGTTGTGTTCCTAGGATGGTCAGGGTTAGGATGAACTCGAGAATATTAACCGCAAGGATTAATGATAGTCAGAATGACCGGGCGGAAGGCCAACGAAGGCAATAAGCGGGTGTTAGGTCTATCAAGCAGAGTGTTGGAAGCGGATTGCAGGGCGGTTGGCAGTAGAGAAACTTCAAGGACGAAGTTTAGTATAAGTGGGGGAAAGTTGTAACGCCCTGTTCTAGAAGTATTCGTTAGAGGATTTCAGAAACCAAAGTTGGGGCATTTTGGTCATTTTTAGGATAAGAGTTTATTTGAGAAGGTTGTGGGGCTGACATATGCTGCTAGAAACATAAGGCTTTTAGCCACCTTTTCGTGGATATAGTGTTCGTCGGGAACGGATCTAGATTGAAGGAGTTGTAACACTTTAAGATAGTGACATAATGGCCCTTATGGAGAAAAGTTTGGATGGAAGGCCATGCATGCATGTTTGGAACACACATCGGTACGCCCAACATAAGCTGGGTTACGGCCAGCGTATTGGGGCAACTTGGTCGCGGATGATCAAGGCGTACGCCCAGCGTACGTGGAGGTACGCCCGACATAAGCTAAAAGTTATGAAACCCTAATTTTGGATTGAGCACTATATAAAGGACATAATTGTCACACCCCAAAACCGAGAACGGTGGAATACGTTCTGGGGTGGAGGATGCCATGTACAGTATCATTATAATGGCATAATAGTAAAAACAAGAACAACAACCATTTCATTAATATAGTGATAATAATTACAAATGTGTTCTATAAAGTTTAATAGACACCAAAGTATAACAAAATAAAATATGGGTCTTGTATGTGCTCCATCTTCTCCAAAAGGCTGCACGAGTACCTATATATCTTTCACCTGAGGATACAATTTATTTTGAAAATGATTATCAGCATAAAGCTGGTGAGTTCATAAGATTTTAGTGTTGTTGTTTGCGTAAAGAGTTTTACGAACATGTAATATAAAAACTGAAAATTATGTTTATGAGTAGTAGAAATCCCTAGAAAATCCTATATTTTCCAGAAAGGTACATTTGTAAGTCAATCCTTTGAGTGTGTAAAAGTATTATCTTTGAAACCTTCAATTGTAAGAGTATAGTAATAAATCTCATGTGAGTAACATAGCTGAAGAAATGTTATGCCTGCTAACAGTAGTAGTGGTGTAACTTTAGTTGGTAATAGATCTTTAATTACTTCGGGATATTAGCTTAGACTTTAAGCTTAGTGTAACTCCTCATGTAACCAACTAAATGATAATAAAGAGTCCAATGTCCTTCCCGGTCATACGTAGTGTAGTCATGCAGTGCCATCCCTGGGCGTAGCTAGCTTGGACTGTAATTAACAGTCGGGATGTAATAGCGTCCGTCCTGTATAGATCTATACGTGTAGTGTTTCTTTCCTTCCGGGAAGCCCTGGTTACATAGTGTAAGCGTTGTATAGTGCCTTATAGAGAGATAGTGGATTATACTCTGGATTAGTGTATTCTCTTGTGTTATAGTGTAGTAGACTTTTAGTGTTGTTCATAGAGTGTTCTCTTATACGTACATTAACTTGTAATAGCAATTATAATGAGTATAGTAGTAATAGGGGTAACGAGCGGTAGTCTTAACTATACCTATTATAGCTAACTAGAGTGTATGATTTCATGCCTTTGAATAACAAAGGTATTGTATAAAATGAAGACTTTCATATCTAACACCAATATATATGATATATAATTAACAAATCAACGACAGTCGGACGGACAACAGATACCCTAAGACCACATCAAACAAGAATAGGAAATAAGGCGGGCTATCGGTCGTAAGTCCTTCAAGTCTTACTTATATAAACATATTAGTGTAGACATATTTTAAAACAAAAGTGGTTCAAACACAGTTTTGAAAATAGTTTAACAACAAGTTAATCTTAAAAATACATTTGATAATTAATAAAAATAGTTTTATTGGCGAATAGCTAAACGTGTAAAGAAATCCCTTTTTGATAGTAAATTGTGAATCACATAGGATTTGATAATAAAACTTGTAGTATTATACTTGTATCCCCCCCCCCCCTAAAACATGTAAAAACATTTAAAAGAAGGTTCAATAAGGGGTATGAACTCACCTGAAGCGAGTAGATCGGGTGGAAGTGTCGGTTGAGCGTTTGGTGCCAAGTAAAGACTTGTACACACTTTATGACCCTAGTAACATATGAATACATATGTTTAAAAGTAATTAGTGATTTAAACACTAATTAAACACATATAGACATACCAATATGAATAAAAGCTCTATGGTTAAGTGCTAGAAGGCTATTGGGTTGCAAGGAAGGAGTTTTAGGCCCCACTATGGAGTTTACTCCTCACAAACTCACCTTAGGTGAGTTTACGGCTGGAAGACCACATCCCCCATGAGTTTACGGCCGTAAAATCATAGGAGGAGTGTAATTGAGTGTTTTCAAGCCTCTTGTGGTTCTAGAAGTGATTCTAAGGTAAAATACAAGGCTATAAGGGTGTTTAAGGTTTTAAAAGAGTACTCCCTTGGAGTTTAAGGTCCTAGGAGCACTCCTTGGGAGTTTACAGCCTTAAGCCCCATGTCTTAGGCCGTGAACTCTTGTGCACCCTCCAATCTTCGATTTTGAGGTTCTTGGCTCATTCCTAACAAGTTCTAGTGAGGGTATAAGGCCTTTTAGGGGTTTAAAGCTTCATTTGGCATGTTTTAGGGGAGTTTACCGTCTAAGAATATGCTTGGGTTGTAAACTCAATTTTACCCTTCAAATATTGATATTTAAGTGATCCAAGTCCGAAATAGCAAGTCCCTAAGCCATATCTTAAGCCTAAATGTGGTTTGGAAGTGTTTTGGGCTTGTTTTGCAAGCTTAGAGGGTGTTTACGGTCTAAGCATCTTCTTGGACAGTAAACCCTCTTTCAAACCCTAAAACTTGTTGATTCAAGGTTCAAACACTTCTAGGTTAGGTCCAAAACTAGTTTCTAAACTTAAAGGGGAGAAATTGGACACTTTTGGCAACATTTTAGGGGTTTATGGCCCTAGAGTGTTCTTGGGCCATAAACTTTTTAATCTTGGCCTTCTTGGACGATTTTTGATCTATTATTACATGCCATGTGTTGTAGAACAAGCTAGGGTAAGTGTACTTACATTTTGGAGCGGAAACTAGCGGATTTCGGGAGGATTGGGCCTTGAAGAGAGAGAGAGAGAGAGAGAGAGAGAGAGAGGGATTTGAGTGGTAAAATTTCTAACTTGGTGATCACTCAACCCTTATATAGGGTTGAGTTTGTGGCCTGGTGGAATTCTACCCGATACCGACGTTAAACGGGGCTTATGGTTGCACCCGATTAAATGGTCGCATTTTTAATTCGTTTGTAACAAAATTTTCTTAAAAGGATATTTAGGGTGTTTCCCGCATTCTTGATTTATTCTGATCCTTATTAAGTTATAGTAAAAATAAAAATTTTTATTTGTTTGATCTCAAATATTAACGGAAAAGTTAAATAAGAACGAGTTTTATTAACGGAAAATGGTTTACGATGACGGAATAGTTCCGGGTTGTCACATCATCCCCTCGTTAGAGGGAATTTCGTCCCGAAATTAGAGTTCAAACAATAATGTTATTACAAGTTATCTAAGAGAAAAATGGTGATACTTAAGCTTCATTTGATCCTCGCGTTCCCAAGTGAATTTTGGCCCTCGCTTGGCGTTCCATCGAACTTTCACAATTGGAATGCGGCTTAGTTTCTTTCGTTTGACCTCGGGATCCATGATTTCCACAGGTTCTTCCACAAAATCGAGACTTTCGTTGATATCGATCTCGTCTAGTGGGATCACTAGGGTTTAGTAAGATAAGCACTTTTTCAGGTTTGAGACGTGGAAGGTAGAGTGTATGTTACTGAGTTCTCGGGGTAGATTAAGTTTGTAAGCTGTGGGGCCGATTCTGGCGAGAATCTTAAGAGGCCCTATGTATCTTGGATTCAGATTTCCACTCTTCCCAAAGCATATCGTGCCCTTACAGGGTGAGACTTTCAAAAGGACTCGGTCTCCCACCTAGAATTCCAAAGGTTTTATTCGTTTGTCTGCGTAGCTTTTCTGTCGATCCCTGGCAGCCTTTAATCATTCGTGAATCTGTACTATCTTCTCAGTCATTTCTTGAATGATCTCCAGACCCGTGAGAGCGCTGTCATGAAATTGTCCTTTAGCTAACTGAGTGTCACCCACCTCAGCCCAACACAGAGGGGATCTGCACTTCCGGCCGTAGAGGGCTTTGAATGGGGCTGCCTTGATGCTTGTGTGATTACTGTTATTGTAAGAAAACTCTACAAGGGGTAAGTGGGTGTCCGATGCCTTACCAAAGTCAATCACACAGGATTGCAGCATGTCCTCCAGGGTTTGGATAGTCCTTTCACTTTGCGATGCGATGTCCTTACCTCGTTGTATAAAGACACAACCGACCCCTTGGTTTGATGCATCACAGTACACCACGAAATCATCTGTCCCTTCGGGAAGGGACAATACCAGGGCGGTGCATAGGGATCGCTTCAGGGTTTGGAATGCATTCTCCTATTTCTCTCCCCAGTCAAATGTCACGCCTTTCTAAGTCAAGGTAGTGAGGGGTTTCGCAATGCAAGCGAAGTTCTGAATGAATCTGCGGTAGTAGCCAGCGAGGCCTAAAAGTTGATGAATTTCTATAGGCGTCTTCGGTACTGACCAGTTCTCGACAGCTCTAACCTTAGATGGGTCCACATGGATTCCTTCTTCACTAACCACATGTCCTAAGAATTCTACTTTTTGAATCCAAAATTCGCACTTGGAGAACTTCGCGTATAACTTCTCCAATCGTAGGGTTTCTAGGACTTCCCGTAGATGATTGCTATGTTCTTCCTCACTCTGAGAGTAGACAAGTATGTCATCAATAAAGACGATGACGAACTGATCTAAGTAAGGATGGAACACCCTATTCATCAAGTCCATAAATACTGCGGGTGTGTTAGTCAGTCCAAAAGGCATTACTATGAACTCGTTGTGTCCATAACGAGTTTGGAAGGCTGTTTTCGGAACATCTTCCCCGAGCACTCGTAACTGGTGATACTCGGACCTAAGATCAATCTTGGAAAAGTAACTCTCCCCTTGCAGTTGGTCAAATAGGTCGTCTATACGGGGAAGAGGGTAGCGATTCTTGACCGTCAGTTTGTTGAGCTCTCTGTAGTCGATGCACATACGGAATGATCCGTCCTTCTTCTTTACAAACAAGACCGATGCTCCCCAGGGTGAGAAGCTTGGTCTTATAAAGCCCTTGCTGAGCAGCTCGTTAAGTTGACCGGATAGTTCTTGCGTTTCAGCAGGCGCTAGACGATAGGGCGATTTAGCTACAGTGGTAGCTCTTGGGATTAGGTCGATTCTGAACTCAACTTGACGTTTGGGAGGTAAACCTGGGAGTTCTTCTGGAAAGATGTCAGGAAAATTACATACGACAGGGAAATCTTTTAGATCTTTCGTTTTCTGGCTCGTATCGACAACGTGAGCAAGGAATGCGCGATATTCCTTACGCAAGTACTTCTGGGATTGAATACTTGAGATGATGCAAAGGCTCGTACTGGGTTTGTCCCCATAGATTAATAGGGTTTCGTTATTCAGTAGATTCAGAAGGATTGCTTTATCGAAACACAGAATATCAGCACGATGGAGGCTCAACCAGTCCATGCCCACGCTGACATCGAAACTTTTGATAGATACTGGTATAAGGTCGATTGGGAATGAATGATCATCTAGTGTGAGAGTGAAACCTATGTAGATTTCGTTAGAGCTCTCTGCCTTTCCGTTAGCCATTTCTATGATGAATGTTTGTTTTAGGGGTTGTGGGGTTTGCTTAAGTAAGTGTTTAAAGTTTTGGTTTATAAAACTTCTTTCTGCTCCGCTATCGAATAAGACACAAGCATAAGAGTTGTTGAGAAGGAACGTACCCGTGACTACTGTGGGGTCCGCTACTGCTTCGTTGTGGCCAATAGCGAGTAGTCTTCCTGTTCCTCCCATATTCTCTGCCTTCGAACAGTTTTTCTTGAAATGGCCAATTTCACCGTAGCCATAGCAGGCCTGGCTCACTCCCGAGCCGAAAACTTGAGAAATGGGTTTGGGTTGAGATCTGCAAAACCGGACGGTATGGCCCTTCCGGCCGCAGTTGGTGTAGTGCAATTCACGGTAGGGGCCATTGTGATGGAAGGGGCACTTGGGGCACTTGGGCAGATTCCCAACATAGGTTTTTGCTGGTACAAGGGTAGCAGGAGTGGTGGCAGCATGGATAGCCACGATTTGTTGGTCATTGGAGGAGGTTTGAGTTTTCTTGCCCTTCTTCTAATCCCAACGCTTCCTCTTTTTGTCAGTTGATTTAGGTGGCGTAGTGGCAGTTGTGGTTGTTGTTGCTGGAGTAGAAGGAGTTTCATGATCAATCAACTTGTGGGCCAACTCCTTGGAGCTGTCAAAGGTTGCAGGATGTGAAGATAGAACGTTTCCTTGATACAGGGGCACTAAACCCCAGATTTATCGTTCGATTTTCTTGCTCTCAGAAGGGATTGTGTTAGGGCACATAGCCTGGTCGCAGAACTTGGCCGTATAAGCCACTATATCTGTCCCCTTCATCTTGAGGTTCTAGAGTTCCTCCTCAAGCTTCTAAACCTCACCTATAGGGCAATACTCATTTCTCAGTAGGTCCTTTAGTGTGTCCCAGCCCATGGCATTGGCTGTTACTAAGGAGAGTGAATTGACATGGCCATTCCACCATGTCAGGGCCCTTTTAGTGAAGGTGGCAGTAGCGAACTTGATTTTTCTCTCTTCGGGGCATGAGCACATTTCGAAAACAGCTTCGGCTCTTTCGATCCATTGGGACAGAGCAAGCATTCCTCCGGTTCCATTAAAGAATGTTGTTTTACAGCTCATGAAATCTTTATAAGTAGACCCGTGTGCACGTGGGGGAATTTCACCATGTCTGGAGTTGGTGCCCATTCCGGCTCCACTAGCATTTCCATAATTCATTTGGGCCATAGCAGCCGTTACAACTGCGGTTACAGCCATTTGGAATATCACAGGATTAATCTGTGGAGGAGGGGTGGTGGTGGAGTGTGAGCTGCAGGCCTGCCTTTGTTTGGGCGCTTGCGGGGAGGCATCTTTTACTGAAATTTCATAGAGATAGTGACAGTAGTGAGAATCAATTGTATATATGATGAGAGCATTTCATGGACTAGACCATAGCACACCTATTAGATTGAGTCATAGTAATAGTGTAGATAACTGCCAATATTACTGATATTAATGATGTAATATGAGTTCGGGAAAAGTGACCTAACAGTAGGTCTTACTTCAAATCATAAGGAAAATGTTGGCAGCCTAGAGGTCTAATTAGAGTATTTTCAAAGTTAGGAACGTTTACAAACAAGTGCTCTACCGAGCATAGGAAGAGAAAGGCTATTCCTTAAACAAAAGGGAAAGACAAGTAGATATCTTCTACTGACGATGGGTATTCGTTGGGCGAAACCTAAGATTAGCCAGTTGGCGAACAACTTCCTGAAGGTGTCTCTCATGAACCCTCTGAAGTGCTCGGAGTTCCCTAATTTCGGCTCGGGATGCAGCTAGTTGTTGTTGCAGAACCTCATTGGTCCTCCTAGTCCTATCCATGGCTTCTTCCAGTTGGCGGATGCGGGCAGTGTTAAGGCTAGAGTTAGCATCAATTTCCACGACTCTGCCGATGGCTGCTTGACCTTGTTCAGTGTTCCTGGAGATCCTACGGACCATGATGGGCAAGACTCGGTCCGCTGATCCTCCTTCGCTTATGTTGTAGAATCTCCAGTCTCCGTTGAAAGGTACAGGCTGACCCTACTCCTCGCTCCATCGGTTCTGGGTTATTGCCCACATGGGAGTGGGGCCTTGAAATACCGTGCGGGGGTTAGGGTTTAGAGCTACTAGGGGCAGGTTGTTGACTTCTGGCTTGGATTCGGAGTCATCCAAAAAGCCTTCAACACGGTGATCATCCAAAGGGATCGGGTGATCATCTTCTGGCTCCTCATCTAGCCATCCCCCATTGCCTTGGTTCGGATAATACGGATCGCTGGGATGGTGGAAGCCAGCCATGTTATCTATGAGAGAATGGGGAAAGAAAGGTTAATAAACGTACTAATCTAGAATACTTATAAGATTATCGTTACTAGTCGACCCAATACTTGCATAGTGCATACTAATTACATGTAACCAAAGCAAGATAGTCCTTCGAATAAGCGACCCTAACTCTAGACCCCCAATCAAACAAGAATAGGAAATGAAGCAAAGGTCACAGATTCAGAGTCTATAGCGCCCTAGTCACATGTAACCGTGATTTATCCACTTAGCAACTATTGTCCTACTAGTAACGACCCTTTTTGTTATCACATATGCAGTTAGTAGAGTACAAAATACTCCTATAGTATTCTTGTTCTTGTGGTAGTGTTGGTAAGTTTTAGACTTGTTGCAACACCACAATCACTCTTAGGCACATGTTAATCACTCCTAGAGAGATGTAGTTGATCAGGCTACATCCACCCAGGTGTGACTATATGTCTCTAAGCTTAATTGTGCTGTTCAACAATCTTTAATACTTCTGTTCTGTTCTAGAATGATACTGACCCTTTGTATTGGTGAATATATATATATATATATATATATATATATATATATATATATATATATACTGAATTAAATATTTTAGTATTTAAAAGTATATATTCTTGGTCAGAGTGTTTTAGTCCCGAAGTGTTTATAGTTCGTATATCTTTTATGGGTTGATATACTTGACTCACTATAAACAATGTTCTGATACCAATCTGTTACACCCAAAAACCGAGAACAACAGAATACGTTCTTGGGTGGAGGACGTCATGTAAAGTATCATTATAATTGCATAATAGTAAAAACAAGAACAACAACCATTTCATTAATATAGTGATAATAATTACAAATGTGTTCTGTAAAGTTTAATAGACACCAAAAGTATAACAAAATAAAAGATGGGTCTTGTATGTGCTCCATCTTCTCCAAAAAGCTGCACCAGTACCTGTCTATTTTTGACCTGAGGATACAATTTATTTTGAAAATGAGTATCAGCATAAAGCTGGTGAGTTCATAAGATTTTAGTGTTGATGTTTGTTTAAAGAGTTTTACGAACATGTAGTATAAATACTGAAACTTAGGTTTATGAGTAGTAGAAATCCCTAGAAAATCCTATATTTTCCAGAAAGGTACATTTGTAAGTCAATCCTTTGAGTGTGTAAAAGTATTATCATTGAAACCTTCAATTGTAAAAGTATAGTAATAAATCTCATGTGAGTAACATAGCTGAAGAAATGTTATGCCTGCTTACAGTAGTAGTGGTGTAACTTTAGTTAGAAATAGATCTTTAAAAACTTTTGGATATTAGCTTAGACTTTAAGCCTTAGTGTATTTGTTTGGATATAGTGTAACTCCTCATGTAACCAACTAAATATTAATAGAGAGTCCAATGGCCTTCCCGGTCATACGTAGTGTAGTGATGTAGTGCCATCCCTAGGCCTAGCTGGCACGGACTGTAATTAACAGTCGGGATGTAATAGCATCCGTCCTGTATAGATCTATACGTGTAGTGTTTCTTTCCTTCCGGGAAGCCCTGGTTACATAGTGTAAGCTTTGTATAGTGCCTTATAGAGAGATAGTGGATTATACTCTAGATTAGTGTATTCTCTTATGTTATAGTGTAGTAGACTTTTAGTGTTGTTCATAGAGTGTTCTCTTATACGTACATTAACTTGTAATAGCAATTATAATGAGTATAGTAGTAATAGGGGTAACGAGCGGTAGTCTTAACTATACCTATTATAGCTAACTAGAGTGTATGATTTCATGCCTTTGAATAACAAAGGTATTGTATAAAATTAAGAAATCAACGATAGTCGGACAGACAACAGATACCCTAAGACCACATCAAACAAGTATATGATTTCATGCCTTACTTTTATAAATACATTAGTGTAGACATATTTTAAAAGAAAAGTGGTTCAAACACAGTTTTGAAAATAGTTTAACAACAAGTTAATCTTTAAAATACATTTGATAATTTATAAAAATAGTTTTATTGGCGAATAGCTAAAAGTGTAGAGAAATCCCTTTTTGATAGTAAATTGTGAATCACATATGATTTGATAATAAAACTTGTAGTATTATACTTGTATCCCCCCCTAAAACATGTAAAACCATTTAAAAAAAGGTTCATTAAGGGGTATGAACTCACCTGAAGCGAGTAGATCGAGTGGAAGTGTCGGTTGAGCGTTTGGTGCCAAGTAAAGACTTGTACAGACTTTATGACCTTAGTAACATATGCAGACATATATTTAATAGTTATTAGTTATTTAAACACTAATTAAACACATATAGACATCCTAATGTGAATAAAAGCTCTATGGTTAAGTGCTAGAAGGCTATTGGGTTTCAAGGAAGGAGTTTTAGGCCTCACTATGGAGTTTACTCCTCACAAACTCACCTTAGGTGAGTTTACGGCTGGAAGACCACATCCCCCATGAGTTTACGGTCGTAAATTCATGGGAGGAGTGTAAATGAGTGTTTTCAAGCCTCTTGTGGTTCTAGAAGTGATTCTAAGGCAAAATACAAGGCTATAGGGGTGTTTAAGGTTTTAAAAGAGTACTCCCTTGGAGTTTACGGTCCTAGGACCACTCCTTGGGAGTTTACAGCCTTAAGCCCCATGTCTTAGGCCGTGAACTCTTGTGCACCCTCCAATCTTCGATTTTGAGGTTCTTGGCTCATTCCTAACAAGTTCTAGTGAGGGTATAAGGCCTTTTAGGGGTTTAAAGCTTCATTTGGCATGTTTTAGGGGATTTTACGGTCTAAGCATATGCTTGGGCTGTAAACTCTATTTTACCCTTCAAATATTGATATTTAGGTGCTCCAAGTCCGAAATAGCAAGTCCCTAAGCCATATCTTAAGCCTAAATGTGGTTTGGAAGTGTTTTGGGATTGTTTTGCAAGCTTAGAGGGTGTTTATGGTCTAAGCATGTGCTTGGACCGTAAACCCTCTTTCAAGCCCTAAAGCTTGTTGATTCAAGGTTCAATCACTTCTAGGTTAGGTCCAAAACTAGTTTCTAAGCTTAAAGGGGAGAATTTGGACACTTTTGGCAACATGTTAGGGGTTAATGGCCCTAGAGTGTTCTTGGGCCATTAAATTTTTAATCTTGGCCTTCTTGGATGATTTTTGATCTATTATTACATGCCATGTGTTGTAGAACAAGCTAGGGTAAGTGTACTTACATTTTGGAGCGGAAACTAGCGGATTTCGGGAGGATCGGGCCTTGAAGACAGAGAGTAGAGAGAGTGGGATTTGAGTGGTAAAAGTTCTAACTTGGTGATCAATCAAACCTTATATAGGGTTGATTTTGCAGCCCGGTGGAATTCTACCCGATACCGACGTTAAACAGGGCTTATGGTTGCACCCGATTAAATGGTCACATTTTTAATTCGTTTGTAACTAAAATTTCTTAAAAGGATATTTAGGGTGTTTCCCGCATTCTTGATTTATTCCGATCCTTATTAAGTTATAGTAAAAATACAAATTTTTATTTGTTTGATCTCAAATATTAACGGAAAAGTTAAATAAGAACGAGTTTTATTAACGGAAAACGGTTTACGATGACGGAATAGTTCCGGGTTGTCACATCATCCCCCCGTTAGAGGAAATTTCGTCCCGAAATTAGAGTTCAAACAATAATGTTATTACAAGATAACTAAGCGAAAAGATGGGGGATACTTAAGCTTCATTTGATCCTCACATTCCCAAGTGAATTTTGGCCCTTGCTTGGCGTTCCATCAAACTTTCATATTTGGAATGCGGCTTAGTTTCGTTCGTTTGACCTCGGGATCCATGATTTCCACAGGTTCTTCCACAAAGTTGAGGCTTTCGTTGATCTCGATCTCGTCTAGTGGGATCACTAGGGTTTCGTAAGATAAGCACTTTTTCAAGGTTGAGACGTGGAAGGTAGAGTGTATGTTACTGAGATCTCGGGGTAGATTAAGTTTGTAAGCTACGTGGCCGATTCTTGTCAGAATCTTAAGAGGCCCTATGTATCTTGGATTCAGCTTTCCACGCTTCCCAAAGCATATCGTGCCCTTCCAGGGTGAGACTTTCAAAAGGACTCGGTCTCCCACCTGGAATTCCAAAGGTTTTCTTCGTTTGTTTGCGTAGCTTTTCTGTCGATCCCTGGCAGCCTTTAATCATTTGCGAATCTATACAATCTTCTCAGTCATTTCTCGACTGATCTCTGGACCTGTGAGAGCGCTGTCGGGAAATTGTCCTTAAGCTAACTGAGTGTCACCCACCTCAGCCCAACACAGAGGGGATCTGTACTTCCGGCCGTAGAGGGTTTCGAACGGGGCTGCCTTGATGCTCATGTGATAACTGTTATTGTAAGAAAACTCTACAAGGGGTAAGTGGGTGTCCCATGCCTTACAAAAGTCAATCACATAGGCCCGCAACATGTCCTCCAGGGTTTGGATAGTCCTTTCACTTTGCCCATCGGTCTGCGGATGGTAGACTGTACTCATGTCCAACCTCGTCCCTAAGGCGCTTTGAAGTGATTGTCAAAATCTCGAAGTAAACCTACTATCTCTATCAGAGATAATAGATTTAGGGACACCATGCAGCCATACTATTTCCTTAATGTATGTTCTTGTGAGTTTCTCCATCTTGTCTGTTTCTTTGATGGGTAGGAAGTGTGCGGACTTGGTCAATCTGTCGACGATGACCCATATGGTATCCAGACCACCCGTTGTCCTGGGTAGCTTAGTTATGAAATCCATAGTGATCCGCTCCTACTTCCACTTTGGTATCTCCGGTTGCTGTAGAAGACCTGATGGCTTCTGGTATTCGACCTTGACCTTCGCGCAGGTAACGCATTTACTCACGAAGGTAGCAATCTCTACTTTCGTATTAGGCCACCAGTATAACTTTTTGAGATCCAGATAAATCTTATCTGAACCTGGGTGAACGGAATATCGAGTGTTGTGTGCTTCCTTCGTGACCAAGTCTCTGAAACCACCGTGACGCGGCGTCCAGATTCGGTTCATTAGATAATATGCTCCGTCACCCTTGACCTCCAAGTTCTTATCCATTCCACGTAAGGATTCTCCTGCCACATCCTCAGGTTTTAAAGCTTCAAGCTGAGCCTCCTTAATTTGTGCGGATAGATGCGAATGGATAGTTATTGTTAACGACTTGACCCTTCGACCAGAATACTCTTTTCTACATAGGGTGTCTGCTACTACATTGGCTTTTCCCGGGTGATAACGAATCTCGCAGTCGTAATCATTGAGTAGTTCGACACACTGTCATTCTCTCATATTAAGCTCTTTCTGGTTCAGTATGTGTTCGAGGCTTTTGTGGTTAGTGTATATTGTGCTCTTCGTACCATACAGGTAATGTCTCTAGATCTTTAGAGCGAATACGACCGCTCCTAACTCGAGGTCGTGCGTGGTGTGGTTGATCTCGTGTGTCTTTAGTTGTCTCGAGGAATAGGTGATGACCTTACATTGTTGCATCTAGACACAACCGAGCCCTTGGTTTAATGCATCGCAATACACCACGAAATCATATGTCCCTTTGGAAAGGGACAATACCAGGGCGGTGCATAGGGCTCGCTTCAGGATTTGGAATGCATTCTCCTGTTTCTCTCCCCAGTCAAATGTCACGCCTTTCTAAGTTAAGGTAGTGAGAGGTTTCGAAATCCGATAGAAGTTCTGAATGAATCTGCGGTAGTAGCCAGCGAGGCCTAGAGATTGACAAATTTATGTAGGCATCTTTGGTGCTGACCAGTTCTCAACAACTCTAACCTTATATAGGTCCACTTGGATTCCTTCCTCACTAACCACGTGTCCTAAGAATTCGACTTTTTGAATCCAAAATTCGCACTTGGAGAACTTCGCGTATAACTTCTCTGATCGTAGGGTTTCTAGGACCTGCCGTAGATGATTGCTATGTTCTTCCTCACTCCGAGAGTAGACAAGTATGTCATCAATAAAGACGATGACGAACTGATCTAAGTAAGGACGACACACTGTATTCATCAAGTCCATAAATATTGCGGGTGTGTTAGTCAGTCCAAAGGGCATTACTACGAAATCGTAGTGTCCATAATGAGTTTGGAAGGCGGTTTTCGAAACATCTTCCTCGAGCACTCGTAACTGGTGATACCCGGACCTAAGATCAATCTTGGAAAAGTAACTCGCCCTTTGCAGTTGGTCGAATAGGTCGTTTATACGGGGAAGAGGGTAGCAATTCTTGACAGTCAGTTTGTTGAGCTCTCTGTAGTCGATACACATACGGAATGATTCGTCCTTCTTCTTTACGAACAAGACCGGTGCTCCCCAGGGTGAGAAGCTTGGTCTTATAAAGCCCTTGCTGAGCAGCTCGTTAAGTTGACCGGATAGTTCTTGCATTTCAACAGGTGCTAGACGATAGGGCGATTTAGCTACGGGGGTAGCTCCTGGGTCAATAGGCGCTAGACTATAGGTCTTTGGGCCTTCGTGGTCCATCAGGATTCAGTGTTTATGGGCCAAGTATATGTATTGGGCTTAAGATAAGGCCCAATAATGGGATTGGGCCCAATGTAGCAAATTGGGCCATTTATGTGTCAATAGTGGGATTGGGAAGCCTACTTAATGTTGGACCTTTCATAGTATGTTTTGGGCCCTAGTTGTGGACCATTATAGGGTAGGGGGTAAAATGGAAAATTTTCCCTGAGATTGATTATGATATTAGGCTAAGTGATATTGTAGTATTGATAGCTCGGGGAGCCGAGGAAGCAACAATCGGGGAAATTTCCAGTCAGCAACCAGGGGGGTTCAGGAAAGTTCAGAAGTGCAGGTGATTTTTCCCTTTGTGTGGATGGATCTATGGCCACAATGCCGACCCATGTTGTTATGAGTATGAAGACCTGGGGGTTAGCCCTAGGAACTGTTTGCTAGTACGATATTCAGGACCAAGATCCGATGTCGGGAGGGTGCCCCAGGAATGATTTCCATGATAATTTATACTTGTTGTCTGTGTGATACATGTATGTGCCTGGTGGAGAGGTGAGAGTGGGCGAGGTCCTGTGTCTCACCAATTGCAGAGTGTGGACGGTGTTGCACATCTCATTAGCAGCAGAGCAGGGGTGAGGCCCAAGGTAGGAAGGGAGTGAGTGTGGGCTGGGTCCGTATCTCACTATCAGTAGGAGTGTGGATGAGGTTCCATGACTCATCAGTAACAGGACAGGGGCGGGTCCCAAGATAGGCGAGGCCTTAGAACAGGAATCCAGTTGTATATGTATAGTTTGTGTGTTATGATATAATTGTATGTTAGCATATGTTAGCGGGCAGGGCCCAGAGACAGGCGAGGCCTAAGAGAAACAGATCTGTACACCGAGCGGGGCTCGAAGCCAGGCAGAGCCTGGGGTAGGCGGGGCCTGTTGTAGTGGGTGAGGCCCAGTATTTGTAGTATGCAGTATGTGTATGGTATGTGGTAGGTTGGGGAACTCACTAAGCTTCGTGCTTAAGCTTTGCATTTTTGGTTTTAGGTACTTACAGTAGCGGAGGGAAGAGCTCGGGGTGATCACATGACACACACCATTGTTTAGTCATCGTGGCATGTTTTACTCTGATAATGAAAATATGTTTGGAAATTAATACTTTGAATGATGTTATGATTTATGATATGGTTATATGAATATGTTTTCAGTAAATGTTTAATGAAAAACTTTAGTCGTGATTTTTGGGTCGTTACATATGCTCCTGTAGCTTTTCATGTCCGAGTTGACTGAGTTGAGTTAGGATGAGTTGACATTGGGCTGTTGACTTTGACTTTGATCATTTACTTCTGGTCAAATTCTACTTTTAGATAGCAGACTTAAGGTTTACCTTGTGTTGATTGTCAGGAGGTGTTAAGCACCATTATTTATCACGAGAGCAGTTAGCTGTGTTCGGCACGATTTTGATTTGAGTGTTACTCGGCCTTATGATTCATGTGAGTTTCCTTCACTGTACTCATGAGTCTAAGGCACCAATGCCAACCCACTATATTATGTTTGTAGGATGATGATTATCTTCATGACAATTACTTGTTATGTATGTATATGCTTGATGTCTCTGTGACTCTTACTGTTATGATTATTTGCTAGCTATAGGGGTGAAATAGACCCAATATTAGTTGAAAGAGACTGAAGGGGTTGAAATATACCCAGTACCGGTTAAAAGAGGCTGAAGGGCTTCAAATATACCCAGTACTAGTTGAAAGAGACTGAAGGGGTTGAAATAGACCCAATACCGGTGAAAGAGACCGAAAGGATTGAAATAGGCCTAAGTATGCTTTGATTGTTATGTATATATGGTATGGGTTATTTTTGAGGGAGCTCACTAAGCGTTGTGCTTACGGTTTTCAGTTTATATTACAGGTACTTCCAGCTCGAAATGGAAGGGTCTGACTTGATCGCACCATATCCGTCCATGTTTTCCGCCTCATGTGATTTTGAGATTTGTACTCTGATAACTATTTTACCTTGATATACTTTTGAATTATTGAAATGATTAAATGGTGTTTATGCTTGAACTAAAAATGGTATTTTTACCTTATAATTTTTGGTATGTTACAAGTTGGTATCAGAGCCTTGGTTTGAAGGATTCAGACATACTCTTGGGTGTGTCTGAACTCAAACTGAGGATTTTTAAAATCTTTTAAAAGAAAATTATTTTCTAAAAAGATTTTCTAACAAAGGGGTGTGATACATGCAATCATCCGAGCTAAAGTAAGTATTTCCCAAAATATCCATACATGTTTTAGGTTTAATGTTTGTTATGTTACATGATATGAGATTTGCATGCTAGATTAGGGCTAAGAATCTACTCAAGATTTGATGTTAGGAGAGATGCCTTTGTATTCATGTTATTTGAGATTTAGAATTGCATGCTAGTATGGATTTTAGATGATTGGATAGAATGGCTTGATTAGTTGCTACGCTGGTTAGACTTTCCGATACCCGAATGTTGTTTGCTTCGTGCTTTATGGGAATCAAACTGATGTGAGCTAATTATTTCATGAATATGTTAAGGTGCATGCTGCATAGGTTATATAATCTCAGACTGATTTATTTGGCCTTATGGCGCAACTCTTGTATGAGTCTAACCATTATTGGGTTGAGTCTTTTAGTCGAATGATTATCTAAGCTTTGGTGCATGCAATTGTATTCATGAAATAGTTAACTGGCATTAGTATGGGATCTTTAGCAACTAATGGTAGCTTGGGGTAAGGAATCCTAGGAGAACCTAGGAAGTATGATAGTACAACGTAGACGTTAGTAGCTAGTGAGCTTGAGAAGTCCTTTGATTTGTCTATGTTTTGGAGTGTTACCACATGAATGTTACTTGCTTTGTGTCTAGTGGGAATCTTGATGGTGTGAGTTAACTATCGAGTGAATATGTTAAGTGACATGCTGCACGGGTTAAATAATCTTATAGTGATTGATTTTGACCTATTTCATAGCTTTCGTGTGAGTTTAACCATTGTAGGATAGAGAGTTTTACTCGAAGGATTTTCTAAGCTTTTTTGCAACTGATTGTATTCATGAAGTATTTAGTTGACATTATTGGGAGTTCTTCAAAAACTAATGTCAAGGTGAGGTTGGGAACCTAGGAGAGCCTAGGAAGTGCTTAGTGGGCTAATTACGCTGTTTAGCAGGTATTTGGAGTATCAGTTTGAGAAGGTGACTTGGAGGATTCAGGATAATTCTTGAGGAAAGTATGAATATGTGTGGAAGGTAGTATTTGGATCGTACTATTGAAAGCACAGGATCCATACTCGACTTGAGGAGAGTCACAGAGAATCTAGGAAGCCAATGGTATAAGGCTTATTTGGGTATGTTTTGATCATGTATACTGTTGCTTTTTGGAGCAGAATCCTGTGATATTTGGTACCATCAGGAAAGGGATCATGGAACTATTGGATGATCGTCTTGGGGATTTTTGGGCCGAGTTTCTAGCAGGACAGTTGGGGACTCATCAGGAGCTCAGGGCTTGTGGAGCCTTAGAATCTTTAGGGAAGGAGGATCCTATTGCTAGCTTTTGTCATGAGGGATCTAAGATGGGATATGAATCATGCCTTCCTGTGGATCGATTCCATGATTGGATTGCCACTGAGGTTTCATGAATTTTACATGAGGAGTTACCTAACATTACTGGTCATGTCACTGACAGGCTTGTCGCTAGGTTCGACGATCGGATCTCTGCTATTCAGACAATTGGTGGAGGTGGTTGAGGTGATTCGGGAGCAGGAGCTTGGTTTGGAGAGGTAACCAAGAAAGAGGAAGTGGACTAATGATCCAAATATGATAGCAACATCTAAGAAGTTTGATGTTGCCATGTATAGTGTTAGAGGCTTGAGGGACCACGGCATTTGTGCGAAAGGTGAAGGAACACATGAGCGTGTGCACGGCAAGTCCAAATGAAGTAGGTGTGGATGGAAGGGCCACCTTCACCAAGAACGCACCCTAGATGTAGAATTGTGTCATCGTTGTCATCAGCCTGGTCATATCATGGAAAATTTCCTAGGTTTAGTGGTTTGGACAGCTTAGGTTCCATTGCAAGTGCTTCTGCAGGAAAGGGGAGCAGAACCCGGAGACACTACGGGTATGTATCGTATTCCTCTCTTTCACAACGTGGGGTCAGCTCATGTGACTTTTCATGTTCGAGTTGATTGAGCTGAGTCGATATGATTTGTAATCGGACCGAGTGAGATCTCACGACATGAACAAGGATTGGTCACGATGTGAGGAGGGATGAGTTGACATTAGGCTATTGACTTTGACTTTGACCGTTTGACTTTTAGTCAAATTCTACTTTTAGAAGGTAGACTTATGGTTTACCTTGTATGGATTGCTAAGAGGTGTTAAGCATCATTATTTGACAGGAGAGCAGTTAGTTGTGTTCGATACGGTTTTGAGCTGAATGTTACTCGACCTTGTGATTCGGGTGAGTTTCCTTCACCTTACTCATGGGTCGAAGGCACCAATGCAACCCCACGGGATTATGTTTGTAGGATGATGATTGTCTTCGTGATAGTTACATGTTATGCATGTATATACTTGATGTTTATGTGACTCT
The DNA here is from genome assembly GCF_052625555.1 of Lactuca saligna. Taxonomy (NCBI): domain Eukaryota; kingdom Viridiplantae; phylum Streptophyta; class Magnoliopsida; order Asterales; family Asteraceae; genus Lactuca; species Lactuca saligna. Next base: position 141,225,068 of record NC_136425.1, read on the forward strand.
TACTGTTTTTATTATATGCTAGCTGTAGGGGTGAAATAGACCTATACCGGTAGAAAGAGACCAAAGGGGTTGAAATATACCTAGTACCGGTTGAAAGAGACCGAAGGGGTTGAAATGTAAAGCCTGTAGATCCGGGCTAGTCAATTTAGAGACGATAGGTGTCAAAAAAATGAATTTTGATGAAATATTATTTAGAATGAGTAATCTTAACTAAGATATAATATATGTTACAAGGTTTCCATGCATATAAAGAACATCGAAATCCGAGTTATAACGAAGAAGTTATGACCTGTCGAAGTTTCGCGATAGAACCGGCATGACACAACGCGATGTAAATAGTGAATTTACGTTAAAGCGATATTTAGCCTTAGCAATCTAAACAAAAGTTTTAGAGTTCGTTAAACCATGAACGTGCATAAAAAGAACGTCCAAATCTGACTTCGTATGACGAAGTTATGATTTTTCTAAGTTTCGACTTAGCGGTATGCAGCATGAATACTCGATTTGAGATCGAGCGGTTTTTAGCCGAAACAATCTAATCAAGAATCGAAGATCTCGTTAATTGTAGTGAAACGATGAAAAGATAGGCGAAAACGGACGTCGTATCAAGAAGTTATGATTTTATAATGGAGTTTTCCTGTCCCGGCCTACTAAAAATAAATAATAAAAATAAATTCAAAATTAGCCGATGGAGTCTAAATGAAAGTTGTAGAGCGTAGTCTCACCTACGCGGGGATATAAAGAACGTCGAAAACGGAGTTCGTATGAGGAAGATATGAATTTTTGAAGTTTATTAAATATTTTCGATATTGAATTTAAATATAAATTTTCGATATTATCCAAGGGGGGAGTCAGCGAGCTGATCCACATTACGCCCAACATAATGTAAGATTACGCCCAGCGTAAATCTCAAATCCAGACCCTATAATAGGGAGTCGAGTGCAGCCGATTAATTTGCTCATTTCTTCCCTTTTTCTCGCGTTTTTGCATCGTTTTTCGTGCAAGAATTATCCCGAAGCCCCGGTATCATTCCCGAGCCCCGAAGCAAGTCTCGAGGCCCTGAAGATCTCGAGAGGTGCGATTCCCGAGCCGAAGCTCTGCCCGCGAGGAACCCGGTTTTGTGAAGATCTTCCAAATCTACCGAAGAATACTACTTCTACAAGTCGTAGTGCTGTCCGATCATCTTCTAATCAAGTGAGTGTGTGGTTACTTTCTTCTAACGCATAATTATTAAGTATTTTATATGAAATACGTGTTATGTATAATTTTGTTGTTCTGTGTGTGAATGTATATTCACTTTCTTCTATCTCATAGATCTGATTTATTCTCTATGAAATACGTGTTATGTGGGTGGGCCTCATATGTTATGTGGAATAGGTATTGAATGAGAATGCTATACAGGTTTTAAACTATGTATAAAAATATATATTTTTATCTACTAATATGTTGGGTAGAACATGGGTAGATAGTTGATGTGTGATAAACAGATGAGAGGGCCCGATGTTGTTGTTGTTGATCTAGTTATTCAGCAGAGTATGGATTAGACCAAGAGGTTAGTTTTAGATTCGGGAGTATGGATCAGGTAAAGAGATAAAGATACGGTGACATATTTCACAGAGAGATTTAAAGGAGATATAAATCATTAGTGTAATTAAATGTAAGTTCTGTTTATGCTTATATGTCTGTATCGGAACATGACATCCCGAGGTTTTATTATTAAATGAAAATACATTCTCTTTTAGAAATGTTTTGATAAGTTATTATCATATCTTGTTTCGGGAACAAATTCCGAAACCTTTTTCTTTAAAAGATTACTCTGATTTTATAAAACAAAGCACAAACAAATTGGTCTTTTCTAGCCGTGAAAATGGGGATGTCACAGTTGGTATCAGAGCATTAGTTTTAGCGAGCATTAGTTTAAGCGAATTAGGAAATTGTAGGAAATTTCTAGACTTAAACTTAGAATGCTAAGTAATGATTGTGAGGAGCGTGTCTAAAATATGTTAGGTAGTACACCTAAATTGACACAAGCACTAGTTTATTTTAGGAATGATGCCTAAACTGCTTTTATGTGATAAATGTTTTGAGTGATAGCTATATTGATGCTATTATTTGTTCGGATCTATGGTCTGTTGTCGACCAGATCTGGAGACCTTATGTGTATAGGATTCTAAGCGTACGACTACGATATTAGAACTAGCATTTAACGTTTCGGAGTAATAAGGATGATTTAATTATCTATCGTGATTGAGGATCTGAATTCACCTTATTTGGTGTGTAGATCAAAAACTGGTAAGAACCAAAAGTGGAGTTTGAAATGTGAACAAAGACAGGAATCAACCACCTGTGGTTAAGCAAGCACCTATTGTAGCAGCAGCACCAGAGCCAATGACGATGGCTGGGGTGCAAGCGATGATACAGATGATGTTGGATCGCCAAATGGAGGAGACAAGGCGATTACTCCAACAGAATCGTGAGGAAGTGTCACTTCAAGTGGAAGAGCCTGAAGTGAATGGAGGGCATTCGGAGGGAGGTAACTACAGTGGAACGGTTGGATGAGCAGAACCCCCAGTGGTAGAAAGGAATGACCCAAAAAGGGAAATAAACAGGGATGAGCGTATGTATAAGAATTTCTTGTGCGCCAAGCCGCCAAGTCTTTCTGGAAGCCCAAAGCCTATTGAGATAATGGATTGGATCTCCGAAATGGAGATGGTGTTTGAGAGTTGCGACTGTAGCAAAAAACAGAAGACTTTCTTTGCAGTTAGACAATTGAAGACCGGAGTCTTGAGCTGGTGGAAGTTACTAGCAGATATGATGCCTCGAGGGGAAGCCCTGAAGATGTCTTGGGAATCATTCATGGAGTAGTTAAAGATGCAGTACTGCTCAGAGATAGATTTGATTGATCTGAACAATGAATTCCAGAACCTGAAGAAAGTTAAATTGAGCATTGATGATTATGCTACTGCATTTACCGAAAAGATGAAGTTATTTCCATACTTAGTGCCAACTGAACTCTCAAAAATTGAGAGGTTCGCAAATGGACTGCCTGTCGACTTTGGCCTAACGGTCAAGATGGCAACTACTTTGAAGACAGCAGTCCGAGCAGCTAGAAATGTGGAGACCCAGTTAAAGGAAAGGGGTCTGGAGAGAATCGAGGTGGGCAAGAAAAGAAAGATTGAAGGATCTTCAAGGTCCGTTGAGAAGAGAAACTTTTTGAAGTCTGATTCGAAGAAGCTCGAAGAAGGAGCACAATGGTGTGACAAGTGCAAAAGGAAGCACATTGGGGAATGCTCTAAAGAAATGACCTGCTTCAAATGCGGGAAGACTGGTCATTACGCCAGCAAATGCCCAAACAAAAGAGAAGCTTGCTTTAAGTGTGGTGAAGAAGGACACTTCAAACAAAACTGCCCAGGAAGGGAAGAAATTACAAAGCCAAACGTGCCGCCAAAGCCAAAGGCAAGAGCATTTCAAATGATCCTTGATGAAGCAGATGACAATGCAAGGAATCAGGAATAATGATTTTATATCTAAAGATCAAGTTATAAAGTAGCAATATGAAAAGTAACATTTAGTGTAGCCTATTACAGGCATAATATAGGGTGAACTTGAACTTTTGTATAATCGTTTCAAGGAATTGATATAAACCCTAGTTTTCCTAACTGATGTGTTGAATGATTGTCTGATTTTCTTGTATGGTGACTTGGTCGACTGCGGGACAATACTTGGGAAGAGTATGAGTAGGTGTGAAAGGTAGTAGATGCATATACTACCGGAAGCACAGGACTCGCACTAGGATCAGGGAAAGTCACAAGGTTACCAAGAAGCTAGTAATTGATTCCATTTTATTCTGGTATGTCATTACCATTGTTTCGGTAATGACTAGTAAGATGGTTCTTGTTCCGACCCTAGTGGTCATATTTAAATTTGAGTTTGACTACGAGGAGTATGTTACGTGATCTAGAGGACCAAGTTAGATGTAACATCTGACTTAAGTCAGAGGGTTGAAGTTAATGCGATTGATAGTGTCGCGCTCGTTGTTAAAAGATGTTTGCAGGTAGAAATGCTACACGCTGAAATGTGATTATATCACATTAGAATATGAAGAAAGGTATATTCTATTCTGGAATTTAACTTTATTAAAGACCGAGTCTAAGCGTCGCATCGTGCGATGAGAGGTCAATAGAGCACGACCCATCGGTTTGTTACAATAGATAAATAAAAGTAATTATCCTAAGAAGAAGAAGGAGTCCACAATAAGGACTTATTTGGTAACTTGAAGGTTACGATTGAAAGTACAACATAGTACGATAAGCAGATACAAGATTGGGCATCTTTTGCGGTCAAGAAAGACATAGAGTTAAATACTCTTTCAAGGAAACATAGAAGTTACGGTTATTACCTAGCATGAATAAATAACGTGTGGAATCATTATGCAAGTCCTATTTTGTTGATGATTCCGGGACGTAATCATCCTAAGGGGGAGATAATTGTAACGCCCGTAGATCCGGGCTAGTCAATTTAGAGATGATAGGCATCAAAAAAATGAATTTTTGATGATAGATTATTTAGAATGAATAATCTTAACTAATTTATAGTATATTTCATAAGGTTTCTGTGCATATAAAGAATGTCGAAATCCGAGTTATAACGAAGAAATTATGACTTGTCGAAGTTTCGCGACAGAACCGGCACGACACAGCACGCCGTAAATAGTGAATTTACGTTAGAGCGATATTTAGCCTTAGCAATATAAACGAAAGTCATAGAGTTCTTTAAACCATGAGCGTGCATAAAAAGAACGTCCAAATCTGACATCGTATAAGAAAGTTATGATTTTTCTAAGTTTCGACTTAGCGGTATGCAGCCCGAATACTCGATTTGAGATCGAGCGATTTTTAGCCAAAACAATCTAAACGAGAATCGAGCATCTTGTTAATTGTAGTGAAAAGATGAAAAGATAGGCGAAAACGGACGTCGGATAAAGAAGTTATGATTTTATAACGGAGTTTTCCTGTCCCGACCTACTATAAATAAATAATAAAAATAAATTAAAAATTAGCCGATGGAGTCTAAACAAAAGTGGTAGAGCATAGTCTCACCTACGCGGGGATATAAAGAACGTCGAAAACGGAGTTCGTATGAGGAAGATATGAATTTTTGAAGTTTATTAAATATTTTCGATATTTAATTTAAATATAAATTTTCGATATTATCCAAGGGGGGGAGTAAGCGAGCTAATCCACATTACGCCCAGCGTAATGTAAGATTACGCCCAACATAAATCGCAAATCCAAAACCTATAAAAGGGAGTCGAGTGCAGCCGATTCATTTGCTCATTTCTTCCCTTTTTCTCGCGTTTTTGCATCGTTTATCGTGCAAGAATTATCCCGAAGCCCCGGTATCATTCCCGAGCCCCGAAGCAAGTCCCGAGGCCCCGAAGATATCGAGAAGTGTGATTCCCGAGTCGAAGCTCTGCCTGCGAGGAGCCCGGTTTTTGTGAAGATCTTCCAGATCTACCGAAGAATACTACCTGTACAAGTCGTAGTGTTGTCCGATCATCTTCTAATCAAGTGAGTGTGTGGTTACTTTCTTCTAACGTATAATTATGAATTATTTTATACAAAATACGTGTTATGTATAATTTTGTTGTTATGTGTGTGAATGTATATTCACTTTCTTCTATCTCATAGATCTGATTTATTCTCTATGAAATACGTGTTATGTGGGTGGGCCTCATCTGTTATGTGGAATAGGTATTGAATGAGAATGCTATACAGGTTTTAAACTATGTATAAAAATATATATTTTTATCTACTAATATGTTGGGTAGAACATGGGTAGATAGTTGATGTGTGATAAACAGATGAGAGGCCCCAATGTTGTTGTTGTTGATCTAGTTATTCAGCGGAGTATGGATTAGACCAAGCGGTTAGTTTTAGATTTGGGAGTATGGATCAGGTAAAGAGATAAAACTTGTTATTAGTCCGGAAGTATGGATTAAGACTAAGTTAATTGTCCCTAGTCCGGGAGTATGGATTGGGCACAGTTATTGATCCGGGAGTATGGATCAGATCAGGATTAGGGTATAGTTAATTATCCTTATTCCGGGAGTATGGATTGGGTACAATTATTGATTCGGGAGTATGGATCAGATCAGGAGGATAGTTTTAGATCTGTGAGTATGGATCTGGTGAAAAAAGGTTAGTTTTAGATCCGTGAGTATGGATCGATGAAGAGGATGGTTTTAGATCCGTGAGTAGGGATCAGGTAAGGAGGAAAATTTTTGATACGAGAGTTTAGATCGTGTCATTGTGAGGATCGATGGGGTGGGATATGAGTTTCTATATTTATAAATATATGATATAACATTGTGGGATGAAAACCCTATATGCTCACCAGGCTCCCAAGCCTAACCCACTCAGTTTTCTTTGTATCACAGGTATCGATACGAAGACATATTTTACAGAGAGATTTAAGGGAGATATAAATCATTAGTGTAATTGAATGTAAGTTCTGTTTATGCTTATATGTCTGTATCGGAACATGACATCCCGAGGTTTTATTATTAAATGAAAATACATTCTCTTTGAGAAATGTTTTGATAAGTTATTATCATATCTTGTTTCGGGAACAAATTCCGCAACCGTTTTCTTTAAAAGATTACTCTGATTTTATAAAACAAAGCACAAACAAATCAGTTTTTTCTGGACGTGAAAATGGGGATGTCACAGTTGAAATATACCCAATACCGGTTGTGTAACAACCTAGATTTTCCAGAAAATTTTAACTTTTATAATCATAAATACCAACCAACAGTGTTTCTAAAAAGCCCATTAGATGAACATAGTGTTTTAAAAGGTCAGATTATCAAAACTAAATGCAAAAATACTGGAGAATGCACGTCGTGACATCAAGTCGGGCCCTTTCCCTTAGAACTAAAAGTATCATAAACATCCAACAAAACTGTAAGCACCTGCTCATTGAGTTTTCCAAACCACATGAAACATATGATCATATAATGCCATGCACACATACATATAAGTTTGCCATGGACTCTGGTCTTCATTTGGAATGCTATGGGCTACTCCCATGGTCTTGTATCCCCGAGCCATGGGCTCCTCCCATGGTCTTCACATAAGTCCACATATAGATCAAATAACAAACAATTACATGATCCATTACTAATCATCTCATAACAATTAATGGGCCGGCCTTGGTGCCTTCGACCCATAAGTGTAATGAGAAGACCCACCTCAATCCGCTGAACACAAAACCTGGTCGCCTAAAATTATGAAACCACACACTAAACAATCAAACAATTAACCCTCAATTAGGATTATAACACAACCTAATCAAAGAGTCTAAACACCTAAGCCTAAGTCCTTCCATAGTGGCCCAAAAGTCTTCCCTTTGCTAATGGGCCTAAGATCCAAGATAAAAGTCATTAATGGACCACATGGCCCAGTAAGGCCCAACCAAAACAATTGTTTCCCAAATCAAAATATCAACCCAAAACTCAAAATAGGACCAAGCCTAAAACTGAATAAGGCCCAATAAGCTTACAATCCCACACAAAGCCCAAACCCAACTGGAGTGCGTATGCCCTGCGTACCAGACCCTTAAGTTGTACGTTCTGCGTACACAATATTACGCACAGCATACAAGCAGGACATGAATCAATTGACCATTAAGTGCTTAATACTTGGGATTTCAATGTCAAACTTTAGATCTGAGTCCATTAAGATGCCCTAGGGCATAAAATTGGCAACTTTATGCCCTTGCATGTCATGAGTGACCCTAATACTTAATTCTTCCCATTAAGACCTCATTTAAGACCTCTAACTTATGCATGGAGTCAAAACAACCTTCAAGATGGCACCTTTATGCATAAAAAATGCTCAAGGAGATTAGATCTAGATATCCTAATCTATGGAGTTGCTCAACTCACAAGAGAATGTTCAAAAGCTATAAAGGGACTCCATAACAAAACCCTAGCTCAAACAATCAAAAAAGATGACAAAGTCATGACTATATATCTCCAGTAGTTCTTGAAGATGAACTTGATACATAATCTAGAAGCTCAATGACACCCAAGGCTTGATCACCACCTTCTCCTTCTTGAATGCTCTCTAAAATGGCCACCAACACACTTTCTAAGCTCAAGAATCACACTCACAAAGAAATATGAGGTTAAGGGACGAAATGAGGCTATAGTGGCCGATTAGGGTTTGGTCCAAAAGACTTAAGGACGTTTATATAGGTCTCAAGTCCGAATATTAGGGTTTTGGTCTTCAGTCATGTACGCCCCGCGTATACCTTGGTATGCACAACATATGAAGGGACCAATTTTGCAACAAACTTTCATACTAATGGTAAAAAAATGTAAATACCTGGATCCCGACTATTACATGTTGAAAGAGACCGAAAGGGTTGAAGTATATGCAGTACTAGTTGAAAGAGACCAAAGGGGTTGAAATAGATCTACTTATGCTTTAATTGTTATGTATTTATGGTATGGAGTATTTTTGGGGGAGCTCACTAAGCTTTGTACTTATGGTTTTCAGTTTATATTTCAGATACTTCCAGCTCGAAAGGGAAGGGGCTCGGCTTGATCGCATCGTATCCACCCATATTTTTTGTGTCATGTAATTTTGGGATTTGTACTCTGATAACTATTTTACCTTGATATACTTTTGAATGATTGAAATGATTAAATGGTGTTTATGGTTGAACTAAAAATGAAATTTTTACCTAATAATTTTTGGGACATTGCATGGATGATTTTTGTGGAGAAGGTTCAGCTTGTAACGTCTTGATTTTCAACCCAAATTTCTCATTTTTATTTATTAAAATATTCGGTTACATCAGAGTATAATGCGGAAACATGATTGCGGATGCATGTGTGTATAGTCGAACCTTGCTCTTTTCTGACCTAATATTAAGGTTACCTATTTCATGGTGTGTAGTTGACATTCTGTTAATATAAACAAAATTTGTCACCATATATTCTGATAACCTTTTATTACAAAAGGTTACTAACAAACTAACACCTAAGACATCGCTCATCTATCTTATCCTTCTCGTACTAGTAATTATATTCTTCCTTCTTTGCTCCTACGAGGTCCACATACAACCATGTTACAATGATTGACTAGATAGTCACATCCTAATGACCGTCAATTTTATGACACTAGGATTTATAACTAACTAGACTCTTGTCTCTACTAGTCAAACACTTTAAAACAGAAGTCACCTTCTTTCATTTTCTAATGTGGTACAAGCACCTCATGGCAAGTAGCAATTCTACCTGTTGATTGCGACGAATGTAAATCTTCTGTCGATCACCTTGATTACTTCCCTCTTAAATATTATGACTAAATTCAATCCTTTGTGGCCACTTGGGCCCGAACTTAGAGTCACTCTTCTAGACATAACCATACAACAAGTAATGATGGAAATGAAATGAATTCATAGTGTTAGCCATACTATCTTCCTATCTATCAGTGCCTTAGAAACTTTGTGACTCTTCCTGATCCAAGTGCGAGTCATGTGTTTCGGGTAGTATATGCGTCTACTACCTTTCACACCTACTCATACTTATCCTAAAAATTGTCTTGTGGTTTCCAAGTCACTTCCAACACTACGTAGAAAACATATATGTATGTATCCCCTGAGCACATACATCAGGTTTTCCTAAAAACCACTAGGGCTTTGTATCTTTACCGATGCCCTACTTAACGAATATATGTTCTATCAATTATATATTAAACTTCCTAGACTATCCTTCTAGGATTCATTTCCAATTCAATTTATTAGATGAGGAATAAATTATGTCAATATTATGTAATTACTGGACGAATACAATTGCATGCCGCTAAAATCAAACAGTCTGTTGACTGAAAGATCCGACACTACAACGGTTGGACTCAAACGAGAGTTGCGCAATAGCACCCAATCAGACAATCAAAAACTATTTAATTATAGGAGCATGCAACCTAATGTATTTTCCAAATAACTAATTAATATTAATGTAGGTTCTAAGCAGAAAATAACAAGCAATTCCCTAAGCTATAAGACATCTTATGTATCAGGCAATTCTGCTTTGCAATTTTTGAAAAGATCCATAGCCTACATACTAGCATGCATTTCTAAATTTTCATGCATATAAGCAAATATGGATATTTTGGAAATCACTTTCCTTTCCGAGCTTTGGCTGACTGTATGCATTGAATTCTTTCCTTTTTGTATTATTCTTTTTATGAAAAGATTTATTAATTCATCAAATTCTTAGTTTGAGTCTGGACTTATACGAGGGTTCTTCCAATTTGCTCAAACCAAGACTCTGATACCAACTTGTAACGTCCCCGATTTTCAACCCAAAATTTTCACTTTTATTTATTAAAATATCCGGTTAGATCAGAGTATAATGCAAAAACATGATTGCGAATGTGCGTGTGTACAGTTGAACCTTGCCTTTCTCTCGAAGTACCTGAAAAACATTTGTAACAACTGGGTAAGCACTAGGATTAGTGAGTTCCCCAAAACATCATATCGCAAAATACATATACAATGCATACACATAACGGCCTTTAGCATAAAGCTGGTCCGCCCTTGGCCTTCAGAACAAAATTGGTCTGCCTCTTTTGCCTACAACATATAGCTGGTCCTCACTTTGGCCTTTTGCATAATGCTAGTCTGCCCAAATCTATTTTTCTTCAGGTTTGCCCTCAACTACCATATAATATATCAACACATATATGGCATACCAATAGTCCAACATAACATGCAACTAACTAAACTAGTCTAGTGGCCTAATTACATACTGCATGGTGGAAGCAGCAGTCAAAAAATGACGATGTGGATGTCAGAGTTGTTGTTGCACCACGTCAACGAGTGGTGGTCGATTGGAAGAGGTTGGTAGGTGTTTCAGCGATGGCACTAATGGGAGATCGGTTGTCGATGTATGAAGGAGGGTGGGGTAACACGCCATAGATCGGAGGTCGAAGATTAACGCAAGATCAGGGTATGTTGGAGCTACTGGTGATGGCGAGTGGAGGAGGTAAGAGGCGGCTTCTTCGAAGCTGCTATCGACAGATCGGAGGCGGAGCTCCTGTCACTAGCGACGTAAAGAAAAGGAGGCCGGAAGCTGATGTTGGTGGTGGTGAACTGGTCTGTTGGAGTAGTTTCTTTAGAGGAATCTGAAGTGACCGGTGAGGTGGTTTCCGGTCATCAACTCAAAACGGTGGTTTACTTCGTTGTACCAGAAAGAATAGATGTCATGAGAAAGGTGGGTCTCCTTGGAGATGCTTTTTTGGTATTAATCGGATTGTATGTACTGACTGATGTAAAAGAAAAAAAATGTTCCCACTTGTGGCATCTTTTTTCTTTTTTGTTTTATACTTTCCTTTGCTTTTTTAGTCGGTTGAAAACAGAAAACTAACCATTTGATAACCTTTGTATAACTAGAGGTTGTAAAAGTAGTCTAAGATAGGTGTAACTTTTTGAATGAGATTCAAAAATACATGATCCATTTTGGGTAAAAGTGATGAATAATTTTATGGTGGGTTTTGGGATGTATAAGCAACATAGCATTGCTTACAATGAAAATGTTTTTTAAATGATGTTGTTCATGGAAAATCATCGAATAAAAATGGATTTTTTTGGATTGTATGAACGAAGTAAGGTAAAAATGGATTTTGTCGAGTGGCTTACTCTTAACTGTAATATAAACATTTTTTTTCATTGAGCTAACCTGTTAAAAATGTGATTGAATGGGAGCCCAAAAAAAACTGTTGGAGCCCAAAAACAGTTGAGCTCAAAATGGGATTGTTCAGCCTACTTGGAGGAGTCCGAGATAAAATATAAGGAGCCCAAAAATGAGTTGTTGGATATCATTAAAAATACTTGGCCCAATTCTTCTTTATTTTTTTGAAAGGTTTGGTGTACCAAGCCACAATGCTTATTCTAAAAGCATATTTTGTTCAGCAGGATCACAACTTTCAGTCGTTGAGCATTTGAGTTCTTATCTTGCAAGATTAGCTCATATATGGATTAGTCCATAAAGAAGCTTAATAAAAGCCTATGTCTGTCATAAACCATTGACAAGCTTATTTAGGAGAAAGCCCAATATAATTATAGCCCAAATGTGAACTAGTGGGAGCCCACTTTTGAATCTTTAAGCCCGATTCCTTTTTCTTTTGGAGTATGTGTATGTTATAACGAATTAGGTACCATGGTAACACCTATAGCGCCACCCCATTTTTCACCAGTTTGGATGAAAAAGGGTCCACCTGCCATTTCTTCATGCCGGTTTCCAAGGATTTGCCAAAAGAGAAAAAGGGGGGGGGGGGGGGGGGGGGGGGGGGGGCACGTGCGACTGGAGATTTTCCGATTCCCGATGGTTACTCGTCGGTCTTCACCATCTATAAGAGCGACCAGGGCAGAGAGGTACGATCATGTTTTTTTGGTTCCCGATAGGGGAAATTGGAGATGATTTTTCCAGCTATACGAGGCCGTTGGTGCTTCGTGGGGTGGAAGCGGCAGTCGAAAAATGATGACGTGGTTGTCGAAGCTGTTGTTGCAGCAGGTCAACGAGTGGTGTTCGACTGGAAAAGGTTCGTAGGTGTTTCAGCAATGATGCTGATGGGAGATCAGTTGTCGATGTATGACGGAGGGAGGGGCAACATCTCATAGATCGGAGGACGAAGATTCATGCAAGAGCGGGGTTTGTCAAAGCTGCTAGTGACGGCAAGTGGAGGAGAAAAGAGGTGGCTTCTTCGAAGCCGCTATCGACAGATCAGAGGTGGAGCTTCTGTTGTAGGCGATGTGAAGAAAAGGAGGCCGACAGATAATGTCGATAGTGGTGAATTGGTCTGTTGGATTAGTTCCGTTGGAGGAATCTAAAGTGACTGATTAGGTGGTTTTCGGTCACCTACTCAAAACGGTGGTTTACTTCGTTGTACAAGCAAGAATAGATGGCATGAGCTAGGTGGCTCCCCTTGGAGATGCTTTTTGGGTCTTAATCAGGTTGTATGTATCGGGCTGATGTGAGAGAAAAAAGTGTGCACACTTGTGGAAACTTTGCTCTTTTTTGTCTTATACTTTTCCTTTGCTTTTTTTTTTTTTTTTGGTTTGTTGAGAAGAGACAACTAACCATTTGATAATCGTTGTACAACTAGATGTTGTAAAGTATTCTAGGATAGGTGTAACTTTTTGAATGGGTTTCAAAAATAACTGATCCATTTTAGGTAAAAGTGATGAATAATTTTATGGGGGTTTTGGGATGTATAAGCAACATAGCATTGCTTACATTCAAAATATTCAAAATGTTTTTTTAAATGATGTTGTTCATGGAAAATCATCAACTAAAAATGGATTTTTTTGGAATGTATGATCAAAGTAAGGTAAAAACCCACAAAAACTTATTTTCTCTTTGTACATATTTTTGTACATTTTATTACCATTTATACAAATAAGAGTCGTAAAATTGTCCAACTTTTGGGGTTGATTTTGATCTGATGGGTTTTCATAATGTACAAAACCACAACTATGTCTACAAGCAATAGCTTTGAATAATGAGTAGTTGCTCTTTTTTTTTGTCCATTGAAATGAGACAAATCCTACACTTTTCTTGTATTCTTAATAAAGTTGTACAAATTATTAGTTGTAATTTTTAAGTTTTATTTCTTTTTGAGAAATAAGATGTATTTTTGTGAAAATGGTAAATATGAACATGGTTCTTGGGGTTTTGTTGAGTTTTATGAGATGTACAAGCTTTGTAGCTGTACATACAAACAATAGTTCAAAGAATGAGGTTTTACACATAAAATCACCAACTAAAAGGGATTTTATTGTGATATGAACTGATAAGAGTTTAAGACCCCATAAAACTTCATTTCTTCTTCCCACTTTCTGAATAAATCACCGAAGTATGAACAGAAACTGATTTGAGAGACTTTTCTTATTCTTGAAAAACGTTTTTATGAGCTAAAGATGAATTATGTTGGTCATATTAAACAGAAATCGTGTAAGAACTTATGAAAACTTTTGTTCTTCTCAAGTTGTTGGATAAAACACCAAAATATGAACATATAATGGGTAAAAGCTCATAGAAACTTATTTTCTTCCTATTTGGCTGAACAAATTGCCAAAGCATGAATGGATCTGAGAAGATCTTTGTCAGGTTGGAAAATATTCAGATGGGCATGAAATGAGGCATATCTAGAGAACTGAGAGAACAAACGAAGCAGATCTGGAGATCTAAACGTTTAGGAAACAAATCTGAACAGATCTTGGCAAGAGTTGAACGAATATCAACAACTAACGGTACAAATGAACAGATCTGAGGCAAAGAACAATAGATCTGAACATATCAGAAGCGAAATTGAGTTTGAGACCAAGAGACAATAACTTTTCGTTCTTGGTCCCATGGATTGCACCAAATGTTTTGACATGTACTCAGGCTGCCGAGTCTTCTGTGTTGGTTCCAGATCGGAAGTCTGGAGGTGGTTCTGTCAGCGAGTTTCCGGTGAGATACCTAAGGAAATATCACACCAAAGTCATTAGCATTACCCCAAGGACTATTTCCTGGGAGCAAGCTCCGACGATTAAGTTAGATCAGTTGGTAGAGATGAGATGGTTCTTCCTGGTCGGGGAGAACCACCTTGGAGTTGGATGTGTGTGTTTAGTCATGGAGGCTCTAGCGTTTCAGCCTCTTGGGGAAAGGTCCAAAAGAAGCTCCCTCTCTTGGGCCGACCCAACTTAGGCTTAACTAGGAAAGAGCTGGGTAAGGCCTCCTGAGGTCGTTAGGCGAGTGCCAGGAGCGTGCGCTAGGCGAGCGCAAGACGCAGGCGCTATATAAGGATGACATGCCAAGTCTTGACATCTGTACTATGCTAATGGATCATAGGTTAATAGGATCAGATAGACCGGACAATTGGGTGGTAGGACCATTTCGGCGTATAGCCTTTCTAAAATCCAACAACCAAGCTAACATGACCAATCTAGACACCTCTCCCGTAAGTAGATCAATCAGCATTATAACTAAAATTACTGATAAATATTATTTATATATCCATAACAATGACTATGAATATAAACATAAGTTATACTTTAAGCGTAGTAAGCATAGCCTAACTTCCAGAGAGTTTCTAGCAAAAATCGGGAATTATGCGGGGAAAACTCCGACATGAGAGCTTCTGATCTCCACCTATCTGAGACCACATAGCCAGGTTATGCCTGGAAACTTGGGAGTAAAGGGCTAAAGGTTGGAAAAAGATCCAGAGAAAATTATGTGGAAAGTCAGTGAGAAAGGAGGAGAAATCGAAGGTTTATATAGGCTGGAAAAGCATGCGCACCATGCACCTGGTCCCATGCACACATCGCATCTGATCGGGTCCATTGACATGGCTCCAGCCGTTGCATGGCACAATTTGATTATCGGGTGGAACCTTAGGGCGCACCACGCATCTGGGCTATACGCACGGCTGCGCGCAGAATTTCTTGTTTTCTATAAAAAGTCATATCTTCTTAATATAAGTTCCGTTCTCAACGAGTTTTATATCCACATGTAGCTATCGATGAGATCTACAACTTTGCTTTATACTCCATCGACTATTTCTCACTATATTTTTAAATCTATATTTTTAACAAACTTAGACTGTTAAAGCCCCTGTAAAAAACATAATTTTCTCATATGATATCCGTTCTCGATTGTCTTTATATCGATGAATATGAAAGAGATCTTCAACTCTCGTTAGATTGTTTTTCCTAACAATTAGCTGATATTACTTTCGGTTTCTATATCGTATACTATTGTGTTGAAACTTAGAAAAATCATAACTTCCTCATATGAAGTCAGATTTGGATGTTTTCTATACACATGCTCACAGTTTAAAACTACTACAACTTTCGTTTAGATTGCCTAGGCTAATAAGAAACCTATCAAAATTCACTATTTACGATACACTGAGCCGTGTCGATTTAATTGCGAACTTTGAAGAAGCATAACTTCTTCATACAAACTCAGATTTGGGTGTTCAATATATCTACGAAAATCATATTGATGTTTCCTATGTGTTTATAACAATTACTTTGGCTAAAAATTAATCTATTTGTTATTTTGAATTTTATAAATTACAATTTATAGGGAATTCTATTGGAAATGCAAAAACGAAGTGTTACTGTAACGCTCGTAGATCCGAACACGTCAATTTAGAGATAATAGGGGTCGAAAACGACTTTTCGACAAAATTATATTTATAATAAATAATCTTAACCAAGTTGTAGAATATATCTCAAGGGTTCCATACATATAAAGAGCGCCGAAATCCGAATTATAACGAAGAAGTTATGACCCGTCGAAGTTTAGCGATGAAACCGGCACGACACCGCGAAGACGTAAATAATGAATTTATGATAGAGATTTTTTTAGCCTTAGTAATCTAAATGAAAGTCGTAGAATATGTTAACTTGAGAGCGTCCATAAAAAGAACGCCCAAATCTGATTTCTTATGAGGAAGTTATGATTTTTCGAAGTTTCGGCTTAGCGGTGTACAACCCGAAGTTCGAGTATTAGATCGAGCGATATTTAGCCGACACAACCTAAACGAGAATCGAAGATCTCGTTATTAGTAGCATAACGATAAAAAGACATATGAAAATGGACATCGGATGAAGAAGTTATGAAATTTTAACGGACTAATCATATCCCGGCCTGTTAAAAATATAACTTTAAAAATAAAGTCAAAACTAGCCAACAGAGTCTAAACGAAAGTTGTAGAGTACGTCTCCACCTACGCGTGGATATAAAGAACGTCAAAAACAGAGTTCATATGAACGAGTTACAAATTATAATAATATATTTACGTATTAAAATAAAGTATAAATCATATATACGTACACACACACACACACACACACACACATATATATATATATATATATAGAAGGTATTGACGATGCGGTCATTATAAGACTAATGTTAAGTTCTTTTGACATTAGTTTAGTACAAATATCATTAAATCCATTTAAAATTGTATTATAGAGGGGTGTTTAGTTGTTTATATAACTAAAAGGTCATTAAGTAATTATGGAATGTAGTTTTTGAAAATTCAATTAGTATAAATAAGAGCCTTGGGCTCTTATATTTCTTGCACCATTCTCTTGATTCAAGATTCTTTCTCTCCTTATCCCCCGAGCATTTCGGTCCCTCCTAATTCGACTTCTCTTTCTGTAGTTTTTAGTATAGTAAGGTGAGCACTGAAGCGTTGCACGAATCTTTCTTAGAAAGATTCAGCGACGAAGTTTTGCCCCTGCAGAGCCCGACTCCTAGCTAAAATCCCCTTATAAGTAAGTTATGCTTACCCTATTTTAATATAGCTTATATTTAAAATTAATATTATTATTATGAACTTATAATAAATATTTGAGTTATTATTATGATTTATATAAGTGTTGTTATAATATCTTTTTAACTACTCGCGGTACGGGGAATCTGGTTTAAAGGGCTGCACAGGGTTGTTGGATTTCAGAAGTGCTATACGCCAAAATGGTCCTACCCTCCGGTGTTTTATGTCTGGCCCTGTCTGTACATAGTGGTTGGAAAGTATTGTTTAAACGCTTATATAATAATAATAATAATAAGACTAATAATTAGTCACGGTAAATATTAGACTAAAACCTAGTGGTAATAATATTAGGTTTCATCGAAAGAAATTATTTTAAAGTAAACGAAGCATTGTCCGAGTACCGAGTCACCACCTTCTTAGGTTAGTGCATAGTTACTTTCATCTTACATATAGATATGAAGTATTTTATATAAATTACATGTTATGTGTGCATATTATCTGAATACTTGTTTTTTATGCTGGATGAATGATTTTATACATGTTTTAAATGATTTAAATTGTATATGTATTTTATATCTACGATAATGTTGGGGTAAAACATGGGTAGATGTAATAGATGGAGTATGAGTTGGATGATGAGTTGAGAGGTGAAATAGACTGTGAGGTAAGGATGAGAGGTGGACGATGTGAGAAGCCTTTTTCCCAAATGATGGTCCGTCATTCAGCAGAGTATGGATGAGAACCACAGACTATTCTAGATAGTCTAATAGAACTTCTAGACAGTCCAATAGAACACTAGCAGGCTCGCAACTTGTAGGTGTTGTGAATGACGTGTTCACTCGGTGTACTCTAAACCCTGGCGTCCATGCAGACTTGGTGCCTAAACTTTGGTGATCATATAGACTTGATGCCTAAACTGTAACGCCCGTAGATCTGGGCTAGTCAATTTATAGACAAGAAGCATCAAAAATGACTTTTTGATGGAATATTATTTCAAAGGATTAATCTTAACTAAGTTTTAGTATATGTTACGAGGTTTCCGAATATATAAAGAACGTCGAAATCCGAGTTATAACGAAGAAGTTATGACCTGTCGAAGTTTCGCTACAGAACCGACACGACACAACGCGACGTAAATAGTGAATTTACGTTAGAGCGATATTTATCCAAAACAATCTAAACGAGCATCGAAGATCTCGTCAATAGTAGTCCAACGATAAAAAGACAGACAAAAACGGAGTTCAGATGAAGGAGTTATGAATTTCGAACGGAGTTTTCCTGTCCCGGCCTACTGAAAATAATATATAAGTAATATATTTATAATATATTAAAATAACATCAAAATTAGCCAACGGAGTCTAAACGCGAGTTGTAGAGCATAATCTCACCTTCGCATCGATATAAAGAACATCAAAAACGGAGTTTGTATGCGAAAGTTATGAATTTCTGAAGTTCGGGGTGCAAACCCCAAAGTTGTGTCAAAGACCATGACGTGGTAAGCAGTGTCACGATGTGACAGGTCTTCTGACACCTCCGGGAGTCCCCCAGACGCAACTTGCGATGATGCATGCAGTGACGATCAAGACCACGACGTAGAAAAAGGTGCCACGACGTGGCAAGGGCAGATTTTGCCCTATATATAGATTTGAAGGGCCAACCGTTTATGGTTGCTATTTTCTCTCCTCTCTCTCTTGTTTTACCTCGATTTACGTGCAAGAAATTTCTCGAAGCCCCGGTATCATCCCGAGACCCGAAGCGAGTCCCGAAGCCCGAAGATCCCTAGAAGAAAAGAGTTTCCGAGCCGAAGCTCTGCCCGCGAGAAACCCGGTGTGTGAAGATATCCCGGTTTCACTGAAGAATACTACTCTTAGAGTTGTAGTGTTGTTCGATCATCTTCTGATCAAGTGAGTGTGTGGTCACTTTCTTCTAACACATAAATATTAAGTATTTGCTGTGAAATACATGCTATGTGGATAATATAAAGTTGTTTATCTGCGTGAGTGTATAGTCCCTTTCATAACACGATTTTAATACAAGTATTGTTTGAATGTATTAAGTATATGTTTTGGGTGAGTATGTGATCACTTTCTTCTAACACATATATATATATATATATATATATATATATATATATATATATATATATATATATATATATAGTATTTTCTATGAAATACATGCTATGTGTTTATATATTGTTGTTTATTTGAGATGAGTGTGGAATGGATGTTTTATATAGGTGTTAAATGAGTTAATATGTATATGTATTTTATATCTACAAATATGTTGGGTAGAACATGGGTAGATGAATTAGATGAGGTGTTATGAGAAATAGGGGATGAGAAATAGGTGATGAGAAATAAGTGATGATAATTCGGTGATGAGAAATAGGTGATGATAGAAAGGTGATTATAGATAGGTGATGATAAATAGGTGATGTGAGATGAGAGGAGATACCATAACCTTGACCGGCGATGTGGCAATTTGGCGATGTAGTCACCTACCAGAGTATAGATGGCGACCACAGACTATTCTAGATGACCCGGTGGAAACACCAGCAGGCTCATAACCTGTAGGTGATGAATTACGAGTTCAGGCGATGTTGTAACTACGTATTCATGCGATGATACTCTAACCCTTACTATGAATTACAAGTCCAGGCGATGTTATGGCTGCGTATTCATGTGATGATAGCCTAACCCTTACTATGAATTACTAGTCCAGGCGATGTTGTGACTACGTATTCATGCGATGATCCTTAGGAAAAAGTCCTTAGGAACAAACATACAAGGAAGTGTGATGTAAGGATATGAGAGGTAAATACGATGTAGGATATGACCCTTAGGATAATTCCTTAGGGAAGGTACTTAAGAAATAAATGGATATAACGGGGATGGGTAGTTGGATTGATTGTTTGATGATTGAATATATATATATATATATATATATATATATATATATATATATATATATATATATATATATATATAATATTGTGGGTTAAAAACCCTATATGCTCACCAGGCTCCCAAGCCTAACCCACTCAGTTTAATTGTATCACAGGTATCGATACGAAGCTGCTTTGCATTGAGAGATTAAAGGAGATGTAAATCACTAGAGTAAATGAATGTATGTTCTGTTTATGTTTATGTGTCTATATCGGAACATGAGATCCCGAGGTTTTATTATTTAATGAAAATACATTGTCTTTGAGAAATGTTTTGATAAGTTTTCATCATATCTTGTTTTGGGAACAAATTTCGCAACCGTTTTATTTAAACCATTACTCTGATTTTAAAATAAAGCATAAACAAACCGGTCTTTTCTGGCCGTGAAATTTAGGGATGTCACATAAAACTTGGTGATCATGCAGACTTGGTGCCTAAACTTTGGCGATCATGCAGACTTGATGCCTAAACCCTGGTGACTATGTAGACTTAGTGCCCGTTGTGTAAACCTTGGCGATCATGCAGACTTGATGCCTAACCCCTGGCGAATATGCAGACTTAGTGCCTGATGTGTAAACCGTGGCAACGATGGACTTCGTGACGATTCCTTAGAATGATCCTTAGGAATAAATGAACGAGGAATAGTTGATTCTTAGGGTAGATCCTTAAGAGTAAAGATGATAACGGGGATGGGTAATTGGGTTGATTGTTTGATGTTTAAACATAATAATTATATTATTTTGGGTTGAAAACCCTATGTACTCACCAGGTTTCCCAACCTGACCCACTCAGTTTATTTATATCACAGGTGACGATGTGAAGTTACCTTACACTGAGAGATTAAGGAGATATAGATCACTAGTGATAATGAATGTAAGTTTTGTTATGCTTATGTTTCTGTATTTACGATAACATCCCCAATGTTTTAAAATGAATTAAAAATACTTTTCTTCGGAAATGCTTTGATAACGTATTTATCATGTTTTACTGGGAACAAATTCCGCAACATTTTTATTAAAAGATGTACTATGATTTTTATAAAGCATAAACAAAATCGGTCTTTTCTAGCCGTGAAAATGGGGATGTCACAGTTACATAGCTATAGCCAAAGACCTCCTAAGTTTTATTACATCTGTGGTTAATCTATGGCTAGGGGTAATTGCCTTCAAGTTTCACAGAATTTTTTGCCTCTTCTCCTCTTACACTGCTCTTAAAACCAGACAAGGTAATACGACCTATTGTAGTAGGCACTATATGAGACGCTTGGTTTCTAAGTTGGCTATGAAAGATGTTGGTAAAGAAATGACCGTGTATCTCAATGATTTTTAGTTCGGGGTCACGGTGTTAGGTGGTGCCGAAGCCGTATTAGATTGCGCCAACAGGGTGTTTAGTGAGCGCCATGATGACAGGTCTTTTTCCATGCTTACTGTGGACTTCTCCAATGCCTTTAGCCTTATGGACAGATCCACATTACTTCATGAGGTTAGATTGAGGTGACCTTTTATATCCTTGTGGGTATAATTCGTATATGGTCAAGCAACAAGGTTGTATCTGGGAGACACACATATTTGGTCCACTAATGGTGTTCAACAAGGAGATCCTTTGGGACACTGCTCTTTGCCCTTGTACTGCACCTGGTCTTGCATGATATTAGAGAAAATTGCAAGCTTCTTATCCATGTATGGTACCTTGATGATGGCACACTTATTTGAGATCCGATGGAGGTGGCCAAAGCATTTGACATCATTAAGGTGATTGGTCCCGAATTAGGTCTTTTGTTGAATATCAAAAAATTCGAGCTCTTTTGGCCCTCGTGTGATGGTAGAAAGCTTCATCATGGTCTATTCCCGGTTGGCATCAGGAGTCCTCCATTGGGGGTGAAGCTTCTTGGGGGAGCTATTAGTAGATATGTGAGTTTCATTAGCAGCTTAGCCATAAAGAGAGTCGAAAACGCTGTGAATTTGATGTGACTTCTTCCCAAATTGTCTGACCCCCAGAGTGAGCTCCTTCTGATTTGGTCTTCTATGCGTACTACTAAACTTTTCTATGGTTTGAGGATGTGCCAACACGTTCACATTTAGGAGGCGACGTTATTCTTTGACAAAGGGTTGTGTGGGGCGATTGAGTACATATGGTTTGTAGCGGCCCTTTCTTTGGCGATATACAGTGGCATATTGCCTCCCTACCCATTATATTTGGTGGTTTAGGTCTGTACTCAGCAATATAGGCCACCTTATATGCTTTTTTTCCTCAAGGTCCCAATCTTAGGTGTTACAAGACCACATCTTACGGGATAGCCGCATATGTGTTATGGATTCTGATTATACTTGTGCCTTGGCTTCTCTTCGTAGCATGCTTCCGGACATTGACCTTAGCAGTTTTACCACTAAGGATATCACCCCCTAAACCCTAGAATACACTGGCGAGTGCCATTTTTAGTAAAATTGTATAATATATGGAAGTGCATTTCGACATGACAGCTCAACAGAAAGCAGTTTTTCCTCAAGGTCCCAATCTTAGGTGTTACAAGACCACATCTTACGGGATAGCCGCATATGTGTTATGGATTCTGATTATACTTGTGCCTTGGCTTCTCTTCGTAGCATGCTTCCGGACATTGACCTTAGCAGTTTTACCACTAAGGATATCACCCCCTAAACCCTAGAATACACTGGCGAGTGCCATTTTTAGTAAAATTGTATAATATATGGAAGTGCATTTCGACACGACAGCTCAACAGAAAGCAGTTTTCCAGTGTTAACGTTCACCACTTGCTCAAGATTTTCTTCTAGATATCCCTACAGATGGGCTTCGCTAACATATGTTTCCTTTAGAGTATCGTACTATCCTTAAATATCAACTTATGATCCTAATATTTCCATATGAAGAGATATGCCCGGTGTACCACAAAGCATGTTTGGACTCTTTTAAAGAGCATTCCATTCAGTGTCAAGAACTCTACGGGTTCAAATATAGGCATGATATGGTCAGAGATGTTTTGTTTGACATATTTAAGCGTGTCAGGGTTTCTACCAAGAGAGAGACACCTGTGAATTTCTCGAATAACCCGACATAAGGAAGGTCAACCCTAAGACCAGGTTACATTTTGATTTTTGAAGGGGTTAGAGGGAAACACACATTTGTGAACCTGACAGGGGTATCCTCTCTTGTGGGCTTAATGGCTGAAAGTTTCAAGGCGGGACAGGCTTCTTTAAAAGTTGCTACATGCAAGGTCACAAAACATGAGAAATCATGTATGAAAAATCAATATGTGCTCATACCATTTGCGTTTGATACGTTTGATTTCTTCGTACTGGATATGGTGGAGTTCTTATTAAATTATGACAGATCATGCATATCAATGTTATATCCCTTAGATATATGGATGTGATAGTCATAAAAAATTGATTCTACCAAACAAAAAGATTTAACGGTACAACTTGTTCCCAATTTGTCTTCTGTACTTTGTTTAAAGTAGAAAATTTTCTTTTCCAAACTCAACCAAAACACAACAAATTAGTCAATGTTAACAAATAAACACTAACTATACCCTACAATTTTTAAATGTGATACTAAACAATATAGAAATATAATAATCATAATAATAAAAATAATAAATTTTAAAAATCTTCTATGGCGGTGAATTGGTTGTTTGGTCCATATTTTTTCTTTTCCTTTACTCGATTTTGCATTATATTGTTTTTATGATTTTGTTTTTTTGTGTAATATAAAATAATTATCATAACCTTTAGATTTTTTTATTATTAATTTAATTTTTGTAATTAGAAATGATGTCATTTGTTGCACATCTTCTCTCTCTTCTATACATATACCAAACATACATAGAGACATATATTACTATCATCCAATCCATCCATCTATCATTTTCTCTCATATACATACATAGAAACATACACTACCATTGGCTACCATTCAATCCATCCATCTATCTATTTATTTTTCGAGAAATGTTATTTATTAATATCCCGTATTTTATAACCTTACGTCGTTAATTATTAAAAGTTTGGTAACTTTACTACATACTTATACCATAATAGACTTTTGAGCCAATTTATAAGCTACTATCTTTTTTTCTTTTTTCTTTTTACCAATGAATTTCGCTTTTTCTTTTTTAGTTTTTGTTCAAAATGAAGGCTAATAGTTGACCATAAAAATGTAGAGGTGGTGTATTGTTCACAATTTTTTACTATTTTTTTATTGACATCCATAAAACTAATATGTGGCTTCTAGTTTTATTTTTTATTTTGTTTTTTTGTACGTTCATAATTTACCCACCTCTTTTACATAAATATATTATTATTATTATTATTATTATTATTATTATTATTATTATTATTATTATTATTATTATTATTATTATTATTTTTTAAATCATATTCAGTTTGCATATTTATAACTTTTTTTCTCATTCTAAACATAAGTATGAAGTAATAGAACTTTAAAGTAACAATCTATATATTCTAAAAATTTGATATTTTATACCCCTATATTTATATCTCTTTCTACATATATTTATTTATTTTAACAAAAACATCAATTTTTTTTTATCAAAACATTATTTAATATTATTTATTTGTTTATTTAGAATAAAAATATCAATTTTTATAATATTTTTGAATAGATTAATGGTGTCGTGTTTTAACTTTTATATATATATATATATATATATATATATATATATATATATATATATATATAGACACGCATATTTTAGAAAATAGCGTTAATAAATTATCTATAGAATAAATAAAATAAATAATATTTTAGTAAATAGATTTATAAATATTAATTATTTACATATTAAAAAAACTATTAGTCGATGGGTGAAGCTCTCCTAAAGTCATCACTGTCGTAGATAGAAGAAGAGAGAGATGTCGCTTCAGTCGTTATGTGAAAGTCGCTTGAAGGTCAACAAAAATCGCTAAAAGCCGCTGTGAAACATCGTCGGAAAACGCATGCAGCTCGCCGAAAATGGACCCACTTTTTCTTGATGGTTGTATCCTTTTTTGCTAGGTTAAGAGTATTAGGTGTGGGCAACAACGTGCAACACCAAGTTGTATCACCTCATATGCTACATAAGTAAGTGGTGTCATAACACCAAGTGGGGAAATGGACAATAAAATGCAACACTAACTTTTTGAAAATAAATGTATTTAATTTTTTATTTTATTTTTTCCAAATTGTTTTTTTTTTCTTTTTCGTTTTTTTTTACTCTTTTTTTTTTTTTTTTTTTTTTTTTTTTTTTTTCATTTTTGTATTTTTTTTAATCACTAACATGAATATATTTTTTTATAAAACATACAATTTTAAAAACAAAAAAAGACATAATATTTAAAAATCTAAAATTACGATTACAATTAAAAAAACGTAATTTTAAACCTAATATTATAACTAAAATATCATTCAAATTACTACTAAAACCACATAACAATCCTAATTAACCAAAATATTTCTTTCTAATTTGTTCCTTCATCGCTTGTAGCACCGCTAGATCAGCAGCCGCCAAACCCTCCTCGCTCGTCCGAAGAATTGACAACTAATGTATCATTAATTTCATCTCTTTTTGCTCCTGCTTCTCCATGTCTGCCTTTCCAGGAACTTCAAATGACACGTTTCAACTCATTTTTTTTCTTTTATTAATAAATTGTGCTCGTCGAATTTCGCTCTCATTTCTGCCGTCTCTTTTGCTCTCGTCTCCACCTCCTCTGCATGTCTTGCAGCGCGCTTCGCTTTGTCGTGTCCGGGCAGTCGTCGTGGTAGGGATATCTCTTGGATATCATTCGGGATCTCATCGTCGTCGGCGTTTAGGTCAATGTTAGTTTGTGCGTCTGACACGTCGACCGAGGTAGAATTGCGAGACCTTTTGGATCGAACCTCCGACGATGTACGTGTTTTATTCCATTTTGGATCCGCTCACAACAATTCTCATGATTTTTCAAAGTCGAAAATATGACCAATTTCAACCCGATATTGTTCCTTAGCAGATTTGAACAAATCGAAGTCCTTGGTTCCGCTTTGTTGTTGCGCCTCAAGCCGATTGTAAATACCGTTGAATTTGCTGCACCGTTTAGTTATCATACCCAATTTGCTGCTCAACATGTCATTGTTGCGATACGAATTTTTCTTTAAAATAGCGTGAAACTTGTCGAACACCGCCCTCCCAATAAGCTCCTTTTTTCATTCCATTTCCGCGAAGTTCGTTTTTTGAAGTAGCACACCAACCCGCCATCAAAGCGTATTCCTCGTTCGGTGTCCACTATTATGGAACGTCTGCATTTTATGTTTCTACCGCTATTGATTTCCCTTTCAATTTTCCTTTCTCATTCCCTTTCTTACTACATCCCGCTTCCACTTGAACAGATGGTTGTGTTGTAGGGGATGGTTGGTTGGTTGTTTGTTGCATCCAACCAAAAGTAGAGAAAAGATTTTATTGTAAATTTGGGTTTTGACCAAATTGATTTTGTTGAAGGTAAGGTGAGTTGGGAAATTGCAATGACGGTGAAGCGAGATTTAAAGCAGCGCATTGGTATGTGATTTGTGGTGAGCTTTGAGACAATAAAAGGTTGAAATAGTTTTTATACCCCGCAAATCCAAGCAGCGAAGCTGTGTTTGTGTTTGATGATGGAGGGGGGGGGGGTTGGGTTTTGCTCCATTTTTTGAAATTTTAAGAAAATATGTGTATAAGATATAGAGAGAATGAGAGAAAGGTTTAAAAAAAATTGTTTAAAAGTAATATGTATAGGTAAAATGGTAAAAAATTTTGTTTGAAAATTGACAGTTGCAAACGGTCATAAGCAACGGTTCTTTTTTTCCCGTTTCAATTCTTTTCCGTGGCCACGAGATTCAACAACGAGATGCAATAAGCTAGGGGGGCGTTGTTCCCATCGTTAAGATGACATTGAGCTGTACCACCTCATCCTCGTTTCTTCTCGTTGAGACCCATACTGGGTGCTCTAAGAGAAAGTAAGGAGTTTATAACTATAGTTTTACATTAACACTCCATCTATTTTGAAGATATGATATTTTATACACTTATATCTATATCTTTCTAGCGAGGTTGTCTGTCATAGGTTTCCGATAATAACACATAAGGGTGAGAGTTAGAAGGGAAGGGAGGGGTGGGGTGGGGTATTGTGTTGGCCCTTTCAATTTATGTTATTATAAAAGACAAAGTAATATGGACAAAATTATAACAAAATATATATATATATATATATATATATATATATATATATATATATATATATATATATATATAATTTCTCAAAAGAAAAAACTTTTAAGGATGTTAGTACGATCCCAAAAATACATAAACATATAATAATAACATTAATCAAAAATAAATATGTGTCTATCGTAATTTAATCGCAACTAGAAGGTGATCCGCGCTTCGCGGCGGTTCGAATTTTTTTTCATCGTTTCATGTTTTGGTGTTTCTTTGATTTTTTTCTCGTTTGTTGCTTTTATCTTGTGTGTATAATGTTTTGAGAAAAGTAAGGTCGTGTAGTAGATTATCGACGGTAGGGAGGACGATAAGTGTCAACTCCACAAACTAATGTGGTAAAAACTTGAAGTGTCACATTTGGTAAATGTCATGGACCAAAAGTGCCAAATTCTTCAAACCTTTATGGGTAAGAGTGTCAAACTCCAATCTAGGGATTAAAACTGTCAAACCCCTAAATTATTGTGGCTAAAACCTAAAGGGTCTAAACTTTGGACTAAAATTGTCAACACTTAAAACTATTGTGGCCAAATCCTACAAGTTAACTATTCCTAAGTTATGGATTAATATAGTATATTAATGCTTAATAAACAAGTAATAATAAGCCACATATATCAATCAATACATATGTTTTCATCTACCTTAACATTTCCTAATCAGCTAGCTAGTCTTGTTACCTAATGCCTCCTCTCGCATTTCACCATTAAACAAGTTATTAGCAATATTATTTATTTGTATGTTTCTAGTAAACTCCACAGAGAACAAACACCGATAACATGAACCAAAACGAGAATTTACTGTGCATGCTATCAAATCTTCACAAAGCAATATTGATGTCAATCAACGAGCCACCCCCGAAGCTCCTTGTCCACTGGAAACCACTGGTTCTGGATCTTCTTCACTCTCTGGATCCTTGAACACCTTAGCAATCTTCTCAGTAGGCACCAATGGCAGATAAGAAGAAACCTTGTATCCTTCCTCGTTCGTTTGTTTCACAGTCTCGTTGTACTTCTGAGAAACGTAACCTGCTGTAGGGATAACCGCCTTTGCCACACTACGAAAGAGTGGAACCTTGTTAAGAGATTGCCAAGCTGAAGCAGCTTGTTGCTCTACAACTGGCTCGTATTTTGTTAAAAGTTCATTCGCAGTTGGCTCTATCGTAGTGTATGCAGTTTTCATGAGTCCAGATGCGGTTTCCACCACGCCTACATTCTTGATGTCAGGAGCCACACTAATAGACTTGGCTTTGCTAACAGACTCTTCAACCTGTGTAAACAAGTCTTCTGAATTATGTAAATAACTAACTGTATTTTCGTGAAAAGTAGGAAGACAAACTGACCTGACGATCAGCAAACTTGAGGACCTCAACAGGGACTTCATGGAGCGTATCATAAGCAGGGCCAACAACAGTCTTGAGAGTAGTTTCTATAGTTTCCACTCCAGGTTTGAGGGGCCCACTGTTCTCTTTAGCATAATCATAGGCCTTTGATACATAAGGAACTGCGGTCTGTGCTGCTTTTTGCACTACATCCAGGTACTTCAAGCTCTGTTGTTCGTGCTCATCCTTTTGTAACAAAAAGAGGGAAAATACAAGTCATTTCCTAACTGATACTGTTATAACTGGTTTTATCAAGAAACATGTTTTTATCACTCGATACACATATTTAGAAAATAACATGAACCACAAAGTAACGAACCTGCGGTTGATTAGAAGTCGGAAGATCGTTTTCTGCCATGATCAGGTCGTATGGTTCACTAAGAGATGAAGTTGTATACTGAAAAGTGATATTTGCTTAAATTTTAAGGTATGCATATTGATCAGTCGATGAATAATTATTTATAGCTTTATGCAATAGACAGAGTAGGTTCCAAAGGGCAGGGCACAGTTTCCACGAGAATCGAAAGTTTCATGCAACATCATGACGTGTAGGCAAGTGTGGGTCCAGTGGTGTGGACTGTTATTTGAATTTAATGGGCATGTTACACTTGGTCCCCAATAGTTATCTATTTTGTCCAAAGTTACCCTTATACTTCTTAAATGCTCCGTTTACACTACAACAATAAACACTTATATGGACCAGATCTATACAGAGGATATTTGTTGTCGCTATAGGCTATCTATAGGGAAGACCTATTGTCGCCATAGAGTTGACCAATTTTTATTGACTCGTGAATGTATAGGGATGACTTGTGTCTCACCATGTTAAGTGGGAAAAGAAATGAGTTTGACGTGTTCTTGAAACACCTGTAGAGACGACCTATCGCTCTAATAAATAACAAAAATTGAAAATAATATTTTTTTAATCGTTTAATGGAAATAAAGCGTTTTGGGGTAAATATAGGGACGACTTGTCGTCCCCATAGCTTTCTATTCCGTGTGTGTGTGTGTGTGTATATATATATATATATATATATATATATATATATATATATATATATATATAGTTGGAAAATAAAAAAACTGTCGTTTGCTTGTGGTTATATAGACGATAGCTCGTCCCGACAGGGTTATGTTTTGAGAATCACTTTCCCCTTGGTTATCTCCGGTCTCAGATCTTCTCTGTTGCTCAGGATCCGTCTCCCCCCTTCAGCACCCATGTTTAACCTAACCCTTAACACAAGTTCATTAACGACCCCATCTTTATTTCTCGTTCGTTCAAGGCTTTTAGAACTCAAGCAAATCTTCGTTTTTCTAAACACGTTCGTTGAAGCTCATGCGCATCTCCATATTTTTATGTTTTTTTTTTCCTTCTTCTCCATCCCTACCTTGTGATTTTCTATGATTTCATAGTTGCTCTCTCAGGACAAGATTTGCTCACATTGATTAGCAAATCTCCATCGTCATTTCTCGTTTCCCAGCTTATCTTATGCTATTAAAAGTTATTTTGTTTTCAGCATTGATAATTTGCTAACCTTGCTACGCTGATAATCTGCTTTCAGTTGAAACTCATGTACTTGTTGATAGTATTCACAAATTTACTTAATCAAATTCCAACTGAAAATAGAAATGTATGTGTTTGACAACTCATGTAATTGGTGATAGCATTTAGGAATATGGAATTGTTTTAGTCTTGGAATTGTTCCTAAATTGATACTGAACCGAAGTCCGAATCCTAGTAATCAATTAACCATCGATCATATGGTCATTGTTCAATCTTCAGTTCAGATCTCCTGGTTACCTCTTTTGTAAGTAATTTTTCTATAAAAAGTAAGTTCTTCATCTAATCATGTACTTTAATTCTTGAAATCCTTTGTTTTTCTCAAATTTAGTTGAGAATTTAATATGTTTGCTTAAGAAAATCCATTATTTTCATCCAATTTTTGGGTTTTAAGCCACCTGATTACAATTTTGTCCTACTACTTCCTGATTTTGTGCATTACCCTTCTTTTCTTCATAGAACTTTTTACTTATCCAATCTTGTTGTGCTATTTTCATCCAAGAAACAGAATGAATCAGGGTGACTTAAAACAAGACCTATAGGGATGAAAATTATCAGGAAGTAGCAGGAGAAAATACATATCATATGCATCATGAAAGGGAATAACACTACAAGAAACAGGACAAAATTGTAATCAGGGTAACCTGAGACGATATGAGACGATAAATATCATATGCATCATGTGATAAAATACATAAACTCAATGTTTTTAGTAGGAACAATACTTTATAGAATGAAAATCGAACTACAAATCACACTTAACACTTAATATAGAAAGCGTATCTACTAAAGCTTATAAAGAATCAAGAACATGAAGACTGTTAATGAAACCCCTAGAACTTAGAACTAATGCAATGAGAGGGAGAGAGAGAGAGAGAGAGAGTACGCGATGTGAGTTATGAACATAACTCTCTCACTTTGCACATTATATATCTTGGGTATAACCTGTGTTAAGAACAAGTACAAATGTAACCCACACTTCCTATTATAACTTTATACTAATTGCTCCTTAGTCCACATGAATTATCCACTTGACACTTTATACCATTCCTTGAACTTCTTCTATTAGGTCCGGACACAATGCATAACATACAAACTTCACACACCAAACTTGCAACTTTATCCTAATGACCAAAAACTCGTTCAACAAACATACCAAGTTAATAACTCAAAATAAAAATAATGTTTCTACATATGTTACCCTTGATAATTAATATGTGTTATTAGTTTATTTTAACACCAGCTAAAGGTTAACATACAAAACACTTTATCTTTGAAAATGGTCAAAATTTTCAATGTTATTACACAAACATTCAATATAATTCAAAGTTAGAGGTTTTCTAAATATATAAGCTATTTGATCATCATAATCAATTTTAACAATCTTTAAAACTACTTTATATATTATTTCCGTACAAAATGAACATCGGTTTCAATTTTTTTTTTCATGAAAAACAAGATTAAGAGCCAATTTAATTTCATATTCATTTTCATAAAAAACACATTTACATAAATTAAATCTCTAATACCTAAATCAAAAACAATTTTAAAAACCACATTAACTCTGACAATACTGAGCTCTATATTCAGATTCAATGAAGAACCTAGAAATAATGTCTAGTTTCTTACTCTTCCACGAAATCATAGAGTCACTAAAGACCAGATAAGCACTCAAACACAGTTTCTCATATGTTGTAATATGAAACCTCTTCTTGGATTTTGTTTTAAAAAACTTAAAACATACAAATCTACGTTTAAACGAGATTTCCTAGGGTTGTAGATAAATTTACTCAAAGTTTGCACAATATAGGACATGCCATATCTTGTGATTGTTAGGTTAAATTAGTTTGTTGGAAAATTTAAAAAGCAAGTTAAGTACTTCAAACAAAATGATAAATGAACTTCAACAAAACTTGCAAAATAAAGCTTATGAAACTAAAATAAAACATTGAATATATTATTTAATGTGGTTCGGTAAAAGTAACCTACATCTACAGAAGAACAAGAGACACACACACACACACATAGAGAGAGAGAGAGAGAGAGAGAAAGAGAGAGAGAGAGAGAGTTATGTGTGTGATATAAACCTTACAATGATTGGCTCTCTTGTAATTTCTGTACAAGAATGTTGATGGAGATGTGTGCCTTATTATAAGAAAGCATGGGAAAGCCTAATTCTGATGGGTCAGACCCATCCATAATTAGCCCATGAAGGGGATGCCCTAATTGTTAGCTAATCACAGCACGTCATATATTTGCTTCTAGAATCTTCAATCTTTAGGAATGTGCATGGCCACTAGTATAACATCCTAGTTTTGGGGCTAAAAGGTTTGAGCTTTTTGGTATATATAAAAATCTTTCATTAATTTGAAATAAAATAAATCAAGACAAAATAAATTAAATAATGGAAATGTGAGGAAATGATTATAAAATAATAATAATAATGATGATGATAATAATAATAATAATAATAATAATAATAATAATAATAATAACAACAAAAACAATAATAATCTTGTCATTAGTTGATATTTTTTAAAATAATAGAATTTTAATGTCTAGTGAAGTATTTTTGTTTGAAGGGTCGTTTGTGTCAATGGGTGAAACTTAGGTTTGACTTGTGAGTTGACCATCTTGTGACTTGGACTAAGCTTGTAGAGATTGTGATGGAAAGGGACCATTTTGGAAGTTTTTGTTTGTTCCTTAGTTACTTTGGCGTAATTTTTAAAAGACTTTACAAGGAGGGATCATAGTTGCCTAAGTAACCAAATATGGGTCTACTTGAAGTCATTTCTTCATCATTTCCCCTCAATCATGTTTCAACCCTTCTCATCACATTTGAACGAGTTTACACCTTAAATTCATGGAGTTTGATGATTGAAGATCCCACTTGAAGCTTGGTTAAATTCCTTCATAATCCAACATCTTTAGGTAGTTCTTCCTCCCCTCTCCTCTTCAAATTTGTGCTAATGGTTATAAGAACCTTCAAGTCCGACTTCTCTCTCTTTATATATGGTGTTTTCATGAAATATATGTTCTCATTTCATTCCATGATTCATCTCCAAGGTCCTGCTAACTAATAATTGTGAGATTTGGATGATTGGAGATGTTTTGATGGGTTTTCTAAACCCTATAAAGTATTTGAATTAAACCTTAGAAATCCTTTTTCCACAAAAATAAACTATGGAATTGTTTTGAAAGATTTTAATAAAGGCTAATTCAAATAGTCCTATGAGAGGGGTGTTACAACTATCCATGCATCATAGTAGATTTAATAACTCCCCAAAGGATCCATACTAGCTAGTAGACACCATTTTATGCACCTTTTAGGGTAGTTTTTATCAAAATATTGCATCATATTTTATGGTATTTCATGTGAATTAGTTTAAATAATGGCCAACTCATTTCTTTCACCAGAATTTCTACACCACTCATGTTTTTATGTCATTTTCAGATAATTCGAGTGGAGCGGTACATTGGGAGTAGCTTTGGATGCGTTTGATGGAGCATCAGATCCAAATACAAGCTTGGAACTAATGAAGGATTCTAAGCAACAATTGGAAGCAACTTAAATTAAGTAAATATGGACGATTCACACGAAAAATAGGAAATTTGATCGTGCTTCCTTAGAAACACGATTGTGTGAAGAGATCGAAGTTTAGATTGCCTTAATTTATAGTCTCATGAAGAAACACAAAAAATTTTTATCATGTTATGTCTATAAACACGATAGTGTTAGGTGGTCGAGGTTTCATAATTCTTAAAAAATTAGTTTAATGACAAACACGAGCCGCACACGATCAAAACTAAAAAAAATTGATCGTATTTTTAATAAATTCAATCATGTTCATGTGTTTCTTGCTCCAGAAGTCCTTGGCTTGCATATAAATTTGCCCACTCTGATCTCTTTGAAGCCAAGACGTTCCCAAACGAAGAAAATGACTTCTGAAGGCGATTTTCTGCACTTTTTCATCACTTTCTGAAGATTTGAAGGCAGTGGATCATCTTATACATTTAGTTTAGTAAGATTTAGCTATTTAATGTCTCTTTCTACCGTTCTATATCAGATTTTAGTCGTGCCTGGCTAAACTAGAGGTTTCAGCTCTTCAAAGATCAGTACTTTTCATGTAATCTATCATTAGACTTGGTTTTCATTATGTGATTCTATCTAGATATTTTTGTTTTGTGCTTAATGAATGTTTGTTTTTTTAGTATGATCACCTAATTAGGGTTTAGTCATTTTAGTTAATCAGTTGTTGAAATTCATAATCGTCTTAATAAACTGGTAATAAGTAACAAGTATCATAGTGGTTCCATGTTGGGGTTAACTCTGATATAAACTGAAATTTCATTTTATTTTTCTTTCGAACTTGTGAGAAGTATTAGGTAGTGCTGGGAGTTTTACACAGATCTTAATGTTGCTTTTCTGAATTTAATTACAATCCTTTTTTAATTAGATCAGTAAAAAGTTAGGACTAATTGAAGAGCTTGTGTTGGTTAATCAACTAGGTAAAAGAGAATGCACTAGAGCTTATTAATTGTTCTCAATACCAGCTTAGATAGAAGACATTTTGAATAACAAGTTTTATTTTATGATTAAGAAAGTCACAACATAACTGAATTTACTTTTTGTTATTATATTTTCTGTAGTTATTTTCATTGCTATTTTAGTTTAATTAATAATCAAAACCCTTTTTTCATATTTTTCTGTTTTTGACTAGTTTGTGCCTTACGCAAAGAGACATCGACTGTTAGGTTGTGTTCCTATTGATTCGAGCCTACTTCCATGTGGTACCTATTAGTGCATTCAAGCGGTGATGATTTATTTGCTTAAGACGCCTACGACAACGTGTCATATAATGGGGACACAGTACTGTTAGCTGTTTTATGCCGAGAACGTTTTGGCTTGGTATACCTCTAGTTAGGGGTGATCATGGTACGGTTCGGTGCGGGTTTTCGCCAAAACTGAACCGCGTAAATTGATAAATTTCACTCAAAAAATCAAGTCCAAATAGACAAACCATCCCAACTCAAACTCCAAACTTAGTCTGGTCTAGTTGATTTTAAGGAACCTGCCAGCTCAAAGGAGTCTGCTAGCTCAAATTATGGCTATGTTTTTTTTTCAAAGGAACCAACTTCCATTAATAGAATTTTTTTGCCTTCAATTGTTTATCCCACTAGTGATGTGGGATATTAAAGCTTTTAAGTGTTCCATATATCTTTATACATGCTTCCTTTTCTAGCTTCCTTCACACACATATACTTAGAAATTTAATTTTTTAAACAACACACATATTAAAATGGTGAGTAGAAATACCGTTCCTCCCTGATACAAAAGAATTATTATATGGTACATGAATTGATTTTTGTTAAAATGAAATATTAAAGTATGCAATTCCATCATGTCACAACACTTTATTAAAGAAAAAAAAAGTTAAGATATTCAAAAACTGATTAGTTCCTTTTATGCATTCCATATCCATTTTTCAATTGAACTACAATAAGCCCCACAATCTACGATGTTTTTTTTTGAGGTTTTTGCAAAACATAAAACCGCACCGCATTGAACATTTTTGGTTTTCCTAAAACTAAAAAACCTCACCATCAGTTTTTGTTTTAGTTTCGATTTTTTGGTTTTAGTTAATGCGGTTTTTTTGGTTTGCGGTTTGGTTTTTGCTCACCCTATCTCTCGTCTTCGATGCAAAATTTGAGAAAACGGTGAGGAAGTAGAAGAAGCAAATAAAATTTTAGAAGCAACAAGTGAGTTACTCAGTTCGATCCTCTTCATTACCACCAGAAATCACCACACTACAAGACAGGCCCTTATCGAATGAACCTGAACCCTCTTTTTCATTATTCCCAAAAGAACCTTCGTCTTCACCTTCCTAAAGCCTAGTTAAAACATACTCCTCACCACCATCTGAAAAATCAAAAGCTAGAGAGTCGTCTGAATCTGAATCTGAAAAGTCAGCCATGGGAGACGTAGACAACGAATAGAAAACTCTCAGAGAATGGGCTACCCAAGAGGTTAATCAGCAGCCTCTCTGTATAACCTTTCCTGAAGCCCATAACTTTGAGCTGAAATCCAGGCCGATACATTTTCTTCCCATGTTTAGAGGACTCGAAAACGAAGACACACATAAATTCCTCAAGGAATTTCATGTGGTTTGTTTCAGAATGAAGCCACTTACAATAACAGAAAATGAGATAACACTAAGGGTATTCCCCTTTTCACTTCAAGACTCAGTAAGAGAATGGATGTACAAGCTTCCATCCGCATTAATCACCACATGGACTGAACTCGCAAAATTATTCTTAGAAAAATATTTTCCAGAAGCACGTGTATCAAACCTTCACCGTGAGATCTTTGGTATCAAATACGAAAGAAGAGAAGCTTTTCATACATATTACAAGTGCTTCAAAAAGCTACTTGTTTGGTGCCCACAACACGAAATTAATGATTACCAACTCTATAATTGTTTCTGCAAAGGTATGACACCCATGGAGATGTGCCTAATAAATGCTTCAAGTGGTGGATCCTTAGGGGACATGACACCAACTGAAATCTGGGAGCTGATAGAAAAGATGGATTGATTCAAAACATTCTGGTAACAAAGAAGAGTGGCATCCTAATCAACTAAAGGGTGTCAAAAAGTTAGCTCACATGATCTGGAAGCCCAAATTTCTAAAATGATGAAAGGGAGCTGATAGAAAAGTTGGATATTAAGTCAAAACATTCCGGTAATAAAGAAGAGTGGTATCCTAATCAACCAAGGGGTGTCAAAGATGTTAGATCACATCATCCGGAACCTCAAATTTCTGAACTGACGAAAACAATATTGCTACTGACGACAGAAAAAAGAGTTGCAGAAAAACAATGTGGAATTTGCTTGAAGATTGACCATCCCACTGATATGTGTCCCTTACTCAAAGAGGACATAGTAATAGTAAAAGCTATCAGAGGTTATCAATAAAAATTTCAAAACAATCTTCAGTAACAACAATAATATCATAATCCATCTAGATTCTAGCAGAAACAGAAATTTCAGCTGTCAGGTTTTCAACAGTCAAATTTTGAGCAGAATCAGCTTCAGTAGCTGACTTATTAGAATTTAAAACAAAAAATTATTAGCAGAAACAATTTTAGAATCAACACTCTAATCACCAATCTGGTAGCTCCAACATGGCCTTTCAAGATATAGTAAAAAGTATGGTCACCAGCACTTACGCATTCCAGAACGAAACTAGAGCAAGTATAAAAAATCTAGAGCAACAAATGTCTCAAATTGACATTTTTGTAGGTTGAATGGAGTCTCAAGGGAAACTAGATGCTCAGACTGAACATAATATGAAGCATAATGTGAGCGCGATTACCTTCAGAAGTAGGAAGAGTTATGAAGGTCAAAGTAAATCTGAAAAAAAAGAGGATGCTTAGAAACAAACTAAAGAGAATTTGGGGTAAGAAAGAATCTGAAAATAAGTAGAAAAGAAACTCCCAAGCAACTTAATTCGATTCATAGGGTCTATAAGCCAATCCTATAATTCTCATCATGACTAAGGAGCACGAAGCGCGAGCAAGAGGACGAGGAAAACATGGATGCCTTTCATAAGTTAGAGGTAAATATTCCATTACCTGATATTATTAAACTAGTTCATCCTTAGATTAAGTTTCTTAAAGAATTGTCTACTTCAAAGAAAAACTAAAAATCAGTGAAACTACCAAAGTTGGTGAAAACATCTCTTTTATTTACAAAAAGTCTTACCCCCCAAAGTGCAAGTATCCGAGAATTTTTTCCATTCATTGTAAATTGGCAAGTCTAATTTTTCGAAAAGCCATTCGTGATTTAGGTGCCTTGATCAATGCCCTCCCATTTTCTATTTTTGAGAAATTAAAACTGGGAACTTTAAAAAAGATCGGGACAATCATTTTGTTGGTTGATCACTCGACAGTACACCCAAAAAGTGTATTAAAGGATGTTCTTTTCCAAGTGAATGAACTCATTTTTCTTGTAGATTTTTATATTTTGGACATTGGCGATATGGATGTTTTTAATAAGAACTCAATTATTTTAGGAAGGCCATTCATGAAAACTGGAAAAACTAAAATTGATTTTTTTAATGGCACACTTACAATGGAATTTGATTGGGATGTTGTTAAACTTAATATTAATGAAGATGAAAATCCTTCTGATAATGTTTATGTTAATTTATTGGGTACCAAGAATCCTTTGTCTGAGGACTGTTGTGAGCATTATGATATTTTTGCAAGATTTAGTTTTAGATAGAAAATTATCTAATGATGCATCAAAGGAGTTGAAAAGAAGTAAGCTTGGGGAGGTGAAGGAGATTATGATTTATGCTGAAGGAGCTTATACAAAGTTGATAAAATAAGACAAGGTTGGGGACAAGAAGTTGGTATCTGTTAATTTAGTGGGTACTTCTTCATTCCTCACACCTCCCATTACTTCCCCCTGTCTCTAGCCTCGAAACCCCCCGAGAATCCTAGGGAACCTCCCTAGCACGAGGCGGAAGCCCCGGAGCGCCCGACGACTTCGAGAAGAAGAGCCTTTCGGCTCAGGAATGCTGCTCTAGCGAAGCATGATTTTTAATAGAACCTGCTGTAGGTGAGTTATGCTTACCCTATTTTATGTATAACTTATGTTTAAGTTCGTTATCATTATTATTAAATTATAAACAAGATTTATCAGTGATTCCAAGTCGTTATAATGATTGATCTACTTCTAGGCTATGATTTAGTGAGGTGTTTAAAAGGGGATTTCCAAACAATATACTTCGTATACCAAATGGAACCTACCTCCGATATGATCCTACCTGGTTGTTCCTTACTTGATATATGATGAAGTAGACGCTGAGTTAATGACGAATCTAGACTAATAATTAGTCACAATAAATATTAGACTAAAATATGGTGGTAATAATACTAGGTTTCGTCGAAGGAAATCATATTGTTAAGAAGCAAAGCGCTGCTTGAATTTCGAGTCGTCACTATAACAATTGAGTGTATAGTTACTTTCATCTTACGCATAGATGTGAAGTATTTAATATTAATTACATGTTATGTGTACATATTGTCTGTATACTTTCCATTTATGCTAGGCGAAAGATTTTTATACATGTCTTAAATGATTTAAACTGTATATGTATTTTATATCTACAAAATGTGTTGGGTAAAACATGGGTCGATGAAATAGTTGTTGTGTGAAAAAAAAAACAAAATGATGAGAGGTAATATAGACCATGAGATAAGGGTGAGAGGTGAACCATGAGAGAAGCCTTTTACCCAAGTGTTGGCCCCGTCATCTAGCAGAGTATGGATGACAACCACAGACTATTCTAGACAGTCTAGTGGAACACTAGCAGACTCGCAACCTGTAGGTGTTATTTGAACTATGTACTCACCATCTGTACTCTAAAAACCTATTGACATTTATTGCGGGTGTTATTTGAACTGTGTATTCACCAGCTGTACTCTAAAAACCCATTGACGTTTATTGCGAGTGTATTCTCAAAAATGATACATGTCAATAAACGAGATAAAAACCCGTTGACATGTTTTGCGAGTGGATTCTCGGAAACGATACTATCAATAGATGAGAAAACCCTGGCAGCTATGGATTTAGTGCCTGATAAGCAAACCCTGGCAACTATGAATTTAGTGTTTGTTGAGCAAACCCTGGAAACTATGGATTTAGTGTCTGTTGACTAAACCCTGGCAACGATGGTTTTCATGCCTATTCAAGAGGATAATCCTTAGGAAAGAATGAATGAGGAATATATGATTCTTAGGGTAGATCCTTAAGAGTAAATAAAATAATGGGGATGGGTAATTGGGTTAAGTTATAGAACTAGCAGCTGTGCTTGACAGCTGTGTCATTGACAACGATGGACTTCATACCTATTCCTTAGGATAATCCTTAGGAATGAATGAATGAGAAATAACTAATTCTTAGGGTAGATCCTTAAGAGTAAAGAAGATAATGCGGATGAGTAATTGGGTTAACTGTTTGATGATTAAACAGAATAATTATATTATTGTGGGTTGAAAACCCTATGTAC
The DNA here is from genome assembly GCF_052625555.1 of Lactuca saligna. Taxonomy (NCBI): domain Eukaryota; kingdom Viridiplantae; phylum Streptophyta; class Magnoliopsida; order Asterales; family Asteraceae; genus Lactuca; species Lactuca saligna. The sequence goes on from NC_136425.1 coordinate 141,265,623, forward strand.
TCACGTTTCCTAACCTGACCCACTCAATTTATTTATATAATAGGTGTTGATATGAAGTCACATTACACTAAGAGATTTAAAAGAGACGTAGATCACTAGTGTAAATGAATGTAAGTTTTGTTTATGCTTATGTGTCTGTATTAACGATGACATCCCAAATATTTTAAAATGAATAAAAATACATTTCTTCGGAAATGCTTTGATAATGTATTTATCATGTTTTTCTGCTAAAAAATTCCGCAACATTTTTATTAAAAGAGATACTCTGATTTTTATAAAACACAAACAAAAAAAATTGGTATTTTCTGGTCGTGAAAATGGGGATGTCACATCGAAGGTACCAATGTCGGTCCATGGTTTTATGTTAGGATGCTAGATATCTGTTCGACTCTCGTGTGTGATATATGATGATATGTTTACCGGGCAAGTCTCGATGCTAGGTGAGGCCTAAGGAGGATATAGTATGTTAATTATCAGTATGGAATGCTATAGTCATTGTGATTATTGAATGTGTTAGTAGGTTATATGTTTATATGATTATATGTTTATATGATTATGTGTGTGCATCTAGTGGGGCCCAATGTCAGGCGGGGCCTGGTGAATGAAAGATCTATAATCCGAGGAGGGTTTAATGCAAACCGGGGCCCAAGGCCGAGTGGGACTAGAGACCGAGCGAGGACTGATAGAGGACAGGTTGGGTCCTCAATGAAAATCAGTGCCCTTGCTCATCAAATGCATGAGAGGTATAACAACCCTAGAGAAATACTGAATTTAACCTCCTATAATACCCTGCTAAGCCCAAGAAGCTTCAGATCTCTAAAGTAGAGTTCGAGACCTCCGACAACTTAACAACCTTAATCTTGGCTGGGTTGACCAGAATCTCATTCTGGTTAATGAGGTTTCCCAATAACTGGACCTCCCGGAACCAAATCGCACACTTCGAGAACTTATAATAATGCCTCTCCTGTTTCAAAACTCCCATAAGTTCTCTAAGGTTCTCTTCATGTTGCTCCCTGGTCTTGGAATAGAATAGGATATCATCAATAAAAACAATGACTGAATGATCAAGCATCGACCTGCACACCCGATTCATCAAATCCATGAATGTCGCATGTGCGTTGGTGAGCCTAAACGGCATCACCACAAACTCAATCTTGGAGAACCAAGATGCAACCTACAACTAATCGAAGAGATCATCAATCTGTGGAAGTGAGTAACAGTTCTTCACCGTCAAATTGCTTAGCTCCCGATAATAAATACACATGTGGTGGGACCCATCCTTCTTCTTCAAAAACAATATCGGTGCTCCACAAGGCGAACTACTCGGTCTGATAAACTCTTTGCCAAACAGTTCCTGAAGTTGAGAGGAAAACTCTTGTATCTCCGGTAGTGCTAATCTGTACTGCGACTTAGTAATTGGGGCCTCACCAGGAATCAGATCAATCTTCAATTCTAATTGCTTCACGGAAGGCACACCAGGTAGTTCCTCTAGGAATACATATGGAAACTCTCTTACTACAAGTACATCTAAAACCGAAACCTCCTTCCTAACCCGATTGTCAATCACATAAGCAAGGGACCTCGAACATCCATGCTGCAGATAATGTTGAGCCCTGGCAGAAGAACAAAAGGTTGATCCAACCCATGTATCCTCTCTATAAATTATCAGTTCTCCCCTACTTGGGGTTCGAACTACCAACTGCTGACCCTAACAATCAATCATCGCACAAATACTGGTCAACCAGTCCATCCCTACAATCACACACACACATCCCCATATGGATAGGGATCAAATCAATTGGGTAAGACACCCCAAAAATCTCAAAAGTATACCCCAAAAATGCTCGATGTAGAAACCTCGTGCTCGTTGGCGATGGAAACTCGCAATGGGATCTCTAAATCTCTAAGAGACATATCAAAACTCATACTGAAGGATCGATATATAAAGGATCGAATCGCAACCAAGTCAAAAAGCACAAGAGCAGACAAGGAGTTCACTAAGACGGTACCTAACAGAAATAGAATCATACACATACAAATAAATAGGTCAATAGAGAAATAAATGGAAATATACTAGTAACGACGTCCGAAGTAGGCAGGGTTGGTGCTTGCATTGGTCTGGCAACTAGCAAGGGACAGTTGGTATTCACATGACCAACCTGCTAACAATGGTAACAAATCCTGGTGCTAACTACTGGGGCCTGCTGACAAAAATCCTTCATATAGTTCCCCTCCTTTCCGTATTTGTGGAACCTAGAAGAATATTGACAAACAACCTCATGAACCTTGCCTCACTTCCCACAAGTACGACCCCTTTATCCCGCATATCCGGAATCAACAGGCTTAAACCACTTCACTACAGGCTGTGACTGAATGAAAGCCTACCTCTGCTCCCTCGATTTAGATTCAATCTCAATCTCCCATCTTCGTAAGACACCCTAAAGCACGAAGAGGGTACCGTAACGCTGGGTAGACACAAACTGTCGAATATCAGTCGTGAGCATGCTCAACTATCGCATCATCTGGGCATGCTTCGTAGCAGCATACTCTGGACATAAAAGAGACTTCTCAGTAAACATCTTGGTGATATTTTTCATCGACTCCGTCATCTTCTTCATATCCAAATACTCCTGAGCCAACCTCTCCCTCTCCGCTAAAGGAACATACCTAATGTGAAACATCTTTGAGAACTGCCCCCAAGTAACAGTAGCCCTCTGCTCATGCTTATAAGAACCAATCACCAGGTTCCACCAATCCTTCGCGCCCATTCGAAGAAGGTTCAGGGCACATCTAACTTTCCAATCCTCTGGACAGAAACATGTGAAGAAACTACCCTCCACATCTGATAACCACCTCATAGCAATGATTGGGTCCTTCACCCCATCAAACTCCAAGGGCTTCGTGTTGCTGAAGTCCTAGTACTAGAATGAACCTTCTCCTTAGCCTCGCACAGGAGTGACAATTGTGGTGGCTGAAGCAATTGTTGTCTCAATGAGGGTAGCATAGTGATCATCAAATATATCAATAATCGTGTTCTCGATAGAACGAAACAACTGTGAAATAGAACCCCGAATAGTAGTAACCACCTCAAAAACAATCGTATCCCATATTTGATCATCAGTCAACTCTGGTCTATCCTGGCCACCAGCTCCAGATCAGGAACCCCTCGTAAACACTATAGTGAAAATGAACCAGAATATGTATCAGAAATGCAAAAACTCATAGTGTTACAACCATCAGAAAGAGACTAAACCCTCGGCGTTTGTGATTCCTTGTTACACTTATGAGTTCTGTGGTTTCAGTAGTTGGGCCCATATTACCTTCCACATCTACTCATATTTGTCTCAATGGATCATCACAAACTTACTGAAAGCAATCCCAAGAATTAGGATACACATACATCCTATACCTACTCTCTTGAAAGTGGATAATCTTCCGTCAACTGGCCTGCCACACCCACACTCCCTCATGAAGATTTAACCAATACTACAGCCGTCAGTACAGCTAATCCTACATAACGTTGGATTCCACAGACAGTAGAATATTTGATTCTACCCTAAGCCCACAACTAGACACGAAATATGAAATAATGTTAAATCAAACATTCTCAGGCCATAAAATCTTATTTATGTACAACTATGATGCACATAATAAGCAACTACAGTAATTATGTCAATTTCATCTATCATACAAGAAGTTCTCCTAGGCTATCAAGCATCACACATTGGACAACTCTATCATGCAATTGCTGAAGATCCATAGGCTACAAACTAACATGCAATTCTACCATAATCATCATAAGCAAATAATAGTGTGCGTATCTTAGGATAAACTTTCTTGCTCCGGCTAATCGTACACATCTCATCCTTCTTTGGTTACCTAAAAAAACAACCTGGAAAACAATTTTGGAAACAATTTTAAAATCAATTTTTTTGAAAACTTACAAATCCTTAGTTTGAGTATGGATTCACACGAATGCTTATCCACGTTGCTTTCAAGATTTTGTAGTACTCCTTAAAAACTAATGAACAAATGAACTGTTCAACATGGGAAACCAATATAATAATCTACTTTCTTTTTGCTTGGTGACAAAAATGTAACTATTAGACGCTTTCGCATGACCAAACAAGATCTAGACCATATATTATCTTAATAAAAAGATAGAAATCCCCTTCTATCTTGTGTAAGAATAAGCTATTTATCCATTTTCTTTTAACACCCACGAGACTAGCCATTCCTTGAACATTTATAAATCAATAAGTACATACATTCTTGTGTTGTACTACTTTATATGGTAAGACTTACCAGCAGTAAACATAGCATGTAGTGGGTTTCCATGGGTATCCCTGTTGCAAACAACTATCCTTTTTTGGATGTGACTGTTAACCATGTAAAAGAGATACTTCCATGGTGATGCAACTATGAACTATCTTTCCAACCATTGAATATGATTCCATATCTAGAATCACCACTATTGTGAAATATTTTTGTTGTTATTTATTTATTTATTTTCAAGTAGAACATCAAGATTAACCATTTCCCATCTCCATATTCACCCACATCTCAATCTCTATCTATGCCCCCCTCATTATCACTTCCCATTGTTGTTGCTAAAAAAACCTTAAACTAGGAGAAGAAAAGTAGCAAATCCTTCCTGATTCCTGATTCTAGAAGTAATTCCATTTCAAAGTGGAGGCTACATGGGAAAATTGGTGTAAAAATCAATGTCAATAAGGCTGAGGGGGAATGGAAAATTGAGCGGGTGTAAAAAAACATTTTGACCAGCAGAGGGTAACAAACCCTAAAGGGCTTTTGTCTCTTATATGCTTCACTCCCCCTTAATTCAATCAAATACCGATTTCATTTCTCTTAATCCACGTAGGAAGCCACGTCACCTTTTATATTCCTTAATTAATTTTTACAAGTTATAATTTCCCTTTTACTTATAGATTTTGGCTATCAGTAGGTGAAATTTGAACAAAACATAAAATTTAATGATGTTTTTTTGTACAAAATCCTTACTTGAATGGTGTTTTTTAAACACATCAAACTTCGGTGGTATTTTTTAAATGTTTTGGAAACATTTTTACCATTATAAGTCATTTTCCCCTAAAATATATTAGAGTACAGTAGAGTACGGTGGAGTTTCCATAACAACACCGATAAGTATATCATAATGAATTAAACCTAAGGACTGTGCTTATTAACAGTTGATATAAATGTAAGACTCTTATTTTATTTCCAAGACATCATTGCTTTGAATGAGATCTCAAACTACAAAAGTTAGTTTATCCAGATAATGCTCCCGCATCCTAGCCTCCGGCTGTGACATCCCCATTTTCTCGGCCAGAAAAGAACGATTTTTTTATGCTTTATAAAAATCAGAGTTCTTCTTTTAATAAAAATGTTGCGGAATTTGTTCCCAGAAAAACACGATAAATACGTTATAAAAACACTTTCGAAGAAACATATTTTATTCATTTTAAAACGTTTGGGATGTCATCGTTAATACAGAAACATAAGCATAAACAGACCTTACATTTATTTACACTAGTGATCTACATCTCTTTAAATCTCTCAGTGTAATGTGACTTCATATCAACACCTGTGATATAAATAAACCGAGTGGGTCAGGTTGGGAAACCTAGTGAGTACATAGGGTTTTCAACCCACAATAATATAATTATTATGTTTAAACAATCAAACAATCAACCCAATTACCCATCCCATTATCTTCTTTACTCTTAAGGATTTATCCTAAGAGTCATCTATCCTGCATTCGTTTATTCCGAAGTCCCTTACTTCCAGGGTTATAGGACTGGCACTAAATCCATAGCTGCCAATGTTCGTTCATAAAGAACTAATTCCATAGCTGCTATAGTCTATTCATCAGGTACTAAATCCATAGCTACCAGTGTTTATCTAATAGGTACTAAGTCCATAGCTACCAATTCCTAACAGGTACTAAATCCATAGCTACTCGTGTTTGTCCAATAGGCACTAAGTCCATAGCTACCGATGTTTATTAGGCACTAAGTCTATAGCTACCAATGTTTACTCACATCATCTTTTATCTCTTATCATTCGTCTACCCATGTCATACCCAACATATTCGTATATACAAAATAAGTAGACAGTTTAAATCATTTAAAACATGTATAAAACGTTCATACAACATACATAACAAGTATTTGGATAATATGCATACATAGCACGTAGTTTATATAAAATACTTCATATCTATGTGTAAGATGAAAGGGACTATGCACTCACTTGAAAAGGTGGTGATTCCGAACTCAGACAACGCTTCACTTCTTGAAAAATAATAATTTCCTTCGACGAAACCTAGTATTATTACCACTAGAGTTTAGTCTATTATTCACCGAGACTAATTAATAGTCTAGCTATTATTACTATTATATAACCATTAAATAATACTTATATAACCCATAATAATAGCCCAATTACTTATTATATGTTCTTGAGAACGTTAATATAATTAAATAAAAGCTATATTAAAAATAGTGTAGGCGTAGCTCACTAACAGCGGGTTTTATAGAAAACCAGGCTTTGCTTGGAGCAACATTCCCGTGCAGAAAAGCTCTTCTTCTCGAAGCCGTCGAGCACTCAGGGGCTTCCGCCTCGTGCTAGGGAGGTTCCCTAGGCTTTTCGGGGGGTTTCAGGGCTAGAGAGAGGTTCTAGAGAGAGAGAGTAAAGAGAAGAAAGAATGAGAAAGGTGTGAAGAAAATGAGGGTGGGAGGGGTACTATTTATAGGGTGAAAATGGCTGAACTTGGTGCCACATGTCACCATTTAGTGGCAAGACTTGGGGAGAAAGCAATGGCCAAGATTGTGCCACATCACCTATTTTCGCACAGCACACTTCCGACTTCTAAAATCCGTAACTTTCACATACGAGTTCCGTTTTTTACGTTCTTTATATCCACGCATTGGTAAAAATAATATCTACAACTTTCATTTTGACTCTGTCGGCTAATTCTCGACCGATCTTAAATTCAACAGTACGAGGCGTTTAGACTGTTAAATGACCGCGAAGAATTTGTAACTCATTCCTATGGACTCTGTTTTCGTCTGTCCTTTTACTGTTAAGTTCTTATTAATGAGATTTTAAAATCTTATTTAAGTCACGTAAGCCAAAAACCACTCGAACTAAAATTCGAGTTTCGGGCCGTGCACTGCTAAGCTGAATCTTAGAAAAATCATAACATCTTCATACGAAGTCAGATTTAGGCGTTCTTTTTATGGATTTTCTCGGTTTAACATATTCTACGACTTTCGTTTAGATCACTAAGGCTAAAAAGTCCTCCATCGTAAAATTACTATTTACGCTTCCCGGTGCCGTGCCGGTTCCGTCGCAAAACTTCGACGGGTCATAACTTCTTCGTTATAACTCAGATTTCGATGCTCTTTATATGTACGGAAACCTTGTGACATATTCTACAACTTGGTTAAGATTATTTATTCTAAATACTCTTTTGTCGAAAAGTCATTTTCGACCCCTATTACCTCTAAATTGACTAGTCCGGATCTACGGGCGTTACAATTATCTCCCCCTTAGGATGATTACGTCCCAGAATCATCAACGAAACAGGGATCGTATAATGACTCCATACGTCATCTCTTCATCCTAGGTAATAATTATAACTTCTATATTTCTTCAAGTCTATCTCTTAGACTCATTGACTGTAAGCAGTACTCGATCGTGCACCTGCTCTCTACCTTAGGTTGGACTCCAAATTATGACCTTCAAGTGACAATCTCGATCCTTACTGGATACGAAATTGAGATAAGTTCTTTTATTACTACTATGGATCTATGTGTCATATTCTAATGACCTATCATCGTATGTTGCAACGCTTTAGACTTAGGTCTCTTAGAGTCAAACTCCAAAACAGAGTATACCTTACTTCATTTTCTAATGTGATACAATCACATTTCAATATTTAGCATTTCTAGCTACCAAATTCTTTAACAATTATCGCGATACTTCTACTGATCGCCCTGGGTTAGCTTTCATTTTAATATTTAGGTTTAAGTTAGATGCTACATCGAACTTGGTTCTCTGAACCACGTAACATACTCATCGTATTCGGACTCAATTTGATATGTCCACTAGGGTCAGAATAACAACAATCTTCTTAGTTATTACCGAAACGATCGTAACGACATGCTTGAATAAAACAGACTCAATCATTGGCTTCTTGGTAACCTTGTGACTTTCCCTGATCCAAGCGTGAGTCATGTGCTTCCGGTAGTATATGCATCTACTACCTTTCACACCTACTCATACTCGTCCCAAGTATTGTCTCGCAGTTTTCCAAGTCACTATGTAGGAAAATCACATAACAGTTTAACACATCAGATAACAAAACAAGGGCTTTATTATTTCTCGAAACTATTACATAGGTGTTCAAGTTCACCCTAGACTATGCCTCTAATAGGCTACATCATACGATACTATGGCTACTGCATAACTTGATCTTCAGATATGAAGTCCTCATCCTTGATTCCTCGCATGGTTTTCTGCTTCGTCGAGGATCATGTGAAATGCCCTTGGCCTTGGTGGCGTTTCTGGTCTTGCTGCTTTATTTTTCCTCAGGCAGTCTCTAGAAATATGCCCTTCTTTGTTACATCCATAACACACCTTCTTGTTGGATGCACACTTGCTTGCGTAATGCCCCGTCTTTCCACATTTGTAGCAAGTCACATCCTCGCCACATTTCCCGAAGTGCTTCTTTTTACACTTCTCACACCACTTGGTTTCAACTCCTCCTCCTTCTTCAGTCTTTGAGAATTTCCCTTCTTTGTTGGATTTTGAAGATCCTTCATGCTTCCGTTTCTCGCCAACTTCAACTCTCTCCAGACCTTTTTCCATAATTTGGGTCTCAACATTCCTGGCTGCCCAGATGGCAGCTTTCAAAGTGGTTGTTTGCTTAACTATTGGACCAAAGTATGCTGGTAATCCATGGGCAAACTTGTTAACCTTGGAGAGTTCGGTTGGGACTAGGTAAGGAACAAGCTTCATTTTCTCCGTAAAACTTGCAACATACTCGATGAAACTCATCCTTCCCTTCTTTAGATTCTGGAACTCATTGTTGATCTCCAGAAGATCTTGCTTAGAGCAGTACTGCATCTTTAACTGCACCAGAAAATCTTCCCACGACATCTTGCTCGCTTCTCCTTTGGGCATAGAATCAGCAAGTAGCTTCCACCAGCTTAGTACTCCAGATTTCAACAGAGGAACCGCGAGAGCGGTCTTTTGCCTATTGCTACTCTCGCAACTTTCAAACATCGTCTACATCTCGGAGATCCAGTTCATGACTTCCACCGGCGTCGGGCTTCCAGATAGACTCGGTGGTTTGGATGCCATGAAATCTTTGTATTTGCATCCACATCCCACATTTCCTCCATCCTGGTGGTTTTGCCTAACTATCGGTGGGTTGGCTTGACCAACGGTCCCACTGTAGTTTCCCTCCTCAGTCTGCCCTTCGTTCAACTCGGGCTATTCGATCTGTATGGTCACTTCCTCTCGATTTTGCTGGAGCAAATGTCTGGTTTCCTTCATTTGACGATCCAATATCGCCTGGATCACCGCTTGCACTCCGGCCATCCTTATTAGCTCAGCAGTGGCTACCACAACCGGTATTTGCTCAATCACTGGGGGTTGGTTTCGGTTCCCATTTGTATTCACGTTTCCGCTGCCATCTTGATCTATACATCGAATAAGGAGAATCTAGATCTTTATTTAGGATTGACGTTTAAATCATCTTTATCATTCCGAACGTTTATATGCTAGTTCTAATATCGTATTTGTACGTTTAGAATCCTAAACACATAAGGTTTCCAGATCCGGTCGGCAACAGACCATAAATCGATCAAACTGTAGCATAACAAATCATTTAGCACGTAAAAGCAATTTAGGCATCATTCCTAAAATAAGCTAGTGCTCATACCTCACAATCATCGCTTAGTATTCTAAGTTTAAGTCTAGAAATTTCCTACAAATTCCTTGTTCGCTTAAACTAATGCTCTGATACCAACTGTGACATCCCCATTTTCTCGGCCAGAAAATACCGATTTTGTTTATGCTATATAAAAATCAGAGTTCTTTTAATAAAAATGTTGCGGAATTTGTTCCCAGAAAAACACGATAAATACGTTATTAAAACACTTTCGAAGAAACATATTTTATTCATTTTAAAACGTTTTGGATGTCATCGTTAATACAAAAACATAAGCCTAAACAGAACTTACATTTATTTACACTAGTGATCTACATCTCTTTAAATCTCTCAATGTAATCTGACTTCATATCAACACCTGTGATATAAATAAACTGAGTGGGTCAGGTTGGGAAACCTAGTGAGTACATAAAGTTTTTAACCCACAATAATATAATTATTATGTTTAAACAATCAAACAATCAACCAAATTATCCATCCCCATTATATTCTTTACTCTTAAGGATTTATCCTAAGAGTCATCTATCCTGCATTCGGTTATTCCGAAGTCCCTTACTTCCAGGGTTATAGGACTGGCACTAAATCCATAGCTGCCAATGTTCGTTCATAAAGCACTAATTCCATATCTGCTATAGTCTATTCATCAGGTACTAAATCCATAGCTACCAGTGTTTATCTAATAGGTACTAAGTCCATAGCTACCAATTCCTAACAGGTACTAAATCCATAGCTACCGGTGTTTGTCCAATAGGCACTAAGTCCATAGCTGCCAATGTTTATTAGACACTAAGTCTATAGCTGCCAATGTTTACTCACATCATCTTTTATCTCTCATCATTCGTCTACCCATGTCATACCCAACATATTCGTATATACAAAGTACGTATACAGTTTAAATCATTTAAAACATGTATAAAACATTCATACAGCATAAACAACAAGTATTCGGATAATATGCATACATAGCACGTAGTTTATATAAAATACTTCATATCTATGTGTAAGATGAAAGGGACTATGCACTCACTTGAAAAGGTGGTGATTCCGAACTCAGACAACGCTTCACTTCTTGAAAAATAATAATTTCCTTCGACGAAACCTAGTATTATTACCACTAGAGTTTAGTCTATTATTCACCGAGAGTAATTAATAGTCTAGCTATTATTACTATTATATAACCATTAAATAATACTTATATAACCCATAATAATAGCCCAATTACTTATTATATGTTCTTGAGAACGTTAATATAATTAAATAAAAGCTATATTAAAAATAGCGTAGGCGTAGCTCACTAACAGCGGGTTTTATAGAAAACCAGGCTTTGCTTGGAGCAACATTCTCGTGCAGAAAAGCTCTTCTTCTCGAAGCCGTCGAGCACTCAGGGGCTTCCGCCTCGTGCTAGGGAGGTTCCCTAGGCTTTTCGGGGGGTTTCAGGGCTAGAGAGAGGTTCTAGAGAGAGAGAGTAAAGAGAAGAAAGAATGAGAAAGGTGTGAAGAAAATGAGGGTGGGTGGGGTATTATTTATAGGGTGAAAATGGATGAACTTGGTGCCACATGTCACCATTTAGTGGCAAGACTTGGGGAGAAAGCAATGGCCAAGATTGTGCCACATCACCTATTTTCGCACAGCACACTTCCGACTTCTAAAATCCGTAACTTTCACATACGAGTTCCGTTTTTTACGTTCTTTATATCCACGCATTGGTAAAAATAATATCTACAACTTTCATTTTGACTCTGTCGGCTAATTCTCGACCGATCTTAAATTCAACAGTACGAGGCGTTTAGACTGTTAAATGACCGCGAAGAATTCGTAACTCATTCATATGGACTCTGTTTTCGTCTGTCCTTTTACTGTTAAGTTCTTATTAATGAGATTTTAAAATCTTATTTAAGTCACGTAAGCCAAAAACCACTCGAACTAAAATTCGAGTTTCGGGCCGTGCACTGCTAAGCCAAATCTTAGAAAAATCATAACATCTTCATACGAAGTCAGATTTAGGCGTTCTTTTTATGGATTTTCTCGGTTTAACATATTCTACGACTTTCGTTTAGATCACTAAGTCTAAAAAGTCCTCCATCGTAAAATTACTATTTACGCTTCCCGGTGTTGTGCCGGTTCCGTCGCGAAACTTCGACAGGTCATAACTTCTTCGTTATAACTCAGATTTCGACGCTCTTTATATGCACGGAAACCTTGTGACATATTCTACAAGTTCGTTAAGGTTATTTATGCTAAATATTATTTTGTCGAAAAGTCATTTTCGACCCCTATTACCTCTAAATTGACTAGCCCAGATCTACGGGCATTACACCGGCTCCCAGGTTCACTCGGTGCCCCTCCGGTGCTGCTACCGTACCTTTACCGAAGGTACTTACTTGCTACTCAAAACCTTTACCTTCCTTTCCAGGATAGCCACCGGCTTCTCAATATAGTTCAGGCGCTCATCAACCTGAATATCATCCAAGGAAACCACTGTATCCACATGCAATATGCACTTTTGCAATTGTGAAATATGGAAAGTGTTTTGAATCTGACTGAGCTCCTCGGGAAGATCCAAGCTGTAAGCAACCTCGCCAACACTGGTGATCACTCGAAACAGACCAATATACTGGGGACCCAACTTTCCCTATTCCTTAAGCGTGTCACACCGTTCCAAGGTAAGACGTTCAGTAACACCATATCGCTGACCTGACACTCCAACTCGGATTAGCGCTTGTCGACATAACTCTTCTGCCGACTCTGAGCAATCTACAATCTCTGCCAGGTCTACTGAATTATCTTCATGGTTTGAAGGACTACTTCGGTCCTCCCCATAACCCTATGACAAACCTCGCCCCAACAAACCAGGGTTCGATATCTCCACCCATACATGAGCTCGAAAGGAGAAGCACCAATGCTGGAGTGATAACTGTTGTTGTAATAGAACTTCGCAAGACATAGGTAGGAGTCCGAGCTCCCACCAAAATCGATAACACAAGCCCACAACATATTCTCAGGGGTCTGTATCGTCCGTTCACTCTGGTTGTCGGTCTAAGAAGTGCTGAAGTGCAACCTCGTGCCCAGGTCCTCATGGAATTTCTGCCAAAAACGGGAGGTGAACCAAAAATCATGGTTAGAAACAATGGTGACCGGAACCCCATGGCGAGCAACGATCTCGTGAACATACACAACGACTAACTTCTTGGCTGAAGAACTCTCCTGAATCGCCAGAAAGTGGATACTATTGGTCAATTGATCCACGATGGCCTATATAGGATCAAAACCCTTTGCCGTCTTCAGCAACTTGGTTATGAATTCCATCAGAATCTGCTCCTATTTACACACAGGAACCTCCAGAGGCTGGAGCTGGCCAGGCGGCCTCTATTGCTCAGCCTTGACCATCTAGTAGGTTATACATCTCTCCACATACTAGGCTATCTCCATTTTCATACACGGCCACCAATAGCTCAATCTTAAATCCCGGTACATCTTGGTGGTCCCCGGATGAATAGAAAAACAAGACTTATGAGCCTCTTCCAACACAATCTGTCTGACCCCGCCAGATATCGGAACCCATACCCGTCCACATCGGGTTAACAACCCACGGTTATCCTAGACAAACCCAAAAATGTCACCCCCAATCCTCTCTTTCTTCCAATTCTATTCGCGAATATCCTCGGCTTGAGCCTCCCTGATCAATCCCAAAAGTAGGGAAATCCACTGATATCGTCACACACGATACCCCAACTGAAAGTCCATCCGACTTACAGATCAAAGCATTTGCCACTACATTCGCTTTACCCGGATGGTAAAGAATCTCACAGTCATAATCCTTGACTACGTCCAGCCACCTGCGCTGCCTCATGTTTAGGTTCGGCTGATCCATAATATGCCTCAGACATTTGTGATCCATGTAGATAGTACAATGGACCCCATAAAGGTAGTGCCTTCAAATCTTAAGGGGAAAAGCCACTACCCCTAACTCCATATCATGTGTGAGATATCGTGTCTCGTGCGGATTCAGCTCCCCCGAAGCATAAGCTATCACCCATCCTCTCAGCATGAGGACCGCCCCCTCACCAGTGATTGATGCATTACAAAATACCACGAAATCTTCAATTCCCTCTGGGAGCATCAATAACGGGGCCTTACATAGTCTCCGCCGAAAGGTCTCAAATACCGATTGCTGCTCAGGGCCCTTCAGAAATCCACTCGCTTTCTCATCAGATGAGTGAGGGGTACTGCAATCTTGGAGAAATCCTTAATGAATCTCTAATAGTACCTTGCCAAACCCAAGTAACTCCTGATATCCGAGAGAGATTTTGGAACCTCCCACTGCATCACGACCTCGACCTTGGCCAGATCGACCAATATCTCATCCTGGTTAACGAGGTGTCCAAGGAACTGAACCTCTCGTAACCAAAACTCGCACTTTGAGAACTTTGCTTAAATTCGTTCTCACCTCAAAACCCCTAGAAGCTCACTAAGATGCTCATAATGCTACTCTATGGTCTTGGAATACACCAGGATATCATCAATGAACATAATAACCGAACGATTGAGCATCAGACTGAATACTCAATTCATCAAATCCATAAATATTGAAAGTGCATTGACGAGCCCAAATGACATCACTACGAACTCATAATGCCCATAACAAGTCCGGAACACGATCTTCTCCATGTCCTCCTTTCTCACCCTGACCTGATGATACCTAGACCTCAGATTTATCTTGGAGAACCAATATGTACCCTGCAACTAATCAAAGAGGTCATCAATCTATGTGAGGAGATAACAGTTCTTCACTGTTAACTTATTCAACTTTCGGTAATCAATGTACATCTGGTGTGAACCATCCTTCTTCTTGACGAACAAAATCGGCACTCCCCATGGAGAACTGCTCGATTTGATGAACTGCTTGCCTAGTAGCTGCTGTAGCTGAGATGACAGATCTTGCATCTCTGGCGGTGCCAAGCAGTACAATGCCTTGGCAATCGCGGCCGCACATGACACAAGGTCAATCCTGAACTCGACCTGCCTCTCGGGAGGCACACCGAGTAACTCCTCAAGGAAATACATCTGCAAGCTCCCGAAAAACCAAGACCTCTGAAATTGAAGTTTGATCCCTAACACGCATATCCACCACATAAGCCAAATAACCCGTACACCCATGTTGAATATATTATCGAGCCCTGGCTGCAGAACGAAACCTTAAACCCATCTCGGTGCCCTCTCCATAGATAACCAGTTCTCCCTCACTTGGGCTTCGAACTACCACACATTGGCCCTCAATCAATCATAGCACCGAACCGGCTCAGCCAATCAATTCCTACAATCATGCAAACATCCCCCATAGGGATAGGGATCAGATCGAACAGATAAGGTGCCTTGCAGATCTCCACAACACAACCACAATACACTGATAGAAACCCACAATGGACACTTTAACTCCCGATTGTGTATATCAAACTCTCTACTGAATGATCAAGATACAAAGGACCGACTCGCACCCAAGTCAAACAACACTAGAGCAGGCAAAGAGTTCACTAGGAATGTACCTAGTAAAGGCACAAAGATAAGAATAACATAAATTGTAATCAACATAATAATGGATAGAAGAATATCAGTCACAACATCTGGAGCTGCTTTAGCCTCCTCACAGTGAGCTAGAAAGTGCGTCCTCGAGCCCTCAGGGGCTCCACCCTACCTTGACTCCCATTAGTGATCCTCAAAGTAGCCGACTTTGGAGCCTGCTCCGGCCTAGCAACAAGCGAGGGACAGTTTTCCTTCACATGGACGACCTGATCACAATGGAAACAAATCCTGGTGTTGAGTGTTGGGGCCTGCTGGTGGAAATCCCTCACCATATGGCCCTATCGGCTACAATTATGGAACCCAAAAGATAGACAACACGCTCCCTCATGAACCTTGTCGCACTTCCCACAAGTGCGGTCATTTCGTCCCCCAGATCTGACATCAGCGGTCATAAACCGCTTTAGTGCAGGCTGTGACTGCGTCAGGGCCGGTCTTTGCTCCCTCATTTGTAACCCAATCTCAATCTCACGCAGCCTGGCGGCCCCTTGTAACTCCAACAAGGAACCATAACACTGAGTGGAAATAAACTTTCTGATCTTCGTCTTGAGCATGCTCAAGTATCGGGTCATCTGAGCCAGCTTAGACGTAGCAAACTCAGGAAAAAACATAGCTCTCCATGTGAACATCTTTGTGATCATCGTCACCAACTCCGTCCCCTGACTTAGGTCCAAATACTCTTGGGTCAACCTCTCATGCTCCACCAGCGACACATACCTAGAATGGAACACCTCCAAGAACTGATCCCAAGCCACAACAACTCTCTGCTCAGGACAATACGAGCTGGTAACAAGTCTCCACCAATCCTTCGTTCTGGACCTCAAAAGTTTCAAGGTGCACTGACCTTCTGGTCAACTGGACACGAGCAAGTGAAAAAGCACTTAACAACATCAGATAGCCACCTCATGGCTATGATCGGATCCTGAACTCCATCAAAACTCGGTGGCTTCATATTTTCGAAGTTCCGATACTGAAAAACCCGACTCGATCCAACCCCTACAGCCGCAAAGGCTGCGGTGGCTGCAGCAGTGATAGCTTCAGACAAAGCAGCATAACGCTCATCAAAATACTCTATCGTGATGGTCTTAATAGACCCAAAAATCTTTGGAAACTGAGGTCAGAAGTGAGCAAAAATATCTCGATTCTGAAGTGGTGTGGTATCAGTCATTTTTATATATCAATTATTCGCCCGTTCAAAAAGAAAAAAAAGATCATGTTACACAAGGATCTCTTTATTCGTTCATTTGATATTTGAAAAACGTTTTGCATTTATTATATTCTATAGTATATAAATATAATATAATTATATGAGGTGCTTGGAAAACCAATTGAGCATGTCTGTGTGCGCCTCCTCGGCACTCTTGACCGCAGATTCATCATCCTCCCTGTATCTGGAAGCCCATCCATGACCAACACCCCGAAATATCTTCACAAAGCTCTCCACCTGTACCACAATACAATTTCTTTAATTTTTCATTATTAATTAGATAAATACACCTTTACTTGTGGTTTTGCTGCTAAGGGCTGAAATTATAATTTTGATCCTTATTAGATAAATACACTTTTACTTGTTAAGCGGTGAAATAATAATTTTTGTTCTGTATTTTTCCCCAAAAAAACATAATCCTTTTTTTTTTTTTTTTTTTTTTTTTCTTTTTATAGAAAGTTAGGTCATGGAATAAAAGGAACTTACTTGTGGTTTTGCTGCTAAAATCTTCCCATAATGCTCCACTTCTTCTTGTGGGCATAGTTGGTCAAGCTCCCCACCTAAAATTGCAACTGGGACCCTCACCTCTAAAACAACATTTCGGGTCATAAAATAAAATAATAAAAAAACTTGGTTGCTTTATTATTATGATTATTATTATTATTATCCCCAACTCCATACCAAAGAAATTAAATGGGGAAAAAATATATTAAAAACGTACCATTAACATCATTGTATGACAAGCGACCTGGGTGCAATATAACTGCCGCCTTAATGTCCTCATATTTTGCTAGTTTGATGACCATCATCCCTAACACATGATAAATTAATTAATTGTGCACAAACATTGAACAATTTTCATTTAATTCAATCAAACACACAATTAATTTCTTTTTAAACAAATTTTCATTTAATGCCCTCCTCCACATTGTAATCTTATGTACACAAAGAAGAAACTTACCTCCCCAGCAAAAACCTGCAGCCCCTACAGCAGATACTCTAGTTTTAAGTTCAGCAATTATCTTCAATGCGTTTTCACATCCTTTTTCCTATAAAAATGCATCAAAGTGATATATTTATCATAAAGTTACAAACTACGCTTCCTTCCTTGTATCTATTGTTAAAATTATTAAATGGTATTAAAAAAAATCATCATCATCCAAATTCATGTTTCGGCATTTGATAACTTTTCGTTCAAGAATAGCTACTACATCTAGAATATTATTAACGTAGTAGCCATCATTAATGAAAATTGAAATGAATGATGAGAAATTTGAGAACTAACGGGAGGATTATTAGGTAACCAATTTTCTCGGAGTTGTGGAGGCATCGTGCTGTAATAACAATCCCCAAAGAAGAAATCAGGAACGACAATCAGGTATCCAATATCACCCATTTTGTCACCCAGTTTCCTGGTTATGTAAAAATAATAAAATAGTTACTAATTAATATTTAAAAAATAAACACTTAGGTGCTTTTCTTTTTGATGTGAGGATATGCAAAGAAATACCATTACGAATAACATCTTATTTTCTGTTTGTGTATGTCATATTAGGCCCTTTACATCTCACATAACGCTTATGGTTTGCATAAATTGTAATTCTGTTTTTCACAATTACCTTAGCATAACTCCTTCATAGCCTGCATACGTATTATTAGAAAGAAAACTTCAATTTTCTAGTGTACAAATTGAATATAAAAAAAAGTTTTTAAGAATTATGCACACTTATATAGATGTTGGATATCGGGTATGCTGTTGTGGGTATTAAGGGTTTTTCGTTTTGAGTTTATTACAAAATTTACATTTTTCAATTTGAATTTCCCTGAAAATTAAAAGTAGGACACATACTTATATTCTTTTCAGTGATAATAACATATATGTAAATAGAAACTTGTGTGTAAGTGCTTTACAAGTTTTGGTTACATATTGCTACTATTTTCAGGAAAAAAACGTAAGTACACATAAAAAAGTCGAAGTACGTTGCTAGTAAGAAGTTTCCTATTTGGATTATGTATTTGTATAAACATTTCATGGGTTTGTTACTCTGAAAATTAGTCCAGCAAACTTCAATCTGGTGCTTTTAAAATAACAAAACATGTATTTGTTATAAATTTAACATCATTAATTTCTTGTCTAAAGTCACAACTTATATATGGTTACTATTACGTAAAGTTAACAAATCCACAAACAATTCTGTAGTTGAAAACTTAATGGGTTGAGACCAAATCCCAAAATTGACTCATCTTTCATATCCAAAGTGACATATTATTGTTAAAATGAAGTACAAGAAAATACCAATATGGAATTCAGTACAAATAATAAATGAGTGATGGATGATGAGTAGTGAAATTATACCGAAAGCATCAGAAGCAAGAAGTATGGCTCGATCGGAAGTGGGATTTCCAGTAATATATGCTTTCAGGCCTCCGATTTCTTCGACGCTGCCTTTTCCAAAAACACTGTTCACCTCCGGTGGATTCGCACTGCATTCTGGTCCCGACATCTTTCGAGAAACAGCAGCATCTTCAACAAACTTTGAAGAGATACGTATTTAATTAAGGCTCCATTTGTTTGACCATTTTTGGAGCCTAGCCTACCATTCTTTTGTAAATTTACACGAATGCTCCCTGGTATGTTTGTTCTATAACTTTAACACAAAACTCCCAAAATGATCCCTATTGTTAGTTAAAATTGTGGTTGTGGTCCAAAAAGATTTAGACTAGCAACAAAGGTCTAAACTTTTTATTTTGTTGCGAGTTGGTACAACTAGTTTTGAACTTTTTTAAAATGAAAATTTTACCCTTATCTTTTTTTTTTCAGTTTTATTATTAAATTTATTAATATTTTGATTATAATAAATAAAAACAAAGGAGAAAAAATAAACAGTCCTCATTTTTTATCTGCTTTTTTTGTTAGAAGTTCAACACTTAATACCACCATCAACATCACAACCATAATCACCACTACCATAAGCCGTCATTGGTTGTAGTGGTCACGGGTTAAAACGACGATGCAACTGTTTTCACCACCGAAAGAAGTGAGATGCAGAGAGAATAGAGGAGAAATTATAACGTCGTCCTAACCACCTGCTGGAAAATCAATTCACCCCAACCTGCAGGAGGCATCAATATCGTCGCTACTCCTAACCTTAACGCCACCACGATCGTCTGAAACATCAACCCTTGTTTCGACGTTCTTGTACCCTAGCAAATTAGAATGTCGACGCTACAACCCTAGACTTCACCAACAAGGGTTTCATAGTGGGATGTTCATAGCAGCGATAATGAAGGTTTTAAGCTCAATGATGATGGAGATAGATCTGAAGCGATCCGACTTAGAGGATCCTGATCGAAGAAGACAAAGGAAGGTAGAGCTAGGTAGCGGTGAAAAAACCCTAATCAGAGCTAGGCTAACATGAGGAAACCCTAATAAGAAAAGATGAAGGACGATGCTAACAGTTGTGGTAGTGGATTCCGACAATGGTTGTGGATTTCGATGACGATTTTCCGGTAAACAATAAAGTGTGGGAGAGTGATAGAGCCTTTGATGAGGGAAAATATTGGGTGAGGTGGGGTTTGGGTGAGTTATTAGGGGTAGTTTTTTATTTTATTTTATTTTATTTTAATTATCTTAATGAAATTAATAAAAAAATAGAAAAAAATAGAAACGGAAAAAATATCATTTCAAGCACATTTGATTTTGAATTAGATAAAACTCACAATAAAATCAAAGTTTTGGACTAGTGGTGCAAGTCTAAAACTTTTTGGACCAAAGTGGTAATTTTCAGCATATAACAAGGACCATTTTTTTAGTGTAGTCTAACTGTAAGTTTTAACACAGTTTCTATAAATTAGATTTGTTTTGGCCTTAGTGGTTAATCTAGTTAAAAAGACTAATATACACTTATTACTTTCATTTTAACATCATTTTTATTTATTTATAACTATTTATATAAATTTATGTATTATAAAGAGATTTTGGCCCACACATAATCATATCCCTTAGCTCCTCGTCCATTCTTCTCCTCTATTATGGTCAAAGCCCTTCTACTTTCTACTGGTATACCTTTGTCAGCATCACATCCCAGCATAGCCTCTGCTTAAACTCATGGAGTCATCGTAGAAGGCGAACCGAACCTATCTTCCATATATTAAAAGTTTCATAAAAAATGATAGATTAAGTTGTGTATTCTGACTCCAAACAACAACAAAATGTTGAATTAAGTTGTTCAAGTTTCTACATTGTAACGTTTTCATGATTGTTTTAGAATTACAGGTTGAAGATGATATCTAGGTCACTAGAGATGATGATGGAAGTTTTAGCAACCCAACTCGATTAGGTTATCATGATCACTAATAACAAAGCTAATCTCATTTTTTCCATAATGATTGATTGAATTTGTAATTATGTATCAAAATATCCCTAAAGGCAAAGTTATGATAATGAAAATTGAAAAACATTGAAACGTTGGTGAACTTGTGATGTTGATATAAATATGACACTTTGATACCACATATGTTACAAATATGGGGGGGGGGGGGGGGTTGGGGTTAATTTGTTTTTGGGTTTTTATTTTTTTATGACACGCAAAATAAAAACAAGAACAATGATAACTTGCTCGACAAGGAAACAACAAAAATGATTGATTTCAGAAATAATCTAGACCTATAGATTGAATATCAATGAAGACAAATCATGACCTATTGGTTTGAATTTGAATCAACCTAGAATATGTGTCATAGAATTGACAAAGGGGGCGAGTACACAACTCAACAGAACAAAGTTCTTTAAAATTCAAGTCATTCATCAATAATCAAAATGTTCAACATTAGGGGCTATTTATACCCTAGAAACGATTACAAAATAAAAAGAAAGTAATAGACAAAAGGAAATTATTAAATAAAAAGGAAACTATTAAATAAAGGCTAAAAATAAATCAAAACGTCTTCAGAATCTTCCGGATCTAGCCCACACAATTAACATGAAAATCCATCATACCATTGATCCAAAATAGCCTTCACACCCAACAGCTTGCACCAACCCATCCGAACCAATGAGAGCCCAATGGGTTCCAAATTTCCATCGCAATCGGACCTATTATGTGAATCGCATCCAAGTATGAGTATCCCAATGTGATAACGCTCTAAGGTTTGCATCCATTCGTACGAACAACAATAGATTGGGATTCGTTCCGATGGTTTGGAACCAGTCGCAACTAATTGGAATTGCACCCAACCTCTTTCTAAAATGGCTCACATTCACATCGAATCCACTAGTGACTGTGATGGCTTGAGATCGTTAGCAGTTAGTCGCATCCAATCGCAATCAACATCCTTTTTTCATCCAACAACCTTTCCTCACTCAACACCCTTCTCAAACTTTAACCATTTGCAATCAATAACATTCCAATGCATCAATTTGTATCCCAAAACAATGGATTGCGATTAGGGATGGAAATGGGTACGGGTATACCAGGTTTCTTGTTCCCTATCCCCATCCCCATACCCAAACCTATCCCCATCGGGGATTAAAACTCTATCCCATCCTGTAAGGACCCAAAAATCACTACTATAAATTTCTTTTAAAACATTACTAAAACCATATTTATAAAAACCGCATCATAAGTCATAACATAATTTCCGAGTATTAATCCAAAACATAATCTTATTATTAGAGTAAACATTCTTAGGCTAACTGACTATGGTGTGTGCACTACAACCTCTCCGAGCTCCTCCTTTGAAAACCGAGTACCTGAAACCAAAAACTGAAATCATAAGCATGAAGCTTAGTGAGCTCCCCCAAACTACCATATACCATACCATAACATATAAAGCACATATTGGGCCTTGCCCACTGCATCGGACCGAGGTCCGGACTAACTGGGGCCTTGCCCCCTGCATTGGACCGAAGTCCAGAAACTGACTGGGACCTTGTCCCCTGCATCGTACCGAAGTCCGGACTAACTGGGGCCTTGCCCCCTGCATCGGACCGAAGTTCGGAAATTGACTGGGACCTTGTCCCCTACATCGGACCAAAGTCCGGACTAACTGCATCGGACCGAAGTCCAGAACTAACTGAACATAGCATAACATAAACATATCAACTAGCATGAACACACATATACTGCATATTGCATCGGGCCGTAGCCCGGAACACATAACACATAAATCCTGTCTGAGCCACGAAGGCATCAAACATACTAACTACTACATCGGACTGAAATCCGAAAACTACTGCTAGCTAAACGGGCCGACATTGTGGCCTTAGACCCATTCCTACTGGAAGGAAACTCACCTGCACCGCTGAAGTTCTTGCTGATAACCTTCTAACTGCTATCAGACAACTCTCGAACTGCTGCTCCAAAAAACTCTTCGATCTACTAATACCAAATATAACACTTAGTCCCAAACTGCCCTTCAATCAGTCAAACTAAGTCAACTCTGGTCAAAGTCAAAGTCCTGGTCAAAGTCAACCTTCTAGGTTGACCCTACTCTCCGAGTCAGCCTATTGACTCACTGAGTTCATAAGCTCAGAAACCCCTTTTAATCGCGACTCGACTCGCCGAGTCAGACCATGACTCGCCGAGTCTACTGATTTCCGAGTTCTAGCCTGCTCCACTCACCGAGTCTCCATTCAACTCACCGATCCGAGTCATAACTAGAAGGGTTTCGGGTTTTGCGACCTGACTCGCCGAGTCCATGAACAGACTCACCGAGTCTAAGGCAATCTTCAACAGACTCGCCGAGTTGTTCTTCCAACTCGTCGAGTTCCTGCCTATCTTCATCCAACTCGCCGAGTCCACCCATGTGACTTGCCGAGTCTCTTCAGTTCTTAATCCATTCAGTGGCTTTTCGAGCCATGCAAGGGCTCCAAATCATATATCCCATGTAAAGTTGCAAACTTTACATATAACTAAGGAGATCTAGGCTCAAAACACTCTAGGGCAAGGTTTTAAGACAACCATGCTTCATCTACACCCCCAAGACTGATACTTTATTACTCTCTAGGCCAAAATACACTTAGATCTGAAGTAGCAACTTCAGATCTGGGCTTTAACTCGAAATGGTTCAAGAACATGGGATAAGAGTCCCAAATCTCATAATCAAGATTGATTTACATGCAAGAAAGGGAAGGTAACGACTCCTTACCTTGAATTGCTCTGGAAAGGTCCTTAAACTTTGGATCTACTGCAAACCCTTGAATCCCCAATGGTTCCTTCCTTCCTTCTTTCTTCAAATCACCCAAACAATGGCAAGAAACTTGAATGAGCAATGATGGGGGCTTAAGGTTTCGGTTTCTGAATGAGAAAGGCTATATGGAACCCTAATGGAGAGAATAAGATGCTTAAATAGTGCCCAAAGTCCCGGATTTAGGGTTTCCCTCTTCAGACCGGACTCACCGAGTACATACTCCGACTCGCCGAGTCAGTCACTTACTTTACACTAGGATCCCACTCCGATTCGCCGAGTTCCTTCCTGGACTCGACGAGTCGACCCTCTTTAACTTATGGTTTTCCTTTCCTTTCTTTACCTTTCTAATTTCGGGTGTTACAACTCTCCCCCACTTAAACTAAACTTCGTCCTCGAAGTTCGCTATGGTCAACTGACCTGCAATCTGCCTCCAACAACTTGCCTGGTGACTCTAACCCTGTTTGCCCATCACTCCAGCCACTCTCAGTGCTGGTCACTACTGCTGGTACATATTGAATTCTTCTCATTTCCATAACTTAGTGTTGAGCACCCGTCCCAGCGAATAGATCAGATAATCCTTCGAGTGAAAGATTTATCCCTGCAACGGTTAAGACTCATACGAGAGCTGCGCAACAAGGTCAAAACCTCCCCTATGAGATTATCCAATCCTATTGTGAGAGGCGTAGCACCCTCTATCAACTTGCTGCCTCTTACTATACTTCCTTTATCGTTACTACCTCTAACTAAAAATTCTGTTGCCCCTCATCCGCCTACCGGATGCACTGAGACCACCCTGGTCGAACTAATCTGCCGATATCTGGGTTACCGGACTCCCACCGGTCACTACGACCCATCGCAACCTCCTAGTCGCTTCCATCGACTACTGAAGATACTTCAACTATCTATAACTATTCTATCCACTCTGCTGCTCAAACTGAATCGATGCTGTTGGAAGCAGCCTGCTTATCTCCCATATGACTACTCAACTTCCACTAACTCGATCCTTCCATCCTGAAAGAAAGGCTACATGCCTAATTATCGTTGCAAATCACTTATACTTGGCAGAAGACTCAACTGTTCCTACTGCGAGGGACTTGCCATTTCCAAATCAACCAACTATACTGTCAGCACTTGCATTTCAAACACACATACTAATACTGTCCATAGCACTGAAACTATCCGAAACACTGAACTGCCTGCAATACTGAAATGCATGAAACACTAAACTGCTTGAAACACTGAACTAACTGAAACACTTAACTAATTGAAGCACTGAACTGGCTGAAACACTGAACTGGCTGAAGCACTGAACTGGCCGAAACACTGAACTCGCTGAAACACTGAACTAACTGAAGCACTGAACTGGCTGAAGCACTGAACTGGCTGAAGCACTGAACTGGCTGGAACACTGAACTGGGTGAAACAGTGAACTGACTAAAGCACTGAAGTGGCTGAAACACTGAATTGGCTGAAACACTAAACTGCTATATGACTGCTTCCCAAAATATCTCAAGACCATCCTGGTCTCCAAGCATTCGTCGGTTATCTGCAACACCGAGTTCCAACTCAACTATGGAGCCTAAGGACTCCTTACTTAGTCGTTCCCACGACTTCTGAACGATATCTTTCTCTGGAACTAGTTTCCATTAGTTATCCTGACACTGTGACCCTAACAACCTCCCGATCCAACCGATCGGGTCCATACGTCGAAACCTGACATCACCAAATCCAAGACTAAAAACGCTGGCTCCAAGACTAATGGTAGCCCCTAACATACACGAACCCAAGCGGTCCACTGCTTCCTTGATCTCATAACTACGGTGACGATCCACTGACAATCGTCGACTTAACCATAACTGAACCATTTGGGAAATCCGAAATCTAACCCGTGGCTTCCCATATCCTCACTATTGCACCCGAACTGGTGGGGTACTACTGCTTCCCCCGCATCCAAACAACGCGCTCATGTTGCCTACCAACTTGATAAAGGCTACGACTAAACACAACTCTCTAATACTATCTGGCTGCTAGTGAATGCTACGGTTACCCCCGCAGACTTACAACACTCTACTACTATCTGACTGCTAGTGAATGCTACGGCTACACCCACAGACTTACAACACTCTATTACTATCTGACTACTAGTGAATGCTACGGCTACCCCCGCAGACTTACAACACTCTACTACTATTTGACTGCTAGTGAATACTATGGCTACCCCCGCAAACTTACAACACTCCACTAATATTTGACTGCTAGTGAATGCTACGGCTACCCCTGCAGACTTACAACACTTTCCTTACTAACTGGCTATTGCTGAAAAAATGTTGCGGCTTTCCCGCCATTCCATCATGCTCTACTGGTTGTCTCTGCCACTGACTACTTACACGAAAGCATCTCTTGCTAACCGTTCTCAAGATCCTCATTTCGACTCACTAGAGTCCTACAGGCGGTCCTCCAACCATGGATTCCCAACCAACTACTAACCATCTCGATCACATGAACTAATTGTTGGGAAGTTCTGTTGGAATAGTGTCTAAGGCTGCAACTATATTAGGCAAGTATTTGACCCGATTGTGCATGGTTCTTCTGGGTTGCCTTCACCATAGCAACTTGACAGGATGCTTTATTATGAGAGAATAGATATTATTAATATATTATGAGAATAATATAAGGAATTATAATATTGTTATTTGATTAATATAAGTCATAGATTAATTAGTATTGATTTGGTGACTTAAAGAGATTAACTAAATAAGAGGGTATAAACTGTCAATTGTTTGATAGTTACACTTTGGGCTATGAATCCTTAAGAGATAGGGTATGGATGATTTCTAGGGCTAGGATAAGCCTCAAAATTGTCCAAGGCATATCTAAGGAAAGGATTAGGATTACTTAGAGTCTAAGTTATCCAATCAGGGTTTAAGGGTGAAACCCTAGGAGCCTTACAAGTATAAATAGACCCCTTGGGATAGGGAAATCGACACCTCCTCTACAGCAAGGAAACCTTGACTGATTTCCTCCTCTCTCCTCTCACTCAAATCATTCTCTTTGCTAGTTGGTGTTTGTAAGCCATTAGAGGAGTGACAATTGTGACTCTAAAGCTCCAAGAACAAGAAGATCAAACAAGTGTTTCAAGGTAAGCTTCTAATTCTGGTTTTTTATTGTTCTTATACCTAATTAGCTATTAGAAGTCTTGGATTCAATGCATGTTTAATTAGAGAAACCTAGATCCAAGCATTAGGGTTTGTATGTGCACATAGGAATGTTCATATGACCAAAACCCACCAGTGGTATCAGAGCCTAGATTGGTTTCTATTAAATTGTTGCTTGATTGTTTGAATCTTACCTGCAAAATTCGATTTTTATGATTCTGAGTCATGGACTCGGCGAGTCCAATAGTGGACTCGGCGAGTTGGCCTGACTCGGCGAGTCCAGATTGGGTACTCGGCGAGTCCGAGCGTCAGGAAGAGCCAAAATCGGGATTTTTTCATATTTATCTTATGGAAACTTACCTTTATCATATTAGATCAACCCAAATCCGATTTTATGATATATATGACTATATTTTTGATCTAACTGAAGATATTTATCAATTAATAAAATATTTAATTTCCTTATATGATAATTATTAATTATTTTGATTAAATTTCTAAATTGTTTTTTCAAGAAATCATAAATAAATCAAATATGGATAATTATCTGATTAATTGTTAATTTGAATTATTTGTTGTTTGATCATTTATGTTTTAAATGTTTAAAAACTTGCCCTCAAGTTTTGAAATTTATGTTTTGTGATTAAAAGTTTAATTTAGACAATTTAAATTTCAAACCCTAGAATTTTACAAGTTTAAAATCCAACCTTATACTAATATAATATTGCAAGATTAATATCTATATATGTATAACTTAAATGCTAGTCTTACCATTAGTAGGCCTCATTCACGAAGCCGGTCTATAAGGAGGGTATAAGGTTGCGGCCTATAAAATGGCGCTTAATGGGTGTACACTCACACCCACCGCTTGCTTGATCGGTGGAGGGTCGTTAGCCGAACGGGTAGGATAGGGCGACCTCATCCTCTCATTAAAAGTATAATATGAAATACAAAGTAACTACATGTTTTCTTAAAATTTCCCAATCTAGTTACTTTAGGAAAAGTGATGTAACGCCGTAAATTTCAAAAACAAAATTTTCATTTTTATAAGAACATAATTCACTTAATATTCATAAAACAACCATGTTTGAAATTCAATCCAAGTAATACAAAAACCCCAAGATCTCAAAATCATAAATCCCATGCGTGTGTACTGATCAAGCCGGCGCCTTCCCACGGTCGTCACTAGTACCTGAAATAATAACACCAAACACTGTAAGCACAAAGCTTAGTGAGTTCCCCAAAATACCACATACAACACATATTAGCCACTCGAGGCTATAACTCTGTGGGTCCGTGCACCCAAACTCTGTGAACCCTCGGGTTCCAACTCTGTAAACATGCACATCATAAATCACAAAGAATAATGCAGCGCAACACATACGCACATATATAGCATACAAACACGGTATCACATAACTCTAGTTACCTACTCAAGGTAAAGTATAGTGAGAACACTCACCTCGCGTATCTCGGTAACTCGCAAGTCCCTGAAATCACTCGTGCTCGATCTCCCTATCTATAGTCCTCCTATAACACAATACATCTCTAAATAACAGTTCACAACTAAGGTTGACTATCCCTTAACAAGTCAACATAGGTCAACACTGGTCAATGGTCAACGGTCAACTTTGACCGGACTCGGCGAGTGCACTATAGCGACTCGGCGAGTCTATGCGCGTACACTGATTTCCATGGGATCCTCACTTGACACGACGAGTATTCTCCTAGCTCGACGAGTTCCACCTGGCATGAGTTGTGGGGCCTCCACGACTCAACTCGCCGAGTCTCAAGAACAACTCGACGAGTTCCAGCTTGACTCAGTCCACATGTCAACCCACTCTGACTCTCCCTGACTCACTGAGTCAATCCCTTAACTCGGAAAGACCACTCACTGAGTGGTGCTGGGTAATCTTCATGCTACTCGCCGAGTTTGTTCTTCAGAGTCAGCGAGTCCATGCCATGCGTCAACTCAAACTCACTCCTGAGGTCAGATCTGTTCCATACATTCATAGATCTGGCATCCCCAAGCATGATAATCACGTAAAGTCCAAACATTGGGGCACAACAACAACTATTTGCTCATAAATGATGTTCTAGCCCCATATCTCATAACTCTAAGCCAATACTCTCATGAACACTCATAAAGTTTAAGGAATACAACTCTTCTGGACCTCTATGGATCTCATCTCAAGCCTTATCATGATTAGGGACGAAATGGACATCAAATCTAACCAACAAAGGGGTCAAGAAACCCTAAACCCCCATGTTCATCATAAAAACCGAGAAAGGAAGCCAAGATATACCTCCAAGATGATGCTCTGAGCTCCAAAATCGAAGAATGTCCACTTCCCTTGCGTTCTCTTAGCTAGAATGTCCTTTGCCTTGCCAAACTATGCTTCAAAGGTCAATAATGGCCTCTTTTCTCTCCCAAAATGCTCAAATCTCTTTAGGGTTTCTCTCTAGGGGTTGGTAGCCGCAAATGACGGCCATAAGTCCCTTTAAATAGGTCTCAAACCCTGGGAATTAGGGTTTCATTACACAACATGGACTCGCCGAGTCCACTCTTGGACTCGTCGAGTCCAGACGCGAACCCACATCCAAAATCACGATCCTACTCAGCGAGTTTGAGCTCCAACTCGCCGATTCCACTCACAATTTTAAAAAAAAAATACACTAATAATAAATACCTGGAAATTCCGGGCTGTTACAATTCTCCCCCACTAGAACTAGACTTCGCCCTCGAGGTCTCGCTCTGCAAATAACTCCGGATGCTGCTCGCGTGTCTCACGCTCCGGTTCCCAGGTCATCTCGGACCCCTTCTGATGCTGCCACTGAACCAAAACCAAAGGTACCTCCTTGTTCCTCAGAACATTGATTTTCCGATCTCTGATTGCCACTGGTCTCTCATCATAATTCAGGCTCGCATCCACCTGAATATCCTCTAATGGAACCACTGCCGAATCATCGGCTATACACTTCCGCAATTGCGACACATGGAAAGTGTCGTGAATATGCCCCAACTTTGCTGTCAAATCCAAACGATAGGCTACCCTGCCTACCCTCGCGACTACCTGAAATGGTCCAATATATCGGGGCCCCAACTTGCCCCTCTTCCTGAATCGAATCACTCCTTTCCAAGGAGAGACCTTCAGGAGCACAAAGTCGCCGACCTGGAACTCAAGTTCGGACCAGCATCTGTCCGCATAACTCTTTTGTCGACTCTGAGCAGTCAGTAACCTTTGTCTGACCTGATGGATCTACTCTTTTATCTGTAGTACGATCTCAGTGTTGCCCATAACGCGCTGTCCGACTTCTCCCCAACAAATGGGGGTCCGACACCTCCTCCCATACAATAGCTCAAAGGGTGGCATACCGATGCTCGAATGATGGTTGTTGTTGTAAGAAAACTCGGCCAAGGGCAAATACGTATCCCAACTTCCCCCGAAATCCAATACACATGCTCGGAGCATGTCCTTGAGCGTCTGAATCGTCCGCTCACTCTGTCCGTCTGTCTGGGGGTGATATGCGGTACTAAAATGCAGCCTAGTACCCAGCTCCTCATGAAACTTCTTCCAGAATCTGGAAGTAAAACGTACATCCCGGTTTGAGACAATCGAGATCGGCACCCCATGCCGAGATACCGCTTTCCTCACGTACATCTCTGCTAACTTCTCTACGGAAGAACTCTCGCTGATAGCAAGGAAGTGAGTGCTCTTCGTCAACCTGTCCACAATCACCCAAATTGCATCAATTCCCTGAGCAGTCCTAGGCAATTTGGTGATGAAATCCATGGTGATATGTTCCCACTTCCATTCAGGAACCTCCAACGGCTGCAACTTACCATGCGGTCTCTGGTGTTCGGCCTTAACCCTACGATAGGTTAAGCACCTCTCAACAAACCACGCAACATCCCTCTTCATACAGGGCCACCAATACTCCCTCCTGAAATACAAATACATCTTAGTGGCCCCAGGATGGATCGAGAATTTTGACCAATGAGCCTCTTCCATCAAAATGGTACGTGTCCCCCCTACAAACGGTAACCAAATACGCCCCTGAAATGTCATAAGCCCCCGACCATCAGTGACGAACTCCGATACCAACCCAACAACTCGCTCTCTCTTCTGGTTCTCCGACCTCACTACCTCAGCCTGTGCTCCCTGAATGGTGTCCAACATCGGAGCCATCACGGTCCATTGCAAACGTACATCTCGCAACAGGGCGCTCTCCGCCCTGTGACTCAGGGCGTCGGCTACCACATTAGCCTTGCACAGATGGTACAGGATCTCACAATCATAATCCTTAACCACGTCCAACCACCTTCTCTGCCGCATATTTAGGTTGGGCTAATCCATCAGATACTTCAAACTATTGTGGTCTGTGTATATCGTACACCGAACCCCATACAAATAGTGACGCCAAATCATGAGGGCGAACACCACTGCCCCCAATTCTAGGTCATGGGTGGGATACCTCGTCTCATGAGGCTTCAACTGCCTCGATGCATATGCTATCACATGCCCTCTCTGCATCAGCACCACTCCCAACCCCAAGATCGATGCATCACAATATACAACAAAGTCCTCCATTCCCTCCGGGAGGGCTAACACCGGGGCCTCGCATAACCTTTGGCGAAGCGTCTCAAAGGAGGCCTACTGCTCGGGGCCGCACGAAAAAGCGACACCCTTCCGGGTCAACCTAGTGAGTGGCACTGCGATCTTAGAGAAATCCCTGATAAATCTCTGATAATAACTGGCCAACCCTAGAAAACTCCTGATCTCGGAGGGTGACCTCGGCACCTCCCAACTCATCACCGCTTCAACTTTGGCCGGGTCGACCAATATCCCTTCCTGGTTAACAAGATGTCCTAGGAACTGCACCTCTCGCAACCAGAAATCACACTTGGAGAATTTGGCATAAAGCCTCTCCGATCTCAGAACTCCGAGGATCTCCCTTAAATGTTCCTCATGTTGCTCTCTAGATCTCGAATATACCAAAATGTCATCAATGAATACAATCACTGACCGATCCAACATCGGCCTGCACACCCGATTCATGAGATCCATGAACATGGCCGAGGCATTGGTGAGTCCGAAAGGCATCACCACAAACTCATAATGTCCATAACGCGTCCTAAACGCTGTCTTCTGGATGTCCTCATCTCGCACCCTCACCTGATGGTAGTCAGACCTCAAATCGATCTTGGAGAACCAAGGTGCTCCCTGCAACTGGTCGAACAAATCGTCGATCCTCGACAACGGGTAACGGTTCTTGACTGTTAGCTTGTTCAACTCCACGTAATCAATGCACATCCGGTGTGAACCATCCTTCTTCTTGAAAAACAGAATAGGCGCTCCCCACGACGAGCAGCTTGGCCGAATAAACCCTTTCCCCAGCAGCTCCTGAAGCTGCGAGGATAACTCTTGCATCTCTGGAGGTGCAAGACGATAAGGCACCTTAGCGATAGGCGTGGCCCCCGGGACCAAATCGATACCGAACTCTACTTGCCTCACGGGAGGCACACCCGACAACTCCTCTGGAAAGACATCCGGGAACTCACGCACTATAGGAACCTCCTCCACCGACCTCGGCCTCTTGGAATCAACCCGCGTATCTGACACGTACGCCACAAAACCCCTACAGCCTTGCTGTAGACACTGCCTCACCCTAGCGGCCGAACAAAACGCTGATCCAGAACGGGTACCCTCGCCGTACACTGTAAGAACTCCCCCACTAGGGTCTCGTATGGTCACTAGCTGTCGCTTGCAGTCGATAACCGCACCGAACCTACTTAACCAGTCCATGCCCACAATGACACAGACATCCCCCATGGCAATAGGATCCAAATCAATCGGGAACTCAACACCGAAAATCTCGAGTACGCACCCACGGATCACCTCCGTGGCATATATCACCTTCTCGTCAGCTATGGAAACTTTCAGAGGCCGACTCAGCGCCTCGCGACTAACACTGATGTGCTGACTAAAAGCCAAAGATACAAAAGACCGACTCGCACCCGAGTCAAATAATACCAAGACAGGTACATAATTCACAAGAAAAGTACCTACGCATAACATAATATAAGAATAATATCTCAACATTACAATAAATACACGAAAGAATACGTACCAGCCACGACATCGGACGCTGCGTGGACCTCCTCTGCGGTCAACTGAAAGGCTCTCCCGCGTGCCCTCGGCGCCTCGGCCTTCACTAGCCGACTCTCGGTAGCTTTGATGGCGGCAGGGGCAGATCCCTGAGGTGCTCCCTACGCTGATCACCGCAACTGCGGACATTCCGCCTTCCGATGTCCGGTCTGGTTGTAGTGAAAACATACTGCAAACCCTTTGGGGCAGTCCTTGGCCATATGCCCCTCCTTGCCAAATTTGTAGCAAGATCCAGCTCTACATACTCCGTCATGACCCTTGCCGCACTTTCCACAAGTGCGGCCCTTCTTGCTCCCTGATTTGGGATCAGCGGGCTTGGCTCGCTTGGCTGCCGGCTGGAATTGTGCCAGTCGCCGATCCCTCCCCTGAGACTCAGCCTCCTCCCTAGCTTGAGTCTCTAGCTCGATCTCCCTCTTCCGAGCATTTGTCTGAAGCTCAGCAAACGTCCGGTACAAGGAGTTCGCCATGAACTCCCGAATGTCTCGCCTTAGGATACTCAAATACCGACTCATACGTGCCTGCTCAGTGGACACGTGCTCAGGGCAGAACATCGCCCTCTCGTGGAACATCCTGGTAATCACCGTAACAAACTCAGTGCCCTGCTTGAGGGTCAGAAACTCCTGGACCAAACGCTCTCTCTCCACCTGGGGAACGTACTCATCTCGGAACATGGCAGTGAACCTCTCCTAGGTCACCGGTGCAAGCTCAGCAGGCGAAAAGTGCGCTGTCACAAACTTCCACCAGTCCTTCGCTCCCAAGCAAAGCTGGTTCAGCATGAACCGTACTCTCAAATGCTCAGGAGATGAGCAAGTGAAGAAACACCCCTCCATGTCAGAAATCCATCTCATAGCCACCACCGGGTCCTGGGTCCCATCAAACTCTAGTGGTTTCGTGTTGCTGAACTCCCGGAACAGCAACGCATCACCACCCTGCAGCCTCGCAGCAGCAACAGCTGCGGTGGTCGCCGCAACAGCAGCCTCAGAAAGAGCAGCATAACGCTCGTCGAAAGTCTCCATCAGCGTGGTCTTAATAGACCCGAACATCTCTGGTATCTCTACCCTGATGGCTGCAGCCACCTCCTTGTGAATGATCTGTCGGATCTCCTCATCACTAGCCCTAACGCCCTCTGATATATGACGTGTCCTCACCATGATCAACCTCTGAAATACAACATACGATAAATTAGAATCCATTCAAGTATACTCACACTTGACAACTCATCCCTCCTTGGACCGTACACCGCACCGGTGCTTTCAGTAGTACGGGCCCAATACTACTGTCCACACCGTTTCAGTATACACCCCAAATCCTCCTCTTCAAATCCCAATTCCAAGTACTCTATCACTTTCTAACAGATCTGTCATTAGCTCCTCGCTACTACCTATTCAATCTCAAGCATCTCATAGCATCTCACCCCTCCCTAGGTTAAGGCATCACAAATCAGGGCACTCTAGTCCTAATAGGAATACCTAGCCTACTTTAGCAAGAGAATACATCATAACAATCTCATAAACATATAATATAAGGGTATTTTGGGAAATCACTGTTCGGGCGCTGACTGATCTACACACGTTTCTTCTCCGAATTTCTCTAGAAATCTTTTACTTTTAGAAAATTTGGTTCTCTTTTGAAAATATTTTCCAAATCCTCAGTTTGAGTTCAAATACTCCCGAAGGTGTACCCGAATCCCTCAAACCAAGGCTCTGATACCAACTTGTAACGTTGTAAATTTCAAAACAAAATTTTCAATTTTTATAAGAACATAATTCACTTAATATTCATAAAACAACCATGTTTGAAATTTAATCCAAGTAATACAAAAATCCCAAGATCTCAAAATCATAATTCCCATGCATGTGTACTGATCAAGCCGGCGCATTCCCACGGTCATCACTAGTACCTGAAACAATAACACCAAACACTGTAAGCACAAAGCTTAGTGAGTTCCCCAAAATACCACATACAACACATATTAGCCACTCGAGGCTATAACTCTGTCGGTCCGTGCACCCAAACTCTGTGAACCCTCAGGTTCTAACTCTGTAAACATGCACAACATAAATCACAAAGAATAATGCAGTGCAACACATACACATATATAGCATACAAACACTGTATCACATAACTCTAGTTACCTACTCAAGGTAAAGTATAGTGAGAACACTCACCTCGCGTATCTCGGTAACTTGCAAGTCCCTGAAATCACTCGTGCTCGATCTCCCGATCTATAGTCCCTCTATAACACAATACATCTTTAAATAACACTTCATAACTAAGGTTGACTATCCCTTAACAAGTCAACATAGGTCAACACTGGTCAATGGTCAACGATCAACTTTGACCGGACTCGGCGAGCGCACTATAGCGACTCAGCGAGTCTATGCGTGTACACTAATTTCCCTGGGATCCACACTTGACACGAAAAGTATTCTCCTATATCGACGTGTTCCACATGGCATGAGTTGTGGGGCCTCCACGACTCAACTCGCCGAGTCTCAAGAACAACTCGGCGAGTTCCAGCTTGACTCAGTCCACATGTCAACCCACTCTGACTCTCCATGACTCACTGAGTCAATCCCTTAACTCGGCAAGACTACTCGCTGAGTGGTGCTCGGCAATCTTCATGCTACTCACCGAGTCTGTTCTTCAGACTCAGCGAGTCCATGCCATGCATCAACTCAAACTCACTCCTGAGGTCAGATATGTTCCATACATTCATAGATATGGCCTCCCCAAGCATGATAATCATGTAAAGTCCAAACCTTGGGGCTCAAATAACAACTATATGCTCATAAATGATGTTCTAGCCCCATATCTCATAACTCTAGGCCAATACTCTCATGAACACTCATAAAGCTTAAGGAATACAACTCTTCTGGACCTCTATGGATCTCATCTCAAGCCTTATCATGATTAGGGACGAAATGGACATCAAATCTAACCAACAAAGTGTTGGATTAATGTCTAAGTCCATAACTATATTTGGTATGTACTTGACCCGACTCGGCATGGTCCATTTGG
Source organism: Lactuca saligna (assembly GCF_052625555.1). Taxonomy (NCBI): domain Eukaryota; kingdom Viridiplantae; phylum Streptophyta; class Magnoliopsida; order Asterales; family Asteraceae; genus Lactuca; species Lactuca saligna. The sequence continues at coordinate 141,301,926 of NC_136425.1, forward strand.
GTTGCACTTCACCGGCACAATTTATATGGATAGTATTTTGAGAATAGTATATTTATGATTTATATTAATATATTGGAAGTTCTAATATATTAATATAATGATATTATTTAATTAGTATTGATCAAGAATTAATTTATAATTAATTAAGTGCTCAAAATGAACTAATTAAATATGGACTCTTAGATATATATGTGTAGTGGGCCAAGTTCATTTAGGTTGGGATAAGTCTTCATGGATAGTCCATGGAGCTTTAACCCATGGATCCTAGGAAATGAAAGGTCATGTGTATTAGGGTTTAACCCTAATCCTGCACACTATATAAAGATGTCCTTGGTTGGTGAAATGGGCACTAGTGTGGTACACTAAGAAGGGCTAGCCGATTTCACTAGAGAGAACTAAGTATCCATATTCTCTAAAGTCTTCCAAGGTGTTTTGGTGATTTGTGATTCCATTTGAAGCTTCCACACTATTGGGGCTAAGCTCTTAAAGCTTGAAGATATCAAGCTACATCAAAAGGTATGTCATCTAACTAGTACTTTTGTGACAACCGTCAAATTCTGGTCAATTCAAAGTCAAATAAAGTCAACAAGTCAAACCGGTCAGCTCAACTAACCTTTGTGTACTAGGACTTACGTTCAGTATTTACTAAACAACTCGTTATTCTGATAAGAAATCATAAATTGAAAAGTACATACAACTAGATCTCCTTAACCTAAAAACTACGGTAAGTGGCAAGCCAAACCGATAAAACAATGTTGCATACTCATCGGGAGTGTGTAAGATCCTTAAGCAAGGCTTAACAGGATTTACAAGCCTTGCATTGTGAAGCCGGACACTCACAACTGTCCCACATGGAACCTCTCTCAATCGTTGTCACTTAATCTCTCTCAAATATCTCTTTGTATGAGAAATCTCTCCAAGTACGTGAAATCTCTCTCAAATATCTCTTTGTATGAGAAATCTCTCCAAGAATGTCAAATCTCTCCCAAATCTCTCCAAGTATGTGAAATCTCTCTCAAATATCTCTCTGTATGAGAAATCTCTCCAAGAATGTCAAATCTCTCCCTAATCTCTCCAAGTATGTGAAATCTCTCGCAAAAATCTCTTTGTATGGGAAATCTCCCCAAGAATGTCAAATCTCTCCCAAATCTCTCCAAGTGTAAGAAATCTCTCCCAAATCTCTCCCAAAAGTTTCCCGTAACTTTTTAGAATCATTCAGGTCATTCCGCCCCTTAACCGGGTCAAAAACGGCTTAAAACGGGGCGAAAACGAGAAAAATAGGCTTTAGGAACCGAAACCAAGAAGAGAGGCCTCTTAGGACCAGAACCGAGCCTCTGTTGGCTGAGGCATGCGAGACCGAGCCTCGGTCTCTGCCCCTCTCGGTCTCTCTTCTGGTCGCTCAGTCTCTGTCTTCTCACTCTCTGTCTCTTCTGGTCGCTCGGTCTCTGTCTTCTCACTCTCTGTCTCTTCTGGTCGCTCAGTCTCTGTCTCTTCCCTTCTCTTCTCTCGGTCTCTGCTCTCTCTTCTCTTCTCTCGGTCTCTGCTCCTTCTCTCCTCTCTGCCTCTACCCGCCTCTCAGTTCCTACTCTCCCTCTTCTTCCCTCTCGGTTTCTACCCTCCCTCCTCTCGGTTTCAGCATTAGAAGGCCGAACCTCGGCCAGATTTCGGAAATTTGTCACTTTTAGCCCATTTTTGATATTTTTAACATTTTAAGCCCGTTTTTCGTGATTTTAAAGCGGGATTTTCTCCAGAAATTATATTTTAACATAATAAACTCTAAATATTTATAATTTAAACATATTTTGATGAAAATCATTATCTAAATAATAAAAATCAAATGGGTGAATTATTAAAGGTGGAGTGTTGACTTTGCCTTATCCAATGTCACAAGCAACCACCCACACCCACTCTTTGACTAACCACACCTCCCCACCTTACGTAGGTCACTTCAATGTCCCTTGCACTCATTTTCCACCCATTCCCACGTTTTTAGAGCTGGAACAAACATCCTCTCTCCTCATTTCTCTCATTTGCCTCATTTCACTAAGTATCAAACACCACTTTTCTCTCAAACTTTTTCTCCACCAAACTCGAGATTCAAGGCTGATTATCAAGTGTTCTTCCAAATTTGGTAAGCATAATCCATTCTCCTTGTGATTATCTCACTTATTTCCACACAAATCAAAGATATCTTACACAAACTCCATCATATTTGTGTTAGATCTTCAAATCTTTAAGCAATCTTCCCAAGTGTTCTTGAGTTGAACACCCCTTCTCTCCATCATCCATCCACTGAAATAACTCAAGGTGAGTTCATACCACTATATTTTTATGTTTTCTCAAGTTTTCAGGGGGGGGAATACAAGTTAAAACACTAAGAACATAACTAAATGTTTCTAACAGCCTTCATCAGAAAATTTCAACTCCATTCACGGACTGTTTTGGGCATCTTAAACATCTTTTTTTACAAAACTGTACAAGGTGAAAATAGTTCAAGTTTTCAGCTTTAAAATGACTACTTGCACATCTCCATACGATTTTTCTACAATTTATGGTGATTTTTACAAAACTGCCTATCATTTCAAACAACAACCCGGACCAGTCTGTGATTATGGACTTTTTCACCCAAGTTGGAGGTCGTTAAAAATTGTGATAAAAATTATGAGTAAACTAGACACATTTTAGGAACTCTCAGAATTTACGGATCTAGTTTTCGACTTCGTATGATTTTTCTATGATTTTTCTAAAATAGTGCTGAAAGACTAAGAATTAATTAACAGCTTCTAACTATCAAAACACTTTGTAACATGTTGAGCAAAGTGTTAAATCTTTGATAACTTCATATATTACATGTATTTCTTGTTATGATATATTTATATAATAGGAAATTACTTGCTGAATTTATAAGAATCCCCCATCATAATCATTAGTACAAAACAAAGCAAGTTAAACATGGCTATATTGTACTATACATTTGACTTACATAGAATGGGATTCTTAAACACTACAAAGAAATATACTAAACTATAATAGGTATAGTTAGGGTACATATACATTTCAAACAATTTAATAAACTATAATAGGTATAGTTTATGATACATCACTCAACACACTCGTACAAAAAGGGGTACAAATACAAAGTGCCGGTTTTTATACAAAAAGGGGTACAAATACAAAGTGTCGGGTTTATATACAAAAAGGGGTACAAATACAAAGTGCCGGGTCTCTATACAAAAGGGGGTACAAATACAAAGTGCCGGGTCTCTATACAAAAAGGGGTACAAATACAAAGTGCCGGGTCTTTATACAAAAAGGGGTACAAATACAAAGTGCCGGGTCTCTATATAAAAAGGGGGTACCGATACAAAGTACCAGGTTCACTTAAGATAGTTATTATGATATTAAAACTATACTTCATCTAGAATTGTTAGACTTCAACTATAGTCACTGAGCGTATATGTTTGAGTCATATAAGGATTTAGTCTTGATTGACCTAGAATTGGTGGTGCCCGCCTCATCTCCTGTTCCTCGTTGGGTTGTGGACCTAGGGCAGACCCACTATATTCAACGTTTTATCTAATGTAAACCTTATATAACTTATATACACTAGACGATTATAGAGGAACTCTACGGGTCATCTAGGGTTCATTAATGCATCATATAGGAATATTTCTATTCACACTTAACTAAGAAAATATTGGATTTTCTGGAAATCAAACTATATCGATTTTACAAGGAAAACAGTTTCTACTTCAAACAAAACTCTTATGAACTCACCAACTTAATTGTTGACACTTTTCAAAACTACTTGTATTCTCAGGAAATCAGTGAAACAAGAAAACTTCATCGTTTTGAGGATGGGACGTTAAATCGTCAACAATTTATTTTTGTCATCATAATGTAATTGACTTTGAATCATGTAAACATATACTTTGGTGTAACTTTTTCAATTATATTTATGATGGTTGTATTTACTTTGAGCACTATTGTTTTCATTGTTGTGATACTGTACATGAAGTCCTCCACCCCCGGACGTTTCCGCCATCCTTGGTTTGGGGGTGTGACAGATTGGTATCAGAGCATTGTTTATAGTGAACTAAGTATATCGAACCACATAAGATATACAAACTATAAATGCATTGGGACTAAGGTCTATGATTTAAAGTTTTCAAAACAACTATACCTTTAAGAATAAATAGCTTTTGTTAAAAGTATACATGCATGCATACATACTAAGGTCTGCATCATTCTAGGACAAAACAAAAGTAATGATTTTTGGATATCACAGGTAAGCCTGGGGATGTATGGTCAGTCTTGGGAGTGGCATAGCCTGATCAACTATGCTGGTCTGAGGAGTGATTAGCATATGCCCAAGAATGGTTGTGATGTGGCAACAAGTCTAAAAACTTACCAACACTACCACAATGAAATACCATAGGGGTATTTTGGCATTATTACAATTACTTATCTGAGAACAAAATAGATTTTTATCAATAAGTCAGTAATTGCTTAGGGGATACATTAAAATTATATGTATCCAGGACGTCATAGACTTAGAATCTGTGGATCTTTGCTTTACTTCCTGTTCTCGTTGGATTGGGGATTTAGAGTGAGGGTCGCTTATTCGAAGGTCTATCATGTCCCGAATACATATGACTAGTATGCACTAAACAATGCATTGAAGTACCTGATAAAGATCATCATATAATTAGCTAATTAGTACGTTTTCTTAGTTATTTCTTATATCCCCATTTCTCACGAAGATATCATGACTGGATTCGATCCACACGACGACTCGTAGTACCCTAACCACGACAATACCAAATGGCTCGGAGAGGAGCCAGAGAATGATTACCCAACCCCTGGGAATGGTCACCAAGATGAAGGCTATGCTGATGGTTCTGACTCTGATCCTGAAGTGGAGAACTTAACCCCGATGACTCTTGTTCCAAATCCTAACCTTTGTCCAACATTTCAAGGCTCGACGCCTCCTTGGGTAAAGTTCTTGGAAACCTGGAGCGAAGAACAAGACCAACATATGTCGTTTAATAGAGAATGAAGCTTCTACAACATAAACGAAGGAAGCTCAGCAGATAGAATTTTTCCAATCCTGGTCCGTAGAGTTGCCCGAAACGAGATTCAGGGTAGAACAACTCCCCATAGTATCGCAGAGGTTGATGAAAATACAAGAATACATACGATCCGCACCAATCGCCTTGAGCACACTCGTGAAAAATCTAAGAGAGACCACAAAACCTACTAACTCATGAAGTTCATTCATATGGACTTCCTTTATGAATTATATATAAGGCATTCATAAATCGGAGAATAATGCAGGAAAAATCTAATTCTATAACAACTGACTTGTCTTTACTAGTAGAAACTTACCATCTGATCATTTTTTTGCAAACTCATGACAGAACGATGCCACCAAGGAAAAGACCCAGACCTTCGGGCAGCACAGCGCCACCACCTCCAACGCCACCTCCTCAGTTTGATCCCGAAATGTTCCAAGCTGCAATAACAGCCGCCCTGGTAGCTGCAATGTCGCAAATTGGTACAAATAGCACTGGTGGTGCTAGATCTGGAGCCACAAACCCTAACCATGGGGATAGTGCAGGACGCACAAAGGAATGCACTTACAAGGACTTCACAAATGGCAAACCCGATTCCTTCGATGGAAGTGGGGGTGTCCTCGCGCTAATTCAATGGTTCGAGAGAACCGAAGCAATCTTTGAGATTTGTGCTTGCCCCGAAGCGAGCAAAGTCAAGTACGCGACATTCACCTTCATCGGAAGAGCTCTCACTTGGTGGAACGGCAGAGTTAAGTCGCTTACGCTTGCAGTGGCTAACTCGTTAAGTTGGGAGGACTTAAAGAAGATGATGCTGAAGGAATATTGCTCAAGAGGTGAAGTGCAAAAGCTGGAGCAAGAACTATGGAATCTCAGAATGGCAGGCTCCGACCTTACAACTTACACCAACCGATTTTGTGATCTAGCACTCCTTTGTCCCGCTATGGTCACCCCGGAAGACAGAAAGTTGGAGCAATACCTTAGGGGATTGTCCCCCGAAATTCAAGATAGCATGCTGGCCTCAAGACCAACTACCTTCGACAGCGCCAAGGAGTTAGCACAACAACTCATTGACCATCATGCCAACCATGACACTATGACAACCACCCTTACCCAAGCAAGAGGAGGGAACAACGAAAGAAAGTTTTGGGACAACAAGAAGGACCAATCAGCCCAAGGCCTCGCTAAGAAGCAACAGATCTTTGCTGTTCATGCTACCACAACCCTCACCACGCCAACTCCCATGAAACCATACGCTGGAACCCTTCCGAAATGCAACAAGTGTAACTTCCATCACATTGGGGCTTGCCGAAAGATGCATTGCAAAACTGCGACGGAGAGGGGCACACTGCTCGATTCTGTAAGGCACCAGCACGACCCATCAACCAGGTCCCTGGCTTTGGAGTAAGCCCAACCTGTTACAAGTGTGGAGAAACGGGACACTTTAAAAGGGAATGCCCAAGAACAAGAGATGTCGGTGGTGGTGGAAGGGTGCTTGCAATCACCGAGGGAGAAACCACCCCGGAACTGCCCGCAAATATCAGTACGTGTTTCTAACATCGACATTTAAATCCCGAATTTCTTTATATGTTAAATCTAGCGTCGATTAAAGCATGCATAGTAATAATCATGTGACATCGGGCGAGTTATTCCTCACCATAATCAATTTCTTGTACTACGAAAAGTTTCCCCCATCTTTCCTCTAAATTCTTGGATCCCCATTCGAAGTGCAAATTTCGGGACGAAATTCCCTTTAACGGGGGGATGATGTGACAACCGTCAAATTCTGGTCAATTCAAAGTCAAATAAAGTCAACAAGTCAAACCGGTCAGCTCAACTAACCCTTGTGTACTAGGACTTACGTTCAGTATTTACTAAACAACTCGTTATTCTGATAAGAAATCATAAATAGAAAAGTATGTACAACTAGATCTCCTTAACCTAAAAACTGCGGTAAGTGGCAAGCCAAACCGATAAAACAATGTTGCATACTCATCGGGAGTGTGTAAGATCCTTAAGCAAGGCTTAACAGGATTTACAAGCCTTGCATTGTGAAGCCGGACACTCACAACTGTCCCACATGGAACCTCTCTCAATCGTTGTCACTTAATCTCTCTCAAATATCTCTTTGTATGAGAAATCTCTCCAAGTACGTGAAATCTCTCTTAAATATCTCTTTGTATGAGAAATCTCTCCAAGAGTGTCAAATCTCTCCCAAATCTCTCCAAGTATGTGAAATCTCTCTCAAATATCTCTCTGTATGAGAAATCTCTCCAAGAATGTCAAATCTCTCCCTAATCTCTCCAAGTATGTGAAATCTCTCGCAAAAATCTCTTTGTATGGGAAATCTCCCCAAGAATGTCAAATCTCTCCCAAATCTCTCCAAGTGTGAGAAATCTCTCCCAAATCTCTCCCAAAAGTTTCCCGTAACTTTTTAGAATCATTCGGGTCATTCCGCCCCTTAACCGGGTCAAAAACGGCTTAAAACGGGGCGAAAACGAGAAAAATAGGCTTTAGGAACCGAAACCAAGAAGAGAGGCCTCTTAGGACCAGAACCGAGCCTCTGTTGGCTGAGGCATGCGAGACCGAGCCTCGGTCTCTGCCCCTCTCGGTCTCTCTTCTGGTCGCTCAGTCTCTGTCTTCTCACTCTCTGTCTCTTCTGGTCGCTCGGTCTCTGTCTTCTCACTCTCTGTCTCTTCTGGTCGCTCGGTCTCTGTCTCTTCCCTTCTCTTCTCTCGGTCTCTGCTCTCTCTTCTCTTCTCTCGGTCTCTGCTCCTTCTCTCCTCTCTGCCTCTACCCGCCTCTCAGTTCCTACTCTCCCTCTTCTTCCCTCTCGGTTTCTACCCTCCCTCCTCTCGGTTTCAGCATTAGAAGGCCGAACCTCGGCCAGATTTCGGAAATTTGTCACTTTTAGCCCATTTTTGATATTTTTAACATTTTAAGCCCGTTTTTCGTGATTTTAAAGCGGGATTTTCTCCTGAAATTATATTTTAACATAATAAACTCTAAATATTTATAATTTAAACATATTTTGATGAAAATCATTATCTAAATAATAAAAATCAAATGAGTGAATTATTAAAGGTGGAGTGTTGACTTTGCCTTATCCAATGTCACAAGCAACCACCCCACACCCACTCTTTGACTAACCACACCTCCCCACCTTACGTAGGTCACTTCAATGTCCCTTGCACTCATTTTCCACCCATTCCCACGTTTTTAGAGCTGGAACAAACATCCTCTCTCCTCATTTCTCTCATTTGCCTCATTTCACTAAGTATCAAACACCACTTTTCTCTCAAACTTTTTCTCCACCAAACTCGAGATTCAAGGCTGATTATCAAGTGTTCTTCCAAATTTGGTAAGCATAATCCATTCTCCTTGTGATTATCTCACTTATTTCCACACAAATCAAAGATATCTTACACAAACTCCATCATATTTGTGTTAGATCTTCAAATCTTTAAGCAATCTTCCCAAGTGTTCTTGAGTTGAACACCCCTTCTCTCCATCATCCATCCACTGAAATAACTCAAGGTGAGTTCATACCCCTATATTTTTATGTTTTCTCAAGTTTTCAGGGGGGGGAATACAAGTTAAAACACTAAGAACATAACTAAATGTTTCTAACAGCCTTCATCAGAAAATTTCAACTCCATTCACGGACTGTTTTGGGCATCTTAAACATCTTTTTTTACAAAACTGTACAAGGTGAAAATAGTTCAAGTTTTTAGCTTTAAAATGACTACTTGCACATCTCCATACGATTTTTCTACAATTTATGGTGATTTTTACAAAACTGCCTATCATTTCAAACAACAACCCGGACCAGTCTGTGATTATGGACTTTTTCACCCAAGTTGGAGGTCGTTAAAAATTGTGATAAAAATTATGAGTAAACTAGACACATTTTAGGAACTCTCAGAATTTACGGATCTAGTTTTCGACTTCGTATGATTTTTCTATGATTTTTCTAAAATAGTGCTGAAAGACTAAGAATTAATTAACAGCTTCTAACTATCAAAACACTTTGTAACATGTTGAGCAAAGTGTTAAATCTTTGATAACTTCATATATTACATGTATTTCTTGTTATGATATATTTATATAATAGGAAATTACTTGCTGAATTTATAAGAATCCCCCATCATAATCATTAGTACAAAACAAAGCAAGTTAAACATGGCTATATTGTACTATACATTTGACTTACATAGAATGGGATTCTTAAACACTACAAAGAAATATACTAAACTATAATAGGTATAGTTAGGGTACATATACATTTCAAACAATTTAATAAACTATAATAGGTATAGTTTATGATACATCACTCAACACACTCGTACAAAAAGGGGTACAAATACAAAGTGCCGGTTTTTATACAAAAAGGGGTACAAATACAAAGTGTCGGGTTTATATACAAAAAGGGGTACAAATACAAAGTGCCGGGTCTCTATACAAAAGGGGGTACAAATACAAAGTGCCGGGTCTCTATACAAAAAGGGGTACAAATACAAAGTGCCGGGTCTTTATACAAAAAGGGGTACAAATACAAAGTGCCGGGTCTCTATATAAAAAGGGGGTACCGATACAAAGTACCAGGTTCACTTAAGATAGTTATTATGATATTAAAACTATACTTCATCTAGAATTGTTAGACTTCAACTATAGTCACTGAGCGTATATGTTTGAGTCATATAAGGATTTAGTCTTGATTGGCCTAGAATTGGTGGTGCCCGCCTCATCTCCTGTTCCTCGTTGGGTTGTGGACCTAGGGCAGACCCACTATATTCAACATTTTATCTAATGTAAACCTTATATAACTTATATACACTAGACGATTATAGAGGAACTCTACGGGTCATCTAGGGTTCATTAATGCATCATATAGGAATATTTCTATTCACACTTAACTAAGAAAATATTGGATTTTCTGGAAATCAAACTATATCGATTTTACAAGGAAAACAGTTTCTACTTTAAACAAAACTCTTATGAACTCACCAACTTAATTGTTGACACTTTTCAAAACTACTTGTATTCTCAGGAAATCAGTGAAACAAGAAAACTTCATCGTTTTGAGGATGGGATGTTAAACCGTCAACAATTTATTTTTGTCATCATAATGTAATTGACTTTGAATCATGTAAACATATACTTTGGTGTAACTTTTTCAATTATATTTATGATGGTTGTATTTACTTTGAGCACTATTATTTTCATTGTTGTGATACTGTACATGAAGTCCTCCACCCCCGGACGTTTCCGCCATCCTTAGTTTGGGGGTGTGACAACTTTGTAGTATAAGAACTTCATAGTATGCTAGTTTGGATTAAAGCCTTGAAAAGTTCTTATTTGCATGTATAATAGAGAAAACATAGATCCAAGGTTTATAGGGTTGCATGTACACCATAGGAGTGTTAGAATGCTCAAAATTCAACAGTGGTATCAGAGCCATGGGTTGTTTTTTTTTTTTGTTATATTGATGCAAATATTTTATTTTCAAAGTTGAAAAACAAATTGACATTTGTCAAATTTTAAGATAATTATTTGTTTTTGTGAAAAACTAATTATTTGTAAAATTTGAATCATTTGCTATGAGTTAAATTAGGTCAAATTTAGTAAAAGATAAAGTGATATGATTATTTTATTAGTTTTAAAAGTTTGATCTAAAGAGTTTTTTGAAACTTCCATAAGTTATGGAATCCAATTTTTTTTTTTTTTTTTTTTTTTTTTTTTTTTTTTTTTTTTTTGTGTTACCTTGTTTTATGAGTTATTTTTTAGATTAATGAAAAATATGTGTTAGTTGTTTTCAATCCAAATTAATCTAAAAGTTGTTCGTAAAATGTGTTTTTGTAACTTATCCTCAAGTTATATGAAAAGTCACATTTATGAATCTTATAAACTCATAAAGATGCCTTAGCTTACAAAAATGAAGAGTCTTTTCTTATAAATAGTTTTTATGGCTCCATAACTTGTCCTCAAGTTATGGATGTCCAAGAGTCTCTTCATTAAAAGTTTTAAAGCTTTTAATTAAAACTCATAAGTTATGAAAATCTAAGAGTTTTAAATACTTTCAAAACTTTCCTTCAAGTATTGGAATTTGTAAAGTTTTCCACATGAATACGTTAATTCCAAGTTAAGCCCTTAGAATTTTAAAAGTTAAAATTCAACCCTTATACTTTATAATATTATAAGTTAATAATATATATATATATATATATATATATATATATATATATATATATATATATATATGTATAAGAGTAAAGTCAGTCTTACCATTAGTAGGCGTCATTCACGAAGCCGGTCTATAAGGGGGTATAAGGTTACTGCCTATAAAATGGCAGTTTAATGGGTGTCCACTCTCACCCACCGCTTCCTTGACCGGTAGAGGGTCGTTAGCCGAAAGGGTAGGACAAGGACTAGAATTCTCCCTTCATTAAAAGTATTAATGATAAATACTAAGTAACTAAACTCTTATAAATACCCAATCTTAGTTACTTAGGAAAATGTGAATAAGGTGCTAATCCATGAAATTACACCTTGCACTTTGTTTAAGTCGGTTAGTGGAGCGTGTGTGGTTAACCGGCACACTAACTCATATTTAACAAGGTAGGCAAAGGGTAACTTAATGTTTATCATAGTATCGATGGAGCGTGTGTGGTTAACTGGCACATCGATTGAGGGGTAAACACTTAAGGGTACCAAGTAATTTGCATGGTTACTTCACACCTTGTTTTGTGATCCTCGGCATCCCAGTCACAAAACCTGAAGGGCACACTCGAGATTGAAACATGCCATTGAATAGTTCAATGAATCTCAAAGATCTAGGAGTTTCAAATCCAATTAAAACCTAATGATTCATTTCGTTTATCATGGTGGAAATTGGTGAATCGTCATTCACCTACCTTCAAATATTTTATAGCTTGGATTACGACATCCCTCTTCTAAGTTATAAAATAGTTTGTTGGGTCCTAGCCTTAATATTTCATATTGGGTGTCATATTAAGGACTTAAGATCAACTATCTTGAATATCTCCCAAAAGATGTCTGGTCTAGACATCTATGATCTTCCCCAATCTCTTGAAACAAGCTTTCCTAAATGAAGATGATGTCCTTTGGAAATCATACTTCTTTAACCTCCTCCAATTATTCTCCCTAACCCACAAGTTCAAGGTCACTCAAGCCCTATTGGCAAGGCAAGGTCTAGGTATGATCATATCTTGGAGATGTAGTCACATATTGTCAAGCCGGGAGAGTTGGGTGTCAAAGTCTTGAGAAAGTTGGCAGTTCAACTACCTTCTAAGTCACATAGTGAGTTCTTTTGGAACACCTATGAAACAGACTATGACAAGACCCTTAATGATCTTATCTATTTGCTAAGATCAACTTCCTAAAACTTTATGGACATTGACAATGATGACATTGGATATCTAGTAAAGCTCTCTCTTCCCAGTGGAAAGGGATCGGTCATAGTCAACTCGGTTGACCAAATGGTAAAGAGAAAGGCGAAGTCTGAGATAGTCACATGTACCATTATCAAAGGGTTCAGATGTTTATATTGCCAAAGGAAGGGGCATTGGTTGCGAAGCAGCCAATTTACCTAAGGGTGTTGAAGTCAATTACTTTGACTCTACTTCAGGTAAAGTCCACTATCTAGCCTGCTAAGTTTCTATTATGAGATTCTTGATATATGATGTGACTGGGTCACATGGTGATGTTTTAAGAATCAAAGAAAAGTGAAGAAACTTAATGAAAGAATATGCTAAATCTGATCGCGTAGATGGATTTCTATCGCGTAGTTTGAAGATCGGATTCTTGATCTACTTCTTAGGAGTTATGAGAGATTGCTTAAGAATAGATAACAACAAGTTTTCATATGGATTGTAAGGACAAGTTCTTCTGCAAAGGTTTTTAAAAATAAACGGAAAATTTTGATTTTATTTATTTTAAAAATATCCTTACAATGGCATTTGAGGAAAAATTGTTACTTATAAAGATTCCATTAAGAGCAAGAATGGAAATATGAAATGGATTCTTTCATTTGTGATAATGTCTAACTTTACCAAATAAGGAAAGATTCTCATCACCCAAGTTTCAATTGGACCGGAACTTGGAATCATGCAAGTTGTATAGCATGATGAATGAGAACTTTCAATTGTTGGAAAATTAAGACTAACTACTTGTTTACATGGATGTGTGAGTCAAGTAACAGACTAAGGGATCGAGTACACATTCTTGTGCATTGGTCAAGTCCACCACAAAAGATCGATAAGATTATTCGTCATAATTTACTAAAGCTCAGTAAATATGGTTATACTTACAAGCTTAAGTGTAATTCTGAGACATTGGAAAAGATTCCAATGTATGGCAAAGCGAATAAGAAGAATCAACTTAGGTAGAAGGATAAAAGTTTCTCAAATCTGAAAAGATGGGAGAGTACTTTAGTATCATGTTTTAAGATCATCTTAATGATTAAGAAACCATATCAAAATTAGTTCCCTAAGTAAATCTTATGACTAAGAAGAGGAACTTGAATTTTTTAAATGGTTAAATCAATAAGATGAGTCATACTTCGTTCCAACACAAGTCTTAGAGTCATACTCCAAGATTGTAACTTTAGTGACATGTCTTAAAGAAGGTTTAAAACACTTGTCAAATGTAAGAGTAAAAGTTTTCTACTCTTGTACATTTGAAATTGGTAAGTTGTGATGTTTTGGATAAAAAAAAGATCAACTAAGGCTAATTGTGTTAAGTGTCTGTCTTGATTAGAATCCACACACTATCTCTTGAATATTTGACAAGAAAGTCCTATAGGTCAAGGAGACAATTGTCACACCCCCGAACCAGACGGCGGAAACGTCCGAGGGCTGTTGTGACTCAATTGAATACCATTACATTGAATATACATGAAACATAACATCATTCATCACCATGCATTGAGATAGTACAACTGGTAGAGTTTACACTTAGTACATTGTTTTAAACATTACATCCCCAAAAGTAAATTGTTCGATAATAGTTAAACAAACAACATGACGTCACTGAATACATTTTTCCCTTCGATTTACCTGTTACCTGAGAATACAAGCATTTTGAAAAACGTCAACATATGAAATGTTGGTGAGTTCATAAGTAATGTTTGAAATAAAATGTTTTGTATTGTTTTAAAAACCACCAGAAAATCCGATATTTTCTGAAAAGAGTATCGTATAAAAAGTGTGAAGATCCGTAAGTATGCTTGTTTGTTTCTATAAATGTAAAAAAAGAATTTGTTGTACTTGTTATGCATCTCGTAGTTCTATGTATTGAAAAACCCTAGGAAAACCCGATGTTTTCCTAATACTTTGAATTACGCTTTTTGTGTGGTGTTGTATCGTTGCGACATGTGAAGTCAATGATTCCAGGTGACATTGAATTAAATGTGAATTGTGAATTGTTATAAACACGCATTAATAGAAACGACTAATTCACAACCATACTAACGATCCCTTAGGCATCGTCCGTACTATTCACTTAATCCAACCACTCTGACTTCTCGTACCCCCACAACCGAGGAGAAAAGAGGGCACGGAGACCTTAATAATTCCATAAGTCGTTCAAGGCTATAGTGAATGCAAAGGGCCCTTGGCCCGACCCGCATTTTTGTGAATTCTTGACTTTACTAGCCATACCAAAGGACCCTTGGGGCCCAATAGCCTAAAAGCCATTGAAAGTCCTTTTACACGGAGTTAGGTCATGTAAGACCCAACAACCATGTAACTAAGTTGTCTTCGGGCCTAAAGATCAGGTCATTGGGCTAGCTAGGCCCAACAAGCAAGATTTAACACTTTTGGGCCCAAAGATGGTGTATCGATGTCTATGTATTCCCACGTATGTATTGAACTCCCGAAATGTCCGCGTGTGTATTAAATATCGTCGTGTTAGTAGTTTCAGATTCGTTATTGATTCGAGACCGAATCAATTTATGTAGTATCGATTTTTTTTGGTGTTGATGGTGTATTAGGTTTTGTTGGTAGTCGCGGTACCAGTATTTTATCTCAACGGATCTATTGTTTAAACTTTGGAGTTTTTCTGTTTGCAGCCCCTTTCTTTTATGAGTTTACCCTTTTAACCCTTTGAATAAAAGAATTTCCAATTTAGTCCCTAGACCATTTTTCTTGACATTTTAATATCAAAACTTGTTGAAAATGGTATTTTTCAGCTCATATTTATTTGAAAACAGTTTTAATCCCTCAAAATGAAGTTTTCTCGGTTGAATCCTCATTTTTTGCAACTTTTACACTTTTGGCCCAAAATAGAAATTTTTTGCATCTTTGGTCCTTTTTAAATATGAAAAGTGTTTTTAACCCTTGAAATGGACTTGGAGCACTAGTAGTCCCCTGTTTTACAGAAAAATATGGTTTCAGCCCTTCAAATTTGAAAATCTCGCATATTGGGCTATAGTGGGCCGAAAATTCCATTTTTGGCCCATTATGCTTAATATTTTACATTTTAATCCCTCAATAGAATATACTTCCAGAAAATACCTTATTGAAACCGTTTTGACATATTTCAAACATCAGAATTTGTATCTTGTCATTTTGGGCCCTTTAACTTTATATTTTTAATATTTTAAGCCCAAAAATGAGTTTTTAGCCCAAAGAAGTTAATATCAAACCACTTGGTTATTTTTCTAAAAATGATATGTATGTAGTAATATAATTTATGCTAGTATCATATAACTTGATGCAAATCTCAGTTTTAAGGACTTTTGACTAGATCCAACACCACAATCTCATAAAAACACAAATATAAACATAGAAATCACACAAAGCATACATGTACACATAGATCTACACCTTTGCTTCTATTCCCCCCCCCCCCCCCCCCATAAAACTTGTAAAATCCAAAAATAAGGAGTATGAAGCTTACCTTTGGGTGTGGTTTCGGTTTTGGAGAAGAGATGGAAGAAAATGAGATGATTTTCGGTCCTAGCAACACTTTGATGAAGATCTCAAATTTGAGGTGATTCTAGGATGCAAGATCATGATTTCTTATGAGTTAAGAAGAGATGTTTGATAATTCAAGGAACCTAGATCATAGATTTTAGTATAAACTTACCTTAGATGGTGATTCTTGTGAAAAATCTCCTTGAAATGCCCTTAAGTCTCGAAAATTTGATAAAGGAAGGTGAGGATGTTCTTTGAGAGAGTTGGTTTAAGAAAATTGGATGAAGTGTGTATGTTTGGGAGGCTCTCGGCCGAATGAAAAGAGAGAGGGGGAAGAGATGAGCTTGCCTTGATATATGAAACTATGCATGGATATATGGGAGCTAATTCTTGGAGATATGTTGGATATTCATGAGGTGTCAACTTAAAAGTCAACTCCTTTAATTTCATTCTCTCTTTTCTTTTTTTCTTTTTTTTTTGTTTATCCCACTTGGGATGAGATTTTGAGAAAAAGAAGTGAGTTTTGGGCCTTAAAGGCTTAAGCCCAATCTCTTGATTATGTTGAGTGATTTTTGGTCCAAATAACCATAAATATGATCCTTATGACCTATTAGGGCTACATTAGGTTAAATATGGCCCAAAAATGGTTCATATAATTGATTTATTTCATTCTAGGCCCAATATGGCCCAAAACATTGAAATAATTAGAAGTGGGTTCAATTAGAGCCCATTTAAGAATTATAAGCCCAAGATGGTCAAATTGGAAGCTTACTGGTCCATTGGGCCCAATAAGGAAGTCCTAGATCAAAATGGACCTAAACAAGAACTTCTAGGGTTTCTAATTGCTTGTTGACTATTTGTAATGCTTGTATGGTGTATTTGATTGCAATTTTGTTGTTATAGAGTAAGTATCATGCATGGTTTCATGTATTGGATTCATAATTCTTACTTGAGTGTTGTGATTACAAGGCACAAAATTTCTAGTTGTGACATCATCCCCCCGTTAGAGGGAATTTCGTCCCGAAATTCTGTTTGAAAGCTAGATTTGAGAATACTAGAATAGGTGAGGGTACTTTTGCTTCATTTGGTCTTCGCGTTCCCACATGAATTCTGGCCCACGCTTTGCGTTCCACCGTACTTTCACAATCGGGATGCGGGTTTGCTTTGTACGCTTCACCTCCCTGTCCATGATTTCAACCGGTTCTTCAACGAACAAAGGATTCTCGTTGATTTCAATTTTGTCAAGGGGAATGACGAGTGTTTCATCCGATAGGCACTTATTTAGATTAGAAACATGGAACACGGGGTGTACACTGTTTAGCTCTGCGGGTAGATGCAGTTTGTATGCCACTGGACCTATTTGGGCGACGACTTTGAAAGGTCCAATGTACTGTGGGTTCAGTTTTCCCCACTTCCCAAAATGAATAACTCCTTTCCAGGGTGAGACTTTTAACATTACTCGATCCCCGACTTGGAATTCTAAGGGCTTTCGTCGTTTATCGGCGTAGCTCTTTTGTCGGTCGCATGATGCTTGTAATCGAGCTCTGATTTGAATGATCTTTTCCGTGGTTTCACGAATGATCTCCGGTCCCGTTAGAGCCTTGTCTGATGCGAGTGTTTTTGCTAGTTGGGTATCGCCTACCTCAGCCCAACATAACGGTGATCTACACTTACGCCCGTATAGTGCTTCGAAAGGAGCGACCTTGATGCTCGAATGGTAACTGTTGTTATACGAGAATTCGACCAAAGGTAAATGGGTATCCCAAGACTTCCCAAAGTCTATCACAGATGCGCGAAGCATGTCTTCGAGCGTTTGAATGGTTCGTTCACTTTGACCATCCGTTTGTGGATGATAAGCAGTGCTCATGTCGAGGTGGGTTCCGACTGCTTTCTGTAGTGATTGCCAAAAACGTGAAGTGAACCTACTGTCTCTATCCGAGATAATAGACATTGGTACTCCGTGGAGTCTCACGATTTCTTGAATGTATAAGCGTGTCAATCTCTCCATCTGGTAGGATTCTTTTATTGGCAGGAAATGGGCAGATTTCGTCAGTCGGTCAACTATTACCCATATGGTGTCTAGTCCATCCGACATCTTGGGTAGCTTGGTCATGAAATCCATAGAAATCCCTTCCCATTTCAACTCAGGGATTACCGGTTGCTGCAATAACCCTGAGGGCTTCTAGTAATCCACCTTCACCTTTGCACAAGTAAGGCACTTACTAACATAGGTGGCGATTTCTGCCTTCATGTTAGTGTTGGGTTTTGAGCAATCTAACACTTCCTAAGTGTGCATGCAACCCTAATAAACCTTGGATCTATGTTTGTCTAAATACATGCAAAATAATAATTTTTCCAAGGTTCATAACCTATCTAACATGGCATGGGGTACTTTTAAACATAAAAGAATTAGATGAGATTACATACCTTTTGATGATGAGTTTAATTCCTAAGGAGTTTGAGGGCCAAACACCAATAGTGTGAATGCCTCAAATGGAATCACAAATCACAACAAACTCTTGGAAAACTTTGAGAGAGTGTATACACTTACAAAATCGGTCACACACAAACACACATACTAGTTACACTAGTTTCACTAGTCTCCTTAGTGGCTATTTCATGCAACATAAGCATGCTTATATAGTGTACATGATTAGGGTGAAACCCTAATAACCCATAACTTTTCCTTTTCCAAGGATCCATGGGTTAAAAGCTCCATGGATCATCCATGGACTTCCATACAAGACTAGCCCATTAACAAATGAGTGTTAGCCCACACCATATAAAACAAATAGCCCACAATCTAATTAGTCTTCCTTTTAATCTCTAAAATAATTCATAATTAATTTAAGACTAAGACTAATTAAATAACATGACTTCATATTAATATATTATAACTTATAATATATTAATAATCATATGTGTATAACTCTCATAAAATTATCCATAAATAGTTTGGATGAAATGCAACCCAAATGGACCATGCCGGGTCGGGTCAAGTATGTACCAAATAAGTTATGGACTTAGACACCTTATCCAACAGACTCCCACTTGGATAAGTCTAATAACTATATTTGCGTATGTTACTTCAGGAACCAACCAACAATCGTAGCTTTCGAAAACTCTGTTGAACTATGAAGCGCCATTTTAGATAAGTGATCATATAATCCTCTGTTCTCATGATATCAGCCGAACAAATACATGGAACAACGTCGTACTTATTGCCTAACAATTTGTTTCCCGATTTTCGATTTGTTTGACAAAGAACTTAATCGAACACATCAATTTAGTTCTGACCGGCCGGTACATAGGTCACAACAAAATCATCGAGGGGCCCAGATATCGCTTCTATTTCTAGAAGGAACAGATAGACTTCGACTCATATACTTGTTCCACTACTTGTTGAATTGTACACAAAGGCACGTTTTATAACATCAAGTTACTGATGCGTTTACGTGCAATCAATGCACAACCAACTCATAGGTAACAAATCATACCTCTAGGTTTGAAGATTTATATGATATTACCGTCTCACGATCACTCGAGATAAATTCCATGAAGTGATACAAGTGAGCGTGGGTTTATTCCAATACTCATAACTTATGAGCACTCATGAATGTTATAGCAACCATTACTATGACTAAACCCATTTAGCCATCTACAAACCCGATTCATGACAGTCTTGATTCATACCTACTTCCAACATATGAACGACTGTGGAGTGTTTAAATAACTTAGTCATTCGGAAAGAATAACCTAGCTATTTTGGAAGTCAAAACATGCAAAGTGAAACACAATAATAATCGAATCAATATGGTCTTAGAACCCTTTTGAATATAAATAAAACCACCTTTTATTTATCACCATATTGATTACACATTATTCATTGTATAATGTTTCAAACAATCAACTTAAGACTTGAATAAAAACAACAGTCGTCCCATGCTCTTAGCATGTACACTTTGTTTTCTAAACAATAGTTATGCCATACTTCAAGTATGCATACTATGTTTGTCTATGATCTTTACTTTGTGATGTAGATCAATTGAACATGATTCCAATGATACTCATTTCACAATCCCAAATCCTTATTGTAAATGTGAGAATCCCCGATTCCTATCATTTACCAAAAAATCTGTTAGATTTTAAACTTTTATGCAATGTTCCCCTTGTAATGATTAGTCACAAAGTCACCAAAACCTTGTCACTAGTCATTACAGAGTATTCCAAAGAAGGCCAACTTCTAAGGAACGGAAGTCTCATATTCAAAGTACATTGCTTTGAACATCCTTCTTGCATTAAGGTTTTCTAATCTTACATAGATTGAATAACTTCCACCTATGGAGACATTTCCATAGTCCCATTTTGACTATCACTTTTGAACAAGAGTTACCTCTTTTCAGAAAATGTTAATATGGTCCTTCCAAAATTAACACTATACTTCCAAATGTCCCTGAGCAACCAATCTTTGGCAAACCTCAGATTGTCCTCGACAATTGCTTAATCACTTTACTCATATCCAGTTCTAGATTTTTCCCTTCTCAATGCCTTAAGCATTTGGAAAATTTAGAAAAGATGAATATTATAGCACATGCAATCGATCCTATATCCGAAGCATATGGGACACGATTCATGATGTTTGACATAAAGACATGATACTAGACCAGTCTTTTGCTACAATATTTTTATATTTGCCATGTTCTCAAAATTTAACTATGAAGAGGGATGCCGTAGTCATAATTGAATTTTGAGAATGCAATATATATATAGAATTTCCTTAAATCGAACCATTCAGACATAAAATTCATATATATGTCCTTGACTAAAGATGATTAAAATCTCAATCCAAGCTTCTAGAATTGAAATGAAGTATAATTTTCTCTCCCTAATTATAGCAAAACGACTTTTTCAACCCCTGCAACTTCACGAATTGAAACTTTTGTTTTTCTATAATTAACATTGCTAGCTTGCAATACTAATCATAATTATCATGCTCCCACTAACATGATGATTATTAGCATAACACTTATGCTCCCACTAGCTCTGACATATTTCCAGAAATCTGCTGGACTTCTGAAATTTAGATTCATATACCCTTTCTTAGATAGCTCATATGTGTGTCTAAACAATTTTCAGAACTATGAAAAGGGATGTCGTAATCATAGTCTCAATTGCTTAGGCATTTGCCATTTCTCACAAGTCCATGTTAGTGTGCCGGTTAACCACACACGCTCCACTAACGACTTTTGAAAATGCAAATAACACAATTGCTATCTACTTAAAATCTACTTAGTGAAAGCGTTTCTTCACCATCATTCTCATGAATCGGAGAGAAACCTTATGACACTTAGATTTTATAGTGTATGAGTTCCTATCCATGTGAATTTGTCAAAACCATAATCACAAGATAAGGTTAGTGACAAATTCAGCCTTACATGGATTAAACTTGTTCAATCTTAGTTTCTTGTCACCTTGGTAGCACAAGGCCCACCAATGCTTCCAAGTTGAACTCTGAGGACTGGAGCTCCCCATGGCGAGTAACTAGGTCGGATGAATCCCTTATCCAAGAGTTCACTGAGTTGGCT
Organism: Lactuca saligna; assembly: GCF_052625555.1. NCBI lineage: Eukaryota > Viridiplantae > Streptophyta > Magnoliopsida > Asterales > Asteraceae > Lactuca > Lactuca saligna. Next base: position 141,323,520 of record NC_136425.1, read on the forward strand.
GGACAATTCTTGCATTTCAGCAGGAGCTAGCCGGTAGGGTGATTTAGCGAGAGGAGTTGCTCCTAGAACGAGGTCAATTCGGAACTCCACTTGTCTCTCTGGGGGTACTCCAGGAAGATCTTCAGGAAACACGTCTGGGAACTCACCTGCTACAGGAATGTCTTGAATGTTAACCTCTTCCATGGTTTTATCCACTATGTGAGCTAGGAACGCCAAATTATTCTTTCGTAAATGTTTCTGTGCCTGGATGCACGAGATGATGCGGAGGTTCGTGCTAGGTTTATCTTCGTAAATTACTAGGGTTTCGTGATTGGGGAGGTGAAGGTGAACGGCCTTCTCGTGACACATAACTTCAACATGGTGGGGGCTTAACCAGTCCATGACGATAATCACATCGAAACTCATAATGGAAACCGGCATTAAGTCTATTCGAAAGACGTGTTGATTTAAGGTTAGGGTACATCCGGTGTAGTTTTCCCCAGTGGATTCGGTTTTCCCATTGGCCATTTCCACCGTAAAGGTTTCATTGAGCTTCTGGGGTTGTTGTTTCAATAAATTCTTAAATTTATTGCTTACGAACTTCGCTCCGCTCCGGTGTCAAATAGGATGCATGCATAAGTGTGGTTTAGGAGAAACGTACCGGTAACAACAACGGGATCCTAAATTGCTTCTCCCTGACCCATGGTCAGCATCTAACTTGTTCCTCTATTTCCGGGATTGTTGTTGTTGGGGTAATCTCGGCGGAAATGCCCAGTCCTCCCACACCCATAGCAGGTGTGGCTAGGCCCTGCATTGTTGCCGCCGGTGTTGATGTTGTTGTTGTTGTTGCGGGTGTTGTTGTTGTTGTTGCTGTTTCCCTGTTGTTGGTTCTGGGGAGGGTAAGTCCTGCAGTACTTCGTCATGTGTTCCCTTCGATTGCAACTGGTGCACTGAAACTCCTTGCATTCTCCATTGTGATGGAAACCACACTTGTTGCACTTGGGAAGATTACCGGAATAAGGTGTGGGAGCATTTGAAGCAGCTGAGGCTGGAGCATGTGGTGTGGCTGGAACTGGTGCAGTGGCAGCATTAACTGCCATTGTCTGCTGCTTTTTGGAGGTCTCGGGGCCCTGACACCCCTTCCTCTTGTTGTTCTTCCCTTTCTTGCCATCACCTTCCTTCTTGCCTTCAGCCTCCGCTGGTTTCTCACCCTTCTTGTTGTTGTGGTCATACAGCTTCTTCGCCAATCTTTTTGCACTGTCAAAAGTTTCGGGGTTTGCAGCTATCACATTTCCCTGGATCGGTGAGGTTAGTCCCCAGATGAATCGCTCAATCTTCTTTCCTTCCGAGGTGATCATACCCGGGCATAACAGAGATAGTTCACTAAATCTCGATATGTAGGCATCGATATTCGCATTCTGCACAATGAGGTTCCACAGCTCTTGCTCCATTTTCTGAATTTCACCTCGTGGGCAGTATTCGGCCATCAACATTTCTTTCATTTCTGGCCACAGCATGGAGTTGGCTACCGGGAGTGTCATGGCTTCCACGTGTCCGTTCCACCAAGTGAGCGCTTGATCAACAAAAGTGCAGGCTGCGAACTTCACCTTCATTACCTCGGGACAATCGCATATCTCGAATACCGATTCCACCTTCTCGATCCATCGCTTCAGAGTGATCACCCCTCCAGTACCATTAAAAATCCGTGGTTTGGTGTTTGTGAAGTCCTTGTAGGTACATGTTTTGGTGGGTCCTTGATTCATTCCGTTGTTCGAACTTCCGGCCTCTTGCCCGTTGCCTCCTCCGTTGTTCCCTTGGTGAATTTGTGCCATAGCTGCGGTGACCGCAGCAGATACAGCCGCCTGGAATGCAGTGGAGTCATCTTCGGGTGGGGTTGGTCCAGGGTTTCTGCAAGTAGGTCGGCGAGGCATCTTTCTGTCATGAAACTGAAAGATGTTGAGTGTACGTGGTTTCCGTGAGGTTGTGATCGTACTAACTAAGTGCGTGGTACGAATTTAAACACTTCTACCATTTAGCATACAATCATAGATTCTCAACACATAGCAATTTGTATTGTCATAATAAACACGCAAAAGTTCATTAATATTTTCCACATTTGATACATGAAAATTTTGCTCATAAGAGCATACATGAGTGACACTAGTTTGACAGCATAATGACTCTATGAGTAGTGTAGTCACTTAAACATAGAGTCGAAGTACATAGCATAGTTCCTAATGATCTAGTAAGGTAAGTCTATCCCTAACACTTTGGGATGCATCCTATATAAGGGCGGGGTCATATGCCAAAGTGTTGGGCCATCAACTGACCCATCTCAGTCATGTCTCCAATAACCTCATCCCTCTTGTGCTCAGCTTGCACTGCACATGCTTCCATGGTGTACAACTGTTTCCAAAGAGTGGCGATCTCAGCTTCGGGGGAGCAATTTTCCCTTGGGGGGTTCACTGGTGGGGGGGGGGGGTGGTCCTACTGCACTTCGCTAACAGGGGATGCGAAGTGATCATTGCCCATGTCTTATTCTTCCTCCATGTCATCATCGGTCTCCTCGAACTCATAGTCGGTGTCCATGTACTCGTCAGGTCCGACAGCGTGGGCTCCCTCTTGATTCCCTTCTGGTTCATCTTCGAGCATCCCGTGTGCTACTAGGACTTAATGAAACTGAATGCCCTGCTACTCTCCTTCCATGTAGACTGGGAGAAGGTATACGAATAAACTATCGTTATCCTATGACCCTACCACTATTGCATAGGCTAAACAAACATTTTCTTTTTGGTGCTAAAGGGGTGTAGTTTTAGATTCCCTAGCTATCAAGATATCATCGGAACATGTGTTAATTATACCTTGGAGGGAATGTAGTTGATCAGGCTACATTCACTTCTTGATATCGCTAAAACAGTTCTGAATTAACCGGGATACTAGCATTATCTTGTTTGGTTCGACGTTATGTTCTTATTCCTAATGCAAGCAAGGGTGTTTTACTTGTTTTGTTCAGAGTTGTGTTAGTCCCTCTTTTGGTTTATAGTTGCATATCAATGTGTGGTTAGATATGCTAGTTCACTATAAAAAAAGCTCTGATACCAACCTGTCACACCCCCGAACCAGACGGCGGAAACATCCGAGGGCTGTTGTGACTCAATTGAATACCATTACATTGAATATACATGAAACATAACATCATTCATCACCATGCATTGAGAAAGTACAACTGGTAGAGTTTACACTTAGTACATTGTTTTAAACATTACATCCCCAAAAGTAAATTGTTCGATAATAGTTAAACAAACAACATGACGTCACTGAATACATTTTTCCCTTCGATTTACCTGTTACCTGAGAATACAAGCATTTTGAAAAACGTCAACATATGAAATGTTGGTGAGTTCATAAGTAATGTTTGAAATAAAACGTTTTGTATTGTTTTAAAAACCACCAGAAAATCCGATATTTTCTGAAAAGAGTATCGTATAAAAAGTGTGAAGATCCGTCAGTATGCTTGTTTGTTTCTATAAATGTAAAAAAAGAATTTGTTGTACTTGTTATGCATCTCATAGCTGTATGTATTGAAAAACCCTAGGAAAACCCGACGTTTTCCTAATACTTTGAATTACGCTTTTTGTGTGGTGTTGTATCGTTGCGACATGTGAAGTCAATGATTCCAGGTGACATTGAATTAAATGTGAATTGTGAATTGTTATAAACACGCGTTAATAGAAACGACTAATTCACAACCATACTAACGATCCCTTAGGCATCGTCCGTACTATTCACTTAATCCAACCACTATGACTTCTCATAGCCCCACAATCGAGGAGAAAAGAGGGCACGAAGACCTCAATAATTCCATAAGTCGTTCAAGGCTATAGTGAATGCGAAGGGCCCTTGGCCCGACCCGCATTTTTGTGAATTCTCGACTTTACTAGCCATACCAAAGGACCCTTGGGGCCCAATAGCCTAAAAGCCATTGAAAGTCCTTTTACACGGAGTTAGGTCATGTAAGACCCAACAACCATGTAAGTAAGTTGTCTTCGGGCCTAAAGATCAGGTCATTGGGCTAGCTAGGCCCAACAAGAAAGATTTGACACTTTTGGGCCCATAGATGGTGTATCGACGTCTATGTATTCCCACGTATGTGTTGAACTCCCGAGATGTCCGCATGTGTATTGAATATCGTCGTGTTAGTAGTTTCAGATTCATTATTGATTCGAGACCGAATCAATTTATTTAGTATCGATTTTTTTTGGTGTTGATGGTGTATTAGGTTTTGTCGGTAGTCGCGGTACCAGTATTTTATCTCAACGGATCTATTGTTTAAACTTTGGAGTTTTTCTATTTGCAGCCCCTTTCTTTTATGAGTTTACCCTCTTAACCCTTTGAATAAAAGAATTTCCAATTTAGTCCCTAGACCATTTTTCTTGACATTTTAATATCAAAACTTGTTGAAAATGGTATTTTTCAGCTCATATTTATTTGAAAATAGTTTTAATCCCTCAAAATGAAGTTTTCTCGGTTGAATCCTCATTTTTCGCAACTTTTATACTTTTGGCCCAAAATAGAAATTTTTTGCATCTTCGGTCCTTTTTAAATATGAAAAGTGTTTTTAACCCTTGAAATGGACTTGGAGCACTAGTAGTCCCCTGTTTTACAGAAAAATACGGTTTCAGCCCTTTAAATTTGAAAATCTCGCATATTGAGCTTTTTGGGTCGAAAATTCCATTTTGGCCTATTATGCTTAATATTTTACATTTTAATCCCTCAAAAGAATATATGTCCATAAAATACCTTATTGAAACCGTTTTGACATATTTCAAACATCAGAATTTGTATCTTGTCATTTTGGGCACTTTAACTTTATATTTTTAATATTTTAAGCCCAAAAATGAGTTTTTAGCCCAAAGAAGTTAATATCAAACCACTTGGTTGTTTTTCTAAAAATGATATGTATGTAGTAATATAATTTATGCTAGTATCATATAACTTGATGCAAATCTCGGTTTTAAGGACTTTTGACTAGATCCAACACCACAATCACATAAAAACACAAATATAAACATAGAAATCACACAAAGCATACATGTACACATAGATCTACACCTTTGCTTCTATTCCCCCCCCCCCCATAAAACTTGTAAAATCGAAAAATAAGGAGTATGAAGCTTACCTTTGGGTGTGGTTTCGGTTTTGGAGAAGAGATGGAAGAAAATGAGATGATTTTCGGTCCTAGCAACACTTTGATGAAGATCTCAAATTTGAGGTGATTCTAGGATGCAAGATCATGATTTCTTATGAGTTAAGAAGAGATGTTTGATAATTCAAGGAACCTAGATCATAGATTTTAGTATAAACTTACCTTAGATGGTGATTCTTGTGAAAAATCTCCTTGAAATGCCCTTAAGTCTCGAAAATTTGATAAAGGAAGGTGAGGATGTTCTTTGAGAGAGTTGGTTTAAGAAAATTGGATGAAGTGTGTATGTTTGGGAGGCTCTCAGCCGAATGAAAAGAGAGAGGGGGAAGAGATGAGCTTGCCTTGATATATGAAACTATGCATGGATATATGGGAGCTAATTCTTGGAGATATGTTGGATATTCATGAGGTGTCAACTTAAAAGTCAACTCCTTTAATTTCATTCTCTCTTTTCTTTTTTTCTTTTTTTTTTGTTTATCCCACTTGGGACGAGATTTTGAGAAAAAGAAGTGAGTTTTGGGCCTTAAAGGCTTAAGCCCAATCTCTTGATTATGTTGAGTGATTTTTGGTCCAAATAACCATAAATATGATCCTTATGACCTATTAGGGCTACATTAGGTTAAATATGGCCCAAAAATGGTTCATATAATTGATTTATTTCATTCTAGGCCCAATATGGCCCAAAACATTGAAATAATTAGAAGTGGGTTCAATTAGAGCCCATTTAAGAATTATAAGCCCAAGATGGTCAAATTGGAAGCTTACTGGTCCATTGGGCCCAATAAGGAAGTCCTAGATCAAAATGGACCTAAACAAGAACTTCTAGGGTTTCCAATTGCTTGTTGACTATTTGTAATGCTTGTATGGTGTATTTGATTGCAATTTTGTTGTTATAGAGTAAGTATCATGCATGCTTTCATGTCTTGGATTCATAATTCTTACTTGAGTGTTGTGATTAGAAGGCACAAAATTTCTAGTTGTGACAACAGTGGGAGTCTAAAAGATCCTGAAAGGGTTTCAAGTAGAGGTTTACAACCTATCGTGTTGACATTTCTGTGACCATTCCAGTTAAATTGGCTATACATTTGAGTTCTACATGTTTTCAATTGTTTGGATAACTACTTGGAAGCAATGGTAGGCCCTTGAGCTGCCAGGTGGCAAGAAGTTAAGATTGCACAAGTTCAATCCATATGAGTTAGGATTTGTCACTAACCTAGTCATGTGGTTATGGTTTTGACAAATTCACATGGATAGGAATGCTTACACCATAAAATCTAAGTGTCATAAGGTTTCTCTTCGATTCATGAAAATGATGGTGAGGAAACACTTTCACTAAGTAGATTTTAGCTAGATAGAAATTGTGATATTTGCAGTTCTCAAAGTCGTTAGTGGAGCGTGCGTGGTTAACCGACACACTAACATTGACTTATGAGAAATGGCAAAAGGTCTAAACAATTTAGACTATGATTACGACATCCCTTTTCATAGTTCTGAAGTTGTTTAGACACACATGTGAGCTATATAAGAGAGGTGTATGATATTGATAAAGTCTTATCAAGGCAATCTAGTATCAAAAATCCGAACTTTGGTAAGAAAGTCAATAAAGTATTCTAGAAGTCCAGTTAATTTCTGGGTACATGTCAAAGCTAATGGGAGCATAAGTGTTATGCTATTAATCATCATGTTAGTGGGAGCGTGCTAATTATGATAAAGGTTGCAAGTTAGCAATGTTAATTATAGAAAAACAAAAAGGTCTCAATTGGGAAAAAGTTGTTTTGCTATAATTAAGGGAGAGGATATTATACTTCATCTCAAATCTAAAAGCTTAGATTGAGGTTTTAATCGTATTTAGTCAAGAATATATATGAATTTCATGTTGGAATGGCTCAACATAAGGAAATTCAATATATGGGTCCATTATTTGCGTTCTAAAATTCGATTATGATTACAACATCCCTTTTCATAATCTGAATTATGAGAACTTGGCAAATTGAAATGAAAATATTATAGCAAAAGACTGGTTTAGTCTTTATGTGAGACATCATGAATCGTGTCCCATATGCTTCGGATATAGGATCGATTACATGTGCTATATTCATCCTTTCTAAAAATTTCCAAATGCCCGGGGCATTAAGAAGGGAAAAGGTCTAGAACTGGATATGACTAAAACGATTAAACAATTGTCGAGGAGAATCTAATGTTTACCAAAGATTGGGTGCTCAAGGATAGTTGGAAGTATAGTGATAATACTGGAAGGACCATATTTACATAATCTATAAGGAGGTAGCTCTTGTTCAGAAGTGACAGTCAAAATGGAATCTGGAAATGTTTCAAAGTTAGAATTTTTCAATCTGTTTAAGATTAGGAAACTTAATGCAAGAAGGATGTTTCTAAGGAGCTGATCTCCTTTGGAATGCTCTGTAATGGTTGTTGTCAAGTCTTTCTGACTTCGTGCATAATCATTACAAGAGGATCAATGAATATAAGTTTAGAATCTAACAGATTTCAGTAAATCGCATGAATTTGGAATTCTTGCAGTTGCAGTAAGGATTTGGGACTGTGAAAAGAAGATCATTGGAGTTATGTTCAATCGATCTAGTTCACAAAGTAAAGATCGTAGACAAACATAGTATGCATACTTGGTGTATGGCATGACTAGTGTTTAGAAAACATAGTGTACATGCTTGGAGCATGGGACAACTATTGTTTTAAATTCAAGAATAAAGTTGATAGCTGAAACAGTATACAATGAATAATATGTAATCATATGGTGATAAATAAAAGGTGTTTTATTTATGTTCTTAGGTTTTGATACCATATTGGATTCAATTATTATTGTGTTTTATTTTGCATGTTTTGACTTCTAGAATAAACTAGCTTATTCTTCTGGAATGACTAAGTTATTCAAACCATCCACATTCGGTCATACGTTGGAAGTAGATATGAATTAAGATTGTCATGGGTTGGCTTGTAGAGGTCTAAGATGTTGGACAAAGGGCTACAACACTCATGAGTTCTCATAAGTTCTGAGTATTGGATTCAAACCGCGCTCATTGGAATCACTTCATGGATTTTATCACGAGTGATCATGAGATGATAATATCTTATATTCTTCAAACCTATAGATATGAGTTGTTACTATGAGTTGGTTGTACATTGATTGCAAGAAAACGCATTCGGTAACTTGGTGTTATAAAACGTGCCTTTGTGTATGATTCAACAAGTAGTAGAACAAGCCATATGAGTCGAATTTTATCCATTCCTTTTACCTTCGAGATAAAAGCGATATCTGTGGGCCCCTCGATGATTTAATGATGATACATGTGAGTGCTTGGCCAAGCCAGGACTGATTTGATTTGTTCAATCAGTCAGTCATCATGAATCGGAAATCGGGAAACAACAAATGGACAGAGAGAATGATTATAATCCATGTCTCAGTCCATATGATATCTAGAATGGAGGAATATATGATCCCTTATCTAATGGATAAGTTCGTTGACAAGATCAGAGTTCGACAGCAACTTTAAGAGCTACGATTGCCAGTTAGGTTTTGAAGTCATACTCAATAATAGTTTTAGACTTATCCAAGTGGGAGACTGTTGGATTAATATCTAAGTCCATAACTATATTTGGTATGTACTTGACCCGACCCGGCATGGTCCATTTGGGTTGCACTTCACCAGCACAATTTATATGGATAGTAATTTGAGAATAGTATATTTATGATTTATATTAATATATTATAAGTTCTAATATATTAATATAATCATATTATTTAATTAGTATTGATCAAGAATTAATTTATAATTAATTAAGTGATCAAAATGAACTAATTAAATATGGACTCTTAGATATATATGTGTAGTGGGCCAAGTTCATTTAGGTTGGGCTAAGTCTTCATGGATAGTCCATGGAGCTTTAACCCATGGATCCTAGGAAATGAAAGGTCATGGGTATTAGGGTTTAACCCTAATCCTCCACACTATATAAAGATGTCCTTGGTTGGTGAAATGGGCACTAGTGTGGTACACTAAGAAGGGCTAGCCGATTTCACTAGAGAGAACTAAGTATCCATATTCTCTAAAGTCTTCCAAGGTGTTTTGGTGATTTGTGATTCCATTTGAGGCTTCCACACTATTGGGGCTAAGCTCTTAAAGCTTGAAGATATCAAGCTACATCAAAAGGTATGTCATCTAACTAGTACTTTGTAGTATAAGAACTTCATAATATGCTAGTTAGGATTAAAGCCTTGGAAAGTTCTTATTTGCATGTATAATAGAGAAAACATAGATCCAAGGTTTATAGGGTTGCATGTACAGCGTAGGATTGTTAGAATGCTCAAAACCCAACACAAAGGGGTCAAGAAACCCTAAACCCCCGTGTTCATCATAAAAACCGAGAAAGGAAGCCAAGATATACCTCAAAGATGATGCTCTAAGCTCCAAAATCGAAGAATGTCCACTTCCCTTGCCTTCTATTAGATAGAATCTCCTTTGCCTTGCCAAACCAAGCTTCAAAGGTCAATAATAGCCGCTTTTCTCTCCCAAAACGCTCAAATCTCTTTAGGGTTTCTCTCTAAGGGTTGGTGGCCGCAAATGACGGCCATAAGCCCCTTTAAATAGGTCTCAAACCCTGGGAATTAGGGTTTCATTACACAGCATGGACTCACTAAGTCCACTCTTGGACTTGCCAAGTCCAGATGCGAACCCGCGTCCAAAATCTCAATCCTACTCGGCGAGTTTTAGCTCCAACTCGCCGAGTCCACTCACACTTTTAAAAAAAAATTACACTAATAATAAATACCTGGAAATTCTGGGCTGTTACAAGTGAATTGATGCAATCCCATGAAATTACACTTTGCACCTTGCTAAGAAGTTAGTGGAGTGTGTGTGGTTTACTGGCACACTAATTAGTTCTAAGCGAAGGTGGCAAAGGGTGATTCATTGTTTATCATAGTTCAATGGAGCGTGTGTGGTTTACCGGCACATCGAATAGGTAATCGTTACAATGAAGGCACCACGTGAATTTGCATGGTAATTCACACCCGCTTTGTGATCCTCGGTATCCCAGTCACAAACAAGAGGGGTATATCGAGATTTAAACATGCCATTGAAAAGTTTCAATGAATCTCATCCAAACCTAGGAATTCTCAATACATTTAGGACTTAAAGTTATGTTTTTCATGATGGAAAATTAGTGAATCGTCATTCACTTACCTTCAAAATGTTTGCATATTAGATTACGGCATCCCTTTTCTAATGTGTAAATATTGTTGTTGGGTCCTCGCCCTAATTTTTCTTATTGGGTGATAATTATGAATTCATAATCTAATCTATATTTGTAGATGTCGAACGCTAACAACGCTGCTGCGAGTTCATTCACTTTGATGAGCCTTTGTCAAAAGGTCACCTTCGATGGAACGAACTTTAGTGAATGGATAAGATACATTCGCACATCGCTATGAGGATTAGGAGTATGTCCTCGATGAGAATCTCGAGAAAATCAACCCTGAAATCGCTACTCCGGCTGAAATGACCGTTTTTGAAACTCACGAGCGTGATGCAACGAAGGTACATTGCATCATGATCGCCACTATGAACTCCGAATTCCAAAAGTCCTACGAGGACATGTATTCGTACGAAATGCACCAAGACTTATTGGAGAGATACCATCAAAACGCGAGGCAAGAGCGTTATGAGATTTTCACTAACATGATTTCCGCTAAGATGGGTTATGGAGAGTCTCTTACCGTGCACCTGCAAAAGATGCAAAGGTATGTCGACCGTCTTCGCAAGTTGAATGTTGACTTTAGGGAAGACTTGGCGATCGACATGGTGCTTCACTCTTTGCCTCCAAGTTACAATCAATTTAGGATGACCTATCACATGAACAAAGAAGAGGTCACCCTAAGCAAACTCCAAGGTCTCTTGAGGGTCGCTGAGAGCAACTTCAAGGACAAGTCTGTTGCACCAACTCCCAATCCGCCCGCCGCTCCTGTTTTGGCAATTGGACAAGGAAAGGGAAAGAAGAGGAAGGCTTCGTATAAGAACTATCGTAACGTTAAAGACTGAGATGGTGCCTCTTCTAGTGGGACCAAAGTTGATCTCGCTAAGCCCTGCCCTAACCCAAAGGAGGCAGAGTGCCACCACTGCCATAAGATAGGATATTCGAAAAGAAGTTGTCCAGAGTACCTGCAAGCCATCAAGGAAGGAAAGATCACGCTGTCTTTCGCACGTATATACACAATTAAATCTAACGATTCATCTCATGATATTTCTTGGGTTCTTGATAGCGGTTGTGGTTACCACATTTGTTCTAATGTGCAGGGACTAAGAAGAAATAGAGACGTGGAGCATGGAAGAATAAATCTAATCATGGGGAACAGAAGATCGTCGCCTGTGACCAAGATTGGAGTGTATTCTTTAGTGCTTAGGAATGGTTTATCTTTAGATTTGAACAATTGTTGCGATTCGCCAGAAATGGCTAGAAACATCATTTCGTTTCATGGTTTGTTTAGATAAGGTTTTAGATTTTCTTTTAATAATGAGAATGGTTCTATTTTGGCTTATCTAAATGGTGTTTTTTATTTTGAAGCTATACCATGTAATGGAATTTATGAAACTGTTATGATTGTTGATAACTTAGGAAATGATGTTTTATACATGGATTCTTCTAATAGTATGGAAAAGGCATCCTTATGGCATTGTCGTCTTGGACATGTCAACAAGAAACGCATAGCCCAACTCCAAAAGGATGGAGTGTTGGAGTCATTCGACCTTAGGGAAGATGACACATGCAAGTCTTGTTTACTTGGAAAGATTACTAAGTCACCCTTCGCTGGTACGTGCGAAAGGGGTGAGGGTCTATTGGACCTCATACATACCGATGTGTGTGGACCATTTAGATGTACCACGAAGGATGGAAATCACTTCTACGTGACTTTTACCGATGACTATAGTAGATATGGGTATATCTACTTAATCAAGCAAAAGTCAGAAACTTTTGAAAAGTTCAAAGAGTTCAAGAATGAAGTGGAGAATCAATTGGGCAGGAAAATCAAGATGCTTCGATCCGATCGAGGAGGAGAGTACCTAAGTCTTGAATTCCACGATTATCTAAAGGAGTGTGGAATAGTTTCACAATTGACGCCACCTAGGACACCATAATTGAATGGTGTTGCAGAAAGGCGTAATCAAACCTTGTTGGACATGGTTCACTCTATGATGAGTCGTGCTTCACTATCTATCTCTTTTTGGGGGTATGCCTTAGAGACTGCCGCCCATATCCTTAACCGAGTCCCTACTAAGAAGGTTGCCAAAACACCTCACGAGATGTGGATGGGGAAAGCTCCTTCGTTAGCACAAATCAAGGTTTGGGGTTGTGAGGCTTTCGTAAGACGAGATACTCACGACAAGCTCGAACCTCATAGTGAGCGATGTATTTTCATCGGCTACCCACAGAAATCCTTTGGATATCTCTTCTATAGACCGAAGGACAATGTTGTCTTTGTTGCGAGGAGAGGAGTTTTCCGAGAGCGAGAACTCATAAGCCAAGGAGACAGTGGGAGGCAAATCAAGCTTGAAGAGATTCTAGAATCGATAGATGAAGGAACCTCTACCGCTGGCACTCAACCCGAGGAGGAAACTCCGGTTGAACCGATTGACGTATCATTACCTCTTAGACGTTCTAAAAGAGTTAGAGTTTAGCCCCCGTTGTATGGTTTTCATATTACTACCAAAGGGGACATGCATATTAATGATAGTACACTAATAAACCTTGATGAACCTAATAGCTATAAGGAAGCCATGGCAGGCCCAGAGTCTGCAAAATGGAAAGAGGCAATGGATAGCGAGATCTAATCCATGTATGATAACCAAGTTTGGAATTTGGTTGATAATGTACTCGGACGTAAGACCGTTGGGTGCAAATGGATCTTCAAGAAGAAGACCGACGTGGATGGAAAAGTACACACGTATAAGGCGCGATTGGTTGCGAAGGGCTTTACTCAAACTCCCGGAGTTGACTATGATGAGACCTTCTCACCAGTTGCAAAGATAATGTCTATTAGAGTGATGCTAGCTATTGCCGTATTTCATGATTATGAGATTTGGCGAATGGATGTCAAGACCGCTTTCCTTAACGGGAAGTTGGCTGAGGATGTTTACATGGATCAGCCAGAGGGGTTTGTGGATCCGAAGCATCCGAATAAAGTGTGTAAGCTTGAGAAGTCCATTTATGGACTAAAGCAAGCGTCTCGCAGATGGAATCTTTGCTTCGATGAGAAATTCAAAGAGTTTGGATTTGTACGAAGCGAAGATGAATCGTGTGTATATGTCAAAGCCAGTGGGAGTGTAGTAAGCTTCCTCGTTCTATATGTCGATGACATATTATATAGGAAACGACATCCCGACTCTGCAGGAGGTTAAGTCCTGGCTCAGGAAGTGATTCGCTATGAAGGACCTCGGAGAGGGTTCCTATATTTTGGGAATAAGGATAGTAAGAGAAAGAAGTAAGATACTAATAGGACTTAGTCAAAACACTTACTTAGAGAAGGTACTAAAATGTTTTAGTATGGAAAACTCGAAGAAGGGAAAATTACCGATACAAAGTAATGCCAAGTTGAGTAAGACTCAAAGTCTGAGTACCGAAGCTGAGATAGCTGAAATGAGCCGAGTTCCATACGCTTCCGCAGTTGGCTCAATCATGTATGCTATGACTTGTACTCGCCCTGATGTAGCCTTTGCTTTGAGCATGGTTAGTAGATATCAAGGGAACCTGGCAGAGCCCATTGGATTGCGGTGAAGAATATCCTTAAGTACCTTCGGAAGACAAAGGAATGGTTCTTAGTCCTCGGAGGGAGTGATGACTTGAAGGTGCAAGGGTATAGTGACGCCAGCTTTCAGACCGACAGGGACAACTACCATTCGCAGTCGGGCTGGGTCATTACCCTTAATGGAGGAGCAGTGACTTGGAAAAGTTCCAAGCAGGAAACCATAGCTTATTCAACGCGCGAATCAGAGTACATTGCAGCGAGCGAAGCGTCGAAGGAGGCAATATGGCTGAAGAACTTCATTGGTGATCTTGGAGTTGTACCTGCCATAAAGGAGCCCATGGAGATTTTCTGTGATAATGAAGGAGCGGTTGGCTTTGTCACACCCCAAAACCAAGAACGGCGGAAACGTTCTGGGGCAGAGGACGTCATGTAAAGTATCACCACACAGTAAATGTAAATAAGCAAACAACATCATCCATTGCATTAAATATAAAATTTTAATACAAGCATGTTCTGTACAGTTTTAGACACCAAAAATATAATGTAAACCAAAATAATATGATGAGTCTTGAATGCGCTCTATCTTCTCAAAAGCTGGCATCGGTACCTGTCTACTGATGACCTGAGAATACAAGTTATTTTGAAAGAGTTTATCAGCATTAAGCTGGTGAATTCATAAGTATTTTAGTGTCGATGTTTGTTATCAAAACGTTTGAACCTGTCGTAAGTATAAGTTGTAAATTGTATGTAAATGTTTGTAAAAGTTTGAACCACTCAGAAAAACCTATATTTTCTATTAAAGTAGCCTTCTACCAAGGCTTAACTGTTTTGTATGCTTGTTTGATGTAAAAGTGTGTAATTTCCCAAATGTAACTATCTTTTAACAAAATATAGTTTGTACATTAAAGTTTAAGTGACGTTATCACTAAAAATGTAATGGGTAAATCATTGTAGTACTGTAGTTTTGTATTATAGGAACTACTGCTGTACTAACTACCTTAAACCGGATTTATATTAAGGTATCATGTGATAATTGCACCATATTATCGACTGATAACAACGACATAAAGAAAGGTCGTAATAACAGAATGACGTTTGGCACCCGCAGACCTGCAGGTCCGGCTGTAGCTAGTAGCAAGGTGTAGGATAGTCAATCCAATATAGATCTATACGCAAACTCAACGCTCTCCCTCCAAGAGAATTCTGGCTACAACTCGGGCCATGACATTTAAGGCATGCTCCGATACAGTGGATCACAATTGTTATCGTATTCTTGTATATATGTAATGAAATGTTTCTCGTTCTATTATAGTTGTATATGTTCTCATAGTATAGTTGTATATATTCTCTTCCTAGTATAGCCTCATGAATGAACTGACTCATTGATCTAGCAGTTGTAATAATATGATTCTGTGTTACCCCGATGGTAACTTACTAATGGTGTGTCTAGTACGTATGAATATGGGAGTACTTTTATGTCTATATATGTATATTTGATATATAATTAATATGGAAACGACCTTCGGATGGTCACCCGAAATCCCACCAGACCACATCTCAGTGCGCGAAAAGGAAATAGGGCGGATGGCCTTCCTAAGCCCTTTAAACATTACTTATATATCTATACATATATGGGCATGCAATTTATAAGTAGTAAAACAAAGTTTAAATAAAAGCATTTGATAAGTAAAAGAGTTTGTAAAACATTTTGAAGTAAAACAGTTTGAACAGTGATAAAATCATTCGTTTCCTAGTTATTAATAACATGTGATTAATGCAATCACATGTGATCGAAACAATAACTATAAGTATTTAACTTGTATTCCCCCCCTCCCCAATAAAGTATTTAAACATTTAAAATCATTTCAAAGGTTGATTTAAGGGGTATGAACTCACTTGGAAGTTTGAAGATAGCGAGATCGAAAACCGGGCAGAGTTTCGTCTCGGGAAACGGATTTTTCTCGGGATTCTCAGGAGTAAAATCGACCCTCGGGACTTGAGCAAAAAGACCAGAGCTTCGGGTTTGAACGGGCACGAAAATCAAGGCAAGATCATGAGAGAAAGAGAGAAAATGAGCAAATTTTTCGAAAAGGCTCGCATCCCTTTTATAGGGGTGCTGAACCGCCTCCGTACGCGGGGCGTACAGGCGTACGCAGCGCGTACGAGACGTCATCACTGACGTACTTCAGACGGGACGGGTCGGATGGGGCGGGTCGGATGGGACAGGTCGGTAGCTTCGCATAGGGCGACGTGGACGATCCGAGGCCATTGATTCGAGTACGCGGGGCGTACGAGAGTACGCAGCGCGTACTCCGGCCCTATCTTGTAACGACCCAATTTTTACGTCCGAAAATTTCATTTTAAAATATTACTTTAGAAAACATTAATAAATAAAAACATTGTTTGATCACACCATAACACATCGTAACCATGTTCTAAAAGGTCAAACCATACATCCCATCAAAATATCAGAGTACAATCCCAGTAAATCTCGTAAATGCGGAAACCGAAGAGTGTGTGTATGACGTGCCGCTACCGCGCCGGCTCCTTCCCCTTCGGTGCAGAGGTACCTGAAAACAAAACTGTAAACGTAAGCACAAAGCTTAGTGAGTTCCCCCAACGTACCACATACCATACAAACACATAACATACGTACTGCCAGGCTATTCTGGGGTGCCTGACTACCCGGTACGGCCATTCTGGGGTGTCGACCTACCCATACGGCCATTCTGGGGTGCCTTCTGCCCGTGCCAAGCCATTCTGGGGTGCTGACTACCCATGTCAAGCCATTCTGGGGTGCTGACTACCCATCGGTCCTAACAACCGATCCTTGGGGACTGGTCCCCTCCCGCTACCTCTATCGCATAGCATAACAGACCAACATACAAGCATACCATCACATACAGTTAGATAATTCTGGGGTGTCTGACGACCCAGCGGTCCTAACAACCGAACTCTACTACTACTGCATATAGCGTATCATGATAGCATGTAACATAATAGGTAATAGCAAACCTAGATGATATCACAAAGACAATCATCTATCATAAATCTCCTACTGGTGGGCCGGCATTGTGGCCTTAGACCCACCACTACTGGAAGGTAACTCACCTCAAAGTAGCTGCTGAACAGATCGGGAACTAACTGACTGCTTCTGCTCCGGGAGTCCTCCGGCTGCAATTCCCACAACATACTCAATCAAACACGGCTAACTGTCCTTTAGGTAAAATGACCATTTTACCCCCGGTCTAGCTCTAAGCCAAAGCTAGAGTCAACTTTCAGTTGACCCGACTCGCCGAGTGGATCTCCACTCGCCGAGTCCCTAGCAAACTATTGTCCTAGGTCCCTGGTTCTACTCGTCGAGTCGGGCTATGACTCGACGAGTTCACCTTCTAACTATCATTCAACTCCTTCATCCTACTCGCCGAGTTGTATGAACAACTCGTCGAGTTCATCTTCATCCGAAGAACACTTTATGCTAAGACTCGCCGAGTTGTATGAACAACTCGCCGAGTCTGCTCTTGATCTATGAAGATTGCCTTGGACTCGCCGAGTCAGGGCATTGACTCGCCGAGTCCTAACACGGGTGAGTTCAGCTCCCAACTCACCGAGTCACCCCCTGTGACTCACGGCTCAACTCGACACATGATGAAAGGACCAAATCGGTGACTCGCGACCAGACTCGCCGAGTCACCTATACGACTCGCTGAGTCGTCGCCATGCATCCACCAAATACATCGATTTACTCGATTTCAGTTCATGAAACTCATAGATCTGGACTACTAGGACACAAATCACACGTAAAGTTTCCAACTTTACGTGTGGATATTCACTAATGTGGATTTTAGGGTGCAAAATGCCTCAAAAGGGTAGATCTAGGATGAACAAGCCACATGGGGCCATAAAGCTAACAGATCTGAGCTCCTGGAGCTCAATCTTGCCTAGATCTAAAGGTTAATCCACAAACATTAAGCACAAACAAGCTTGAAGAATTGCTCAAGAGTGTCCCAAATGACATCCTAAGCATAGAAACAGGGGAAAACGAGATATACCTCAAGGGAAATGTTGAAATGACACAAAGATGGCTGATCTCCTTCTCCTATTCTTGATCTACTCCTCTTTCTCCTCAAAACCTTCAAGAACACACCAAGAACACCTCAATCTCTCAAGGAAATAAGGGAAAACGATGTTGGGGGAGTTCTGGGGGTGAATGGGGACGAGTTGGGGCGGAATGAGGGTTTAAATAGGGTGCAAACCCTTGGAACTTAGGGTTTCATCCAGCAGCGGTGACTCGCCGAGTCCAGGATATGGACTTGCCGAGTCGCCCACTTAAAACGTGTCCTGAGTCTCGTCCCTACTCGGCGAGTCGGACCTTATGACTCGCCGAGTCCAAGGCTAAAATAGGGCAATGCTGAAATAAAATTCACATACCGGAAACCAGGTGCTACAAATCTCCCCCGCTTATTTTAGACTTCGTCCTCGAAGTCTGCTGCCCGGTCCCGAAACAGCTCGGGGTAATGCTCCATCATCTCGTCCATCGGTTCCTAAGTCCATTCCGAACCCTTGCGGTGCTGCCATTGCACCTTTACTAGCTCTACCCTCTTGTTTCTCAACGTCTTGATCTTTCTGTCAAGTATTGCGACTGGGCGCTCAATGTAATTCAAGCTGTCATCAACCTGAATATCCTCCAATGGTACTACTGCTGAATCGTCCACTAGGCACTTCCGCAGCTGCGAAACATGGAAGGTGCTGTGGATCTGACTGAGCTCGCCTGGCAGATCCAGCCTATACGCCACCTTGCCCACCCGGGCTGCAACCCTGAACGGCCCGATGAACCTTGGGCCCAACTTGCCCCGCTTCCTGAATCGAATGACACCTTTCCAAGGCGACACTTTCAGGAGAACCATATCCCCGACTTGGAACTCCAAGTCGGATCGACGTCTATCGGCGTAGCTTTTCTGCCGACTCTATGCAGTCTGAAGTCTGCTCCGAACCTGCTGGATCCTCTCGGTCATCTCTAGCACCACCTCGGTGCTTCCCATGACTCTCTGGCCAACCTCCCCCCAACATATCGGGGTTCTGCACTTCCTCCCACACATCATCTCGAACGGGGGTCGGTCAATACTCGCGTGATAGCTGTTGTTGTAGGAGAACTCAGCGAAAGGAAGATAGGTATCCCAGCTACCACCGAAATCCAACACACATGCCCGCAACATGTCCTCCAAAGTCTGGATGGTCCGCTCACTCTGACCATCTGTCTGCGGGTGAAAGGCGGTGCTAAAATGCAGACGAGTGCCCAACTCGTCATGGAATTTCTTCCAAAATCTGGAAGTAAAACGCACATCTCTGTCCAAGATTACCGATACTGGCACCCCATGCCGTGCCACAATCTCCCTGATATAGATGTCGGCCAATTTTTCGGCCGATATGCTCTCCTGAATCGGAATAAAGTGAGCACTCTTGGTCAATCTATCCACGATGACCCAAATCGAATCCACTCCCCGTGCGGTCCTGGGAAGCTTTGTGATAAAATCCATCGTGATATCTTCCCATTTCCACAGTGGAATGTCCAACGGCTGCATCTTGCCATGCGGCCTCTGATGTTCGGCCTTGACCTTCCTGCAGGTCAAGCACCGCTCGACGTACCATGCCACATCCCGCTTCATGCAAGGCCACCAATAATCCGGACGAAGATCCCTATACATCTTCGTCGCCCCGGGATGAATAGAAAATCGGGACTTGTGCGCCTCCTCCATCAAAATCTGACGCACGCCACCATGATATGGCACCCACACCCTACGGTGTAATGTCAAAAGTCCTTTGCCATCATAATCAAAGGAGGAAACCTGACCCACTACACGCTCGCTCTTCCGATGCTCCTCCTTGATAGCCTCCTGTTGAGCTTCCCGAATCTGCTCCAACAGGGGAGTCACCACAGTCATCCTCAAACAGATGTCCCTGATCGGCACCGTCTTGCGGCTAAGCGCATCGGCCACCACATTGGCCTTCCCCGGGTGGTAAAGGATCTCGCAATCATAATCCTTCACCACGTCCAACCACCGCCGCTGCCTCATATTCAGATTCGGCTGGTCCATGAGGTACCTCAAACTCTTGTGGTCCGTGTAGATGGTACACCGAACCCCGTAGAGGTAATGCCGCCAAATCTTGAGGGCAAAGACCACCGCCCCCAACTCCAAATCGTGCGTCGGGTAATTTGCCTCGTGCGGCTTGAGCTGCCGCGAAGCGTAGGCAATGACATGCCCTCTCTGCATCAGAACTGCGCCCAACCCTGAAATGGACGCATCGCAGTAAACCACAAAATCCTCCACGCCCTCAGGCAGGGCTAGGATCGGTGCCTCACACAATTTCTGTCTCAGCATCTCAAACGCAGCCTGCTGCTCGGGTCCCCACCGAAAGACCACGGCTTTCTTCGTCAGTCGTGTCAGGGGTACGGCTATCTTGGAGAAATCTTGGATAAATCTCCGATAGTAGCCCGCCAATCCCAGGAAGCTCCGAATCTCGGATGGAGACTTCGGGACCTCCCATCTCATCACGGCCTCGACCTTGGCCGGATTAACCAGAATCCCGTTCTGGTTGACGAGGTGTCCAAGAAATTGCACCTCGCACAACCAAAACTCACAGTTGGAGAACTTGGCATACAAGCTCTCCCTCCTCAGGGTCTCTAATACCTCCCTCAGATGCTCCTCGTGTTCCTCCCGAGTCTTGGAATAGACCAAGATATCATCGATAAAGACTATCACAGACCGATCCAGCATCGGTCTACACACACGGTTCATGAGGTCCATGAACGCGGCAGGAGCATTGGTGAGCCCAAACGGCATCACCACGAACTCGTAATGACCATAGCACGTCCGAAACGCAGTCTTCTGCATATCCTCCTCCCTGACCCTCATCTGATGATACCCCGAACGCAAGTCAATCTTGGAGAACCAAGA
Source organism: Lactuca saligna (assembly GCF_052625555.1). Taxonomy (NCBI): domain Eukaryota; kingdom Viridiplantae; phylum Streptophyta; class Magnoliopsida; order Asterales; family Asteraceae; genus Lactuca; species Lactuca saligna. The sequence continues at coordinate 141,344,431 of NC_136425.1, forward strand.
TGCTCCCTGAAGCTGGTCAAATAGGTCGTCAATCCTCGGAAGCGGGTATCGGTTCTTCACCGTTACCTTGTTCAGCTCCCGATAATCTATACACACCCGATGCGACCCGTCCTTCTTTCTTACAAACAGAATCGGTGCTCCCCAGGGTGAACTGCTCGGCCGAATAAATCCTTTGTCCAGCAGCTCCTGCAGCTGCGTAGACAACTCCTGCATCTCGGGAGGAGCCAACCGATATGGTGCTTTGGCTATCGGAGCCGCACCGGGAATGAGGTCAATCCTGAACTCCACCTGTCGCTCCGGAGGTATCCCAGGTAGTTCCTCCGGGAAAACATCAGCAAAATCTCGAACCACCGGTACCTCGCTCACGGTCGCCTTACCCGCCTCCCGGGTATCCATCACATACGCGACATAACCCGCGCATCCCTGCTGAAGGTAGCGCCTAGCCCTCGCTGCTGAACATACAGTGGGTCCACACTGCGGCCGCTCTCCATGAATCACTAACTCTCCCCCGCTTGGGGTCCTGACTCGCACTAGCTGCTGTGCGCAATCTATCACTGCCCCATTAGGGCTCAACCAATCCATACCAATAATCACCTTGTTCCCACGCAATGGAATGGGAACCAAGTCTACCAGGTAACGCTCCTCAAACAGTCGCAGAACACAATCTCAAAACACCATCGATGCTCGCACCGATCGATCGTCAGCAATCTCTACCTCTAACGGGCAATCTAACTCGCCTGAAGTCTCATGAAACCTCTTGCTAAGGGCAAGAGAAACGAACGATCGGGATGCACCCGAGTCGAACAATACCTGAACTGGGATGCCGTTCACATGGAACGATCCTAATACACATGTATACATACAGAGCACATATCAATATCGTAACAACGTAAAATAAAAGATAGAAGGAAGGAATCATACCCGTCACCACATCGGGCGCGGCGCATGCCTCCTCGGCAGTCAACTGAAATGCCCGACTCCTCACCACTGGAGCCTCTGCCTTGCCCTGACGGCCATCCGTGATCCGCAGGGTCGCTGGAGCTGGCGCCTTCACTGGCGCTGAAACTGTCAACATAGGGCAATTGGCCTTCTTGTGGCCCTTCTGGTTGCAGTGGAAACACAGCAACTCCGATGTCTGAATAACTGGCGCAGGAGCAGTGCAATCCCTGCTGATATGCCCAAACTTTCCGCACTTGTAGCAGCCTGACGATCCCATCCTGCACGCCCCCTCGTGCGGCCTGCCGCACCTCCTGCAGCGGCTCGGTCCCGACTGGCCTTTCGGCCTCCCATCTGATCCCTTGGGCTTCTTCCCCGAAGCCCCTGCTGCCTGACCGTCCTCAAGTTTCCGTTTCTGGATGTGCTCCAAATCTATCTCTCTCTCCCTAGCCCTAGCAATCATGGAGTCCAGGGTGGGGCAAGCCGAAAAACTGACATGCTCCCGGATGTCAGCTCGTAGCATATCATGGTAACGAGTCCTCCTCATGTCCTCGTCACCGGCATACTGGGGCACCAATAAAGCCCTCTCACGAAACTTGGCGGTGATCTCCGCCACGGTCTCTGTCGTCTGCCTCATGTCGAGAAACTCCCTGGCCAGCTGCTGAAGCTCGACCGCCGGCGCAAACTCTGCCCTGAACCTAGCCACGAAGTCCGACCAGGTCATCGCCTCGATAGCCGAGGGTCCCAACGAGTCACCCACTGACTCCCACCAATCTCGGGCTCGGTCCCGTAAACACCCCGCTGCGTACCTCACCTTTGACCCCTCGGGGGAGAAGCTGGTCAACTGGGCGGACTCAATATCCGCAATCCACCGCCTGGCGACAATGGGGTCCTTCACCCCGTGGAAATCCGGCGCACCACTGCCCCTGAAGTCCTTGAAGGACAGTGTGCGAGATCCCGACTGGCTAGAGGCCAAGTCGCTCCTGAATGCCCGTAGGAGATCCTCCATCAACTCCACGATCCCCTCCTTGATCGACCCAAAGATGATGGGGGTCGACTCAAGGATGCCCCTAGTGATCTCCGACGTGATGAACTCACGTAGCCTCTCATCAATCGGCTCGGTGCCTGATCCCGAACCTGACCCCTCTCCTGACCCGCCATCTGTCGGTCTCGGTCGAAGTACCACCATTCTGCAAAACATCATAATAATCATTAGTGGTACTGCTACTTTCTGAGGGATCTCAACTACTTACAGGTTCCTTGGTCTCGTCTTGGCCTTCCTCGGCGCGGGTACGGATCCTCTGCTTTCAGTAGTATGGGCCCATACTACCTTCCACATCTATCCGTACCTTCTCCGAGGAATTCCTCGACTCCACCAGCTTCCCTTTACTACTGCTACTCTATGATATTCTCATCCTAGGCTTGCCCTAGGGAAAACTCAAGTTCAACACGACTGGTCCTCAGCTGCTGTAGGTCTCCTCGTAATGCTAGTTAGCCACCACCTAAACACCATCACATGTGATGAGGATTAGATAATCCTTCAAGTAAAAGATCCGTCCCTACAACGGTTGGACTCAAACAAGAGCTGCGCAATAGGGCCAGTTCCAATACTTTGGGATTATTCAACCCTGATTACATGTGGTGTGACGTGTTTACCTAGTGGCTAACTCCCATTACTCAGAATCCACCAAGCACGAAGCAAGCAGCATTCGGATAAGGGAAAAACAGACTCAAGCCAAAACTATTCTTATAACAAGAAACGACACTTAACATAGGATGCTAAGCTCATACTATCAGGCATAACCTAAACAGGCTATCCTACTGCTGTCTACTCAATTCTAGCATGCAATATTCATAAAGTTGTAACACATAAGCAAGCACATAAGGCATCACTCCTAGATCCTTAGCCTATTCTAGCATGCAGTTCCACGTAAGCTGACAAACATAACATAAACGTGTATGGGTACTATGGGGAATACTTACTTGAGCTCGGTCGGTCGCGCACGTCACACACTTTGCTCTTTCTTATGACTCTTTTCCGGGTTTTAAAGAACCATTTCTTTTGGAAAATCTTTCAATCCCTCGATTTGAGTCCAAACACTCCCGAAGGTGTGTCCGAATCCCTCAAACCAGGGCTCTGATACCAACTTGTAACGACCCAATTTTTACGTCCGAAAATTTCATTTTAAAATATTACTTTAGAAAACATTAATAAATAAAAACATTGTTTGATCACACCATAACACATCGTAACCATGTTCTAAAAGGTCAAACCATACATCCCATCAAAATATCAGAGTACAATCCCAGTAAATCTCGTAAATGCGGAAACCGAAGAGTGTGTGTATGACGTGCCGCTACCGCGCCGGCTCCTTCCCCTTCGGTGCAGAGGTACCTGAAAACAAAACTGTAAACGTAAGCACAAAGCTTAGTGAGTTCCCCCAACGTACCACATACCATACAAACACATAACATACGTACTGCCAGGCTATTCTGGGGTGCCTGACTACCCGGTACGGCCATTCTGGGGTGCCGACCTACCCATACGGCCATTCTGGGGTGCCGTCTGCCCGTGTCAAGCCATTCTGGGGTGCTAACTACCCATGTCAAGCCATTATGGGGTGCTGACTACCCATCGGTCCTAACAACCGATCCTCGGGGACTGGTCCCCTCCCGCTATCTCTATCACATAGCATAACAGACCAACATACAAGCATACCATCACATACAGTCAGATAATTCTAGGGTGTCTGACGACCCAGCGGTCCTAACAACCGAACTCTACTACTACTGCATATAGCGTATCATGATAGCATGTAACATAACAGGTAATAGCAAACCTAGATGATATCACAAAGACAATCATCTATCATACATCTCCTACTGGTGGGCCGGCATTGTGGCCATAGACCCACCACTACTGGAAGGTAACTCACCTCAAAGTAGCTGCTGAACTGATCGGGAACTAACTGACTGCTGCTGCTCCGGGAGTCCTCCGGCTGCAATTTCCACAACATACTCAATCAAACACGGCTAACTGTCCTTTAGGTAAAATGACCATTTTACCCCCGGTCTAGCTCTAAGCCAAAGCTAGAGTCAACTTTCAGTTGACCCGACTCGCCGAGTGGATCTCCACTCGCCGAGTCCCTAGCAAACTATTGTCCTGGGTCCCTGGTTCTACTCGTCGAGTCGGGCTATGACTCGACGAGTTCACCTTCTAACTATCATTCAACTGCTTCATCCTACTCGCCGAGTTGTATGAACAACTCGTCGAGTTCATCTTCATCCGAAGAACACTTTATGCTAAGACTCGCCGAGTTGTATGAACAACTCGCCGAGTCTGCTCTTGATCTATGAAGATTGCCTTGGACTCGCCGAGTCAGGGCATTGACTTGCCGAGTCCTAACACGGGTGAGTTCAGCTCCCAACTCACCGAGTCACCCCCTGTGACTCACGGCTCAACTCGACACATGATGAAAGGACCAAATCGGTGACTCGCGACCAGACTCGCCGAGTCACCTATACGACTCGCCGAGTCGTCGCCATGCATCCACCAAATACATCGATTTACTCGATTTCAGTTCATGAAACTCATAGATCTGGACTACTAGGACACAAATCACACGTAAAGTTTCCAACTTTACGTGTGGATATTCACTAATGTGGATTTTAGGGTGCAAAATGCCTCAAAAGGGTAGATCTAGGATGAACAAGCCACATGGGGCCATAAAGCTAACAGATCTGAGCTCCTGGAGCTCAATCTCGCCTAGATCTAAAGGTTAATCCACTTATTACGAAACATTAAGCACAAACAAGCTTGAAAAATTGCTCAAGAGTGTCCCAAATGACATCCTAAGCATAGAAACAGGGGAAAACGAGATATACCTCAAGGGAAATGTTGAAATGACACAAAGATGGCTGATCTCCTTCTCCTCTTCTTGATCTACTCCTGTTTCTCCTCAAAACCTTCAAGAACACACCAAGAACACCTCAATCTCTCAAGGAAATAAGGGAAAACGATGTTGGGGGAGTTCTGGGGGTGAATGGGGACGAGTTGGGGCGGAATGAGGGTTTAAATAGGGTGCAAACCCTTGGAACTTAGGGTTTCATCCAGCAACGGTGACTCGCCGAGTCCAGGATATGGACTCGCCGAGTCGCCCACTTAAAACGTGTCCTGAGTCTCGTCCCTACTCGGCGAGTCGGACCTTATGACTCGCCGAGTCCAAGGCTAAAATAGGGCAATGCTCAAATAAAATTCACATACCGGAAACCAGGTGCTACATATCTGCTGACTCCCCTTCGGATATTACCAAGGATTTTTAATTATTTTTTATATTTATTTTAAATAAACTTCTAAAATTCATATCCCCTTCATACGAACTCCGTTTTCGACATTCTTTATATCCCCGCGAAGGTGAGACTACGATCTACAACTTTCGTTTAGATTCCATTGGCAAATTCTGAAATTATATTTGTTATTTATTTATTAAAATGATGTGATTAACGAATTTCTTTAAAAATTCATAACTTCTTTATCTGACGTCGGTTTTTGCCAGACTTTTTACCGCTGAACAACCATTGTCGAGATCTTCGATTCTCGTTTAGGTCGTTTCGACCAAAAGTTGCTCGTTCTCTGATTCGAGTTTTCAGCTATCTGTTGCTAAGCTGAACTTGGAAAAATCATAACTTCAATATACGAAGTCGGATTTGGGCGTTCTTTTTACGTACGATCATGGTTTGATGACATTTAAACATAGACGAAATTTAAATAGGAACTTTTTATTGGAATAATGTCTAAGGCTATAACTATATTCGGTGGTGCATGGTCCTTTTGGGTTGCCTTCACCATAGCAACTTGAAGGATGATTTGTTAAGAGAGAGTAAATATTATAAGGAATAATATTTGGCTATTTGATTAATATAAGTCATAAATTAATTGGTATTAATTTGGTGACTTAAAGAGATTAATTAAATAAGAGGGTATAAACTGTCAATTGTTTGATAGTTAAACTTTAGACTGTAAATCCATTAGGATATACCTTGGACGGATTCTAAGAGCTTTAGGATAGCTCAAATCGTCCATAGGGTTATATATGGAATGGATTTGGATAGCCTTAAGAGAAGATTATCCAATTAGGGTTTAGGGTGAAGCCCTTAAGGAGTCTAATAGTATAAATAGCCCCTATGGGTGAGGGAATTCGACACACAACCTTAAGCAAGGAACCTCTGGCCGAATTCCTCCCCTCTCCTCTCTCCTAAATCATCTTGCTTGTTATTGGTGTTTGTAAGCCATTAGAGGAGTGACAATTGTGACTCTAGAAGCTCCAAGACAAACAAGATCAACAAGGTATTCAAAGGTATGATTCTAGATCTGTTTCAATATTGTTATTTAACCTAATTAGCCATTATAAGTCTTGGATTCAAAAGCATGTTTATTAGAAAGCCTAGATCCAAGCATTAGGGTTTTGCATGCGCACATAGGAAAGTTCTTATGGCTAAAACCCATCAGTGGTATCAGAGCCTAGATTGGTTTTCTTTAAATTGTTGCTTGAATAACTGAAACAAACCTGTAAGATTCGATTTTTTGGGTTTTGAGTCACTGACTCGGCGAGTTCCAAGGTGGACTCGTCGAGTAGGCCTGACTCGGCGAGTCCCCTTGTGCACTCGGCGAGTCCAGGCGTCAGGAAGGGCCAGATTCGGGATTTTTTCATAATTATCTTATGGAAACTTACCTTAATCATATTAGATCAATCTAAATCCGATTTTTTGATAAATATGACTATTATCTTGATCTAATTAAAGATATTTATAATTTAATAAAATATTTAATTTCCTTATATGATAATGATTAATTATTTTGGTAATTATCTTCAAAGAAATCAAGATAAATCAAATAAAGATAATTAGAATATTAATTGTTAATTGGAATTATTTGTTATTTGATCCTTCATGTTTTAAATGTTTAAAACCTACCCTAAAGTTTTTGAAATTTATATTTGTGATTAAAAGTTTTAATTTAGACAACTTAAATTTCAAACCCTAGATTTTGAAAAGTTTAAAATGCAACCCTATACTTATATGATATTACTAGATTAATATATATATGTATAACTAAATGCTAGTCTTACCGCTAGTAGGCCTCATTCACGAAGCCGATCTATAAGGTGAGTATAAGGTTGCGGCCTATAAAATGGCGCTTAATGGGTGTACACTCACACCCACCGCTTGCTTGATTGGTGGAGGGTCGTTAGCCGAACGGGTAGGATAGGGCAACCTCATCCTCTCATTAAAAGTATAATAAGAAATACGAAGTAACTAAACTTTTTTTAAAATTTCCCAATCTTAGTTACTTTAGGAAAAGTGAATTGATGCAATCCCATGAAATTACACTTTGCACCTTACTAAGATGTTAGTGGAGCGTGTGTGGTTTACCGGCACACTAATTGGTTCTAAGAGAAGGTGGAAAAGGGTGATTCATTGTTCATCATAGTTCGATGGAGCATGTGTGGTTTACCGGCACATCAAATAGGTGATCGTTACAATGAAGGCACCATGTGAATTTGCATGGTAATTCACACCCGCTTTGTGATCCTCGGCATCCCAGTCACAAACAAGAGGGGCATATCGAGATTTAAACATGCCATTGAATAGTTCAATGAATCTCATCCGAACCTAGGAATTCTCAAAAACACTTAGGACTAATATTTTAAGTTTTGTGATGGAGAATTAGTGAATCGTCATTCACTTACCTTCAATTTATTTGCATGTTAGATTACGGCATCCCTTTTCTAGTATGTAAATGTTATTGTTGGATCCTAGCCCTAATTTTTCTTATTGGGTGATAATTAGGGATTCTTATTCTAATCAATCTTTGTCCTTTCTATAGATGTCAAACGCAAACAACGCTGCTGCTAGTTCTTTCACGTTGATGAGCCTTTGCCAAAAGGTCACCTTCGATGGAACGAACTTTAGCGAATGGATAAGATACATTCGCACCATTGCTCGCTATGAGGATAAAGAGTATGTCCTCGATGAGAAGCTCGAGAAAATCAACCCCGAAGTTGCTACTCCCGCCGAAATCACCGCCTTTGAAACTCATGAGTGAGATGCAACGAAAGTACATTGCATCATGATCGCCACCATGAACTCCGAATTCCAAAAGTCCTACGAGGACATGTATCCATACGAGATGCATCAAGACTTGTTGAAGAGGTACCACCAAAACGCGAGACAAGAGCGTTACGAGATCTTCACTAACATGATTTCCGCCAAGATGGGTCATGGAGAATCTCTTACCGTGCACTTGCAAAAGATGCAAAGGTATGTTGACCGCTTTCGCAAGTTAAATGTTGACTTCGGCGAAGACTTGGCGATCGACATGGTGCTTCACTCTTTGCCTCCGATGTACAATCAATTTAGGATGACCTACCACATGAACAAAGAGGAGGTCACTCTAAGTAAACTCCAAGGTCTCTTGAGGGTTGCTGAGAGCAATTTCAAGGACCAAAGTTGCTCCTATCTTGGCTATTGGTCAAGGGAAGGGAAAGAAGAGGAAAGCTTCTTTGAACAACTATCGCAAGGTGAAAGCCCGAGATGGTTCCTCTTCTAGTGGGACCAAAGTTGATCCCTCTAAGCCCTGCTCTAACCCGAAGGAGGCAGAGTGCCACCACTGCCACAAGATAGGACATTGGAAGAGAAGCTGCCCGGATTACCTGCAAGCCATCAAGGAAGGAAAGATCAAGCCATCTTTTGCAGGTATATATGCAATCAAATCTAACGATTCTAATCATGCTATTTCTTGGGTTCTTGACACCGGTTGTGGTTATCACATTTGTTCTAATGTGCAGGGACTAAGAAGAAGTAGGGATGTGGAGCAAGGAAGGATCAATCTAATCATGGGGAACAGAAGATCGTCGCCTGTGACCAAGATTGGAGTGTATTCTTTAGTGCTTAAGAATAGTTTAGTTTTAGATTTGAACAATTGTTGCTATTCGCCAGAAATGGCTAGAAACATCATTTCATTTCATGGTTTATATAGACAAGGATTTAGATTTTCTTTTAATAATGAGAATGGTTCTATTTTGGCTTATCTAAATGGTGTCTTTTACTTTGAAGTTATACCATGTAATGGAATATATGAAACTGTTATGATTGTTGATAACTTAGGAAATGATGTTTTGAATATTGATTCTTCCACTAGTATGGATAAAGCATCCTTGTGGCATTGTCGTCTTGGACATGTCAACAAGAAACGCATAGCCCAACTCCAAAAGGATGGAGTGTTGGAGTCATTCGACCTTAGGGAAGATGACACATGCGAGTCTTGTTTACTTGGAAAGATAACTAAGTCACCCTTCACGAGTACTTGTGAAAGGGGTGAGGGACTATTAGACCTAATACATACCGATGTATGTGGACCTTTTAGATCAACCACGAAGGATGGGAACCGCTTCTATGTGACTTTTACCGATGATTATAGTAGATATGGGTATATCTATTTAATCAAGCAAAAGTCAGAAACCTTTGAAAAGTTCAAAGAGTTCAAGAATGAAGTGGAGAATCAATTGGGCAGGAAAATCAAGATGCTTCGATCCGATCGAGGAGGAGAGTACCTAAGTCTTGAATTCCACGATTATCTCAAGGAGTGTGGAATAGTTTCGCAATTGACGCCTCCTAGGACACCGCAGTTGAATGGTGTGGCAGAAAGGCGTAATCGAACCTTATTGGATATGGTTCGCTCTATGATGAGTCGTGCTTCACTACCTATCTTCTTTTGGGGGTATGCCTTAGAGACTGCCTCCCATATCCTTAACCGAGTCCTTACTAAGAAGGTTGCCAAAACACCTCACGAGATGTGGACGGGGAAAGCTCCCTCGTTGGCACATATGAAGGTTTGGGGTTGCGAGGCTTTCATAAGACGAGATACTCACGACAAGCTTGAACCTCGAAGTGAGCGATGTATTTTCATCGGCTACCCGCAAACTTCCTTTGGATATCTCTTCTATAGACCGAAAGATAATGTTATCTTTGTTGCGAGGAGAGGAGTTTTCCGAGAGTGAGAACTCATAAGCCAAGGAGACAGTGGGAGGCAAATCGAACTTGAAGAGATTCAAGAGTCGATAGATGAAGGAACCTCTACCGCTGGCATTCAACCCGAGGAGGAAACTCCGGTTGAACCGATTGATGAATCCTTATCTCTTAGACGTTCCGATAGAGTTAGAGTTCATCCCCAGTTTTATGGTTTTCATATTACTACCGAATGGGACACGTATATTAGTGATGGTACACTAGTAAATCTTGATGAACCTAATAGCTATAAGGAAGCCATGGCAGGCCCGGAGTCTTCGAAATGGAAAGAGGCGATGGATAGCGAGATCCAATCCATGTACGATAACCAAGTTTGGAATTTGGTTGATTACGTGCCCGAACGTAAGACCGTAGGGTGCAAGTGGATCTTCAAGAAGAAGACCGACGTGGATGGGAACGTACACACATATAAAGCGCGATTGGTTGCGAAGGGCTTTACTCAAACTCCCGGAGTTGACTATGATGAGACCTTCTCACCAGTTGCGAAGATTAAATCTATTAGAGTGATGCTAGCAATTGCCGCATTTCATGATTATGAGATTTGGCAAATGGATGTCAAGACCACTTTCCTTAACGGAAAGTTGGCTGAGGATGTTTACATGGCTCAGCCAGAGGGGTTTGTGGATCCGAAGCATCCGAATAGAGTATGTAAGCTTGAGAAGTCCATTTATGGACTTAAGCAAGCGTCTCGCAGATGGAATCTTTGCTTCGATGAGAAAGTCAAAGAGTTTGGATTTGTACGAAGCGAAGACGAATCTTGTGTATATGTCAAAGCCAGTGGGAGTATAGTAAGCTTCCTCGTTCTATATGTCGATGACATATTACTCATAGGAAACAACATCCCGACTCTACAGGAGGTTAAGTCCTGGCTCGGGAAGTGCTTCGCTATGAAGGACCTCGGAGAGGCTTCTTACATTTTGGGAATAAGGATAGTAAGAGAAAGAAGTAAGAAACTAATTGGACTTAGTCAGAATACTTACTTGGAGAAGGTACTAAAACGTTTTAGTATGGAAAACTCAAAGAAGGGAGAACTACCGATACAAGGAAATGCCAAGTTGAGTAAGACTCAAAGTCCGAGTACCGAAGCTGAGAAAGCAGAAATGAGCCGAGTACCATACGCTTCCACAGTTGGCTCAATCATGTACGCTATGACTTGTACTCGCCCTGATGTAGCCTTCACTTTGAGCATGGTTAGCAGATATCAAGGGAACCCTGGCAAAGCACATTGGATTGCGGTGAAGAACATCCTTAAGTACCTTCGGAAGACGAAAGAATGGTTCTTAGTCCTTGGAGGGAGTGATGACTTGAAGGTGCGAGGGTATAGTGACGCCAGCTTTCAGACCGACAGGGACAACTACCGTTCACAGTCGGGCTGGGTCTTTACCTTAAATGGAGGAGCAGTGACATGGAAAAGTTCCAAGCAGGAAACCGTAGCTGATTCAACGTGCGAATCAGAGTACATCGCAGCGAGCGAAGCGTCGAAGGAGGCAATATGGCTGAAGAACTTCATTGGTGATCTTGGAGTTGTGTCGGCCATAAAGGAGCCCATGGAGATTTTCTGTGATAACGAAGTTGCGGTTGCCTTGACCAAGGAACCGAGGGATCATGGTAGATCTCGACATATCGACAGAAAATATCACTTCATTAGACATCGTGTAGAAGAAGGACAACTCGTAGTGAAGAGGATATCATCAGAAGATAACCCAGCAGACCCGCTTACGAAGGGACTGAGTAGGGTTAAGCACTTGCAGCATGCTAGGAGTATTGGGCTGAAGGATGATATTAGCATAGATTAGATAGTATTAGAAACGTATAATAGATAAATGTAATTAACATTTGATGATTAAATAAAGGAGTTTATTTATGAGTAAAGTTACTGTCACATGTTAATTGTTTAACTATTGTTTCACTTTGCATGTTTTGACTTCCAGAATAATTGAGTTTATTAGGAATAATCGAATTATTCAAATGGTCCACAATCGTTCATATGTTGGGAGTAGATATGAATGAAGATTGTCATGAATTGGTGTGTAGAGTGTCTAAATGGTGTTAGACATAGCAAGGGTTGCTGCAACGTTTATGAGTGCTTATGAACTGGTTTTGAGCATTGGAATAAACCCGCGCTTGCTGGAATCACCTTATGGAATACGATATAAAAAGGTGATCGCAAGACAATAATATCATATGGTCTTAAAACCTAGATATATGGTTTATTATTTGTTAATTGATTGTGCATTGATAATGCGAAAACGCATCAGTAACTTGATGTTATAAAACACATTGTTGTGTATAGTTGGTTAATGAATAAGTAAATGCATATAAGTCGAAGTTTATCTGTAAATTTTATCCTAAGAGGGTAGAAGAGATATCTTGGCCACTGGATGATTTGATTTGACTTATGTGCCGGGCCCGGTCAGAACTGAATTGATGTGTTCGATTAAGTTCTATGTCAAATAAATCGGAGATCGAGAAATCTAAATGCTAGACTAACCATTCCATAGTATTGTCAGCATGATATCTAACAGAGGACTGTACGATCCCTTATCTAAAGGACAAGATTGATTAGATCAGAGTTGACAGCGTCTTTGAGAGCTACGATTGCAAACCGTATTGTACTTGTATAGTTACTAGACTTATCCAAGTGGGAGACTATTGGAATAGTGTCTAAGGCTATAACTATATTCGGTGGTGCATGGTTCTTTTGGGTTGCCTTCACCATAGCAACTTGAAGGATGATTTGTTAAGAGAGAGTAAATATTATAAGGAATAATATTTGGCTATTTGATTAATATAAGTCATAAATTAATTGGTATTAATTTGGTGACTTAAAGAGATTAATTAAATAAGAGGGTATAAACTGTCAATTGTTTGATAGTTAAACTTTAGACTGTAAATCCATTAGGATATACCTTGGACGGATTCTAAGAGCTTTAGGATAGCTCAAATCGTCCATAGGGTTATCTATGGAATGGATTTGGATAGCCTTAAGAGAAGATTATCCAATTAGGGTTTAGGGTGAAGCCCTTAAGGAGTCTAATAGTATAAATAGCCCCTATGGGTGAGGGAATTCGACACACAACCTTAAGCAAGGAACCTCTGGCCGAATTCCTCCCCTCTCCTCTCTCCTAAATCATCTTGCTTGCTATTGGTGTTTGTAAGCCATTAGAGGAGTGACAATTGTGACTCTAGAAGCTCCAAGACAAACAAGATCAACAAGGAATTCAAAGGTATGATTCTATATCTGTTTCAATATTGTTATTTAACCTAATTAGCCATTATAAGTCTTGGATTCAAAAGCATGTTTATTAGAAAGCCTAGATCCAAGCATTAGGGTTTTGCATGCGCACATAGGAAAGTTCTTATGGCTAAAACCCATCACTTTTTGGACTTTTTAATATCGAAGTTAATTTTATTAACTCAAAAATGTTTACAATACTTGACCTATTAGGCCATTACAAAGAGTTGAAATATCGGGTTGTCACATCATCCCCCCGTTAGAGGGAATTTCGTCCCGAAATTCAAAGTAAGAAAACACTTGTGGATTAGGGAAACATATGTGGGTACTTGCGTCGCATCTGATCTTCGCGTTCCCAGGTGAATTCAGGTCCTCGCTTTGCATTCGAGTGGACCTTCACGATGGGGATGCGACTTTTCTTGGATTGCTTAACCTCTCGGTCTATGATTTCTACTGGTTCCTCCACGAAGTTGAGGCTCTCGTTGATCTCGATCTCGTCGAGTGGGATTACAAGAGTCTCGTCGGATAGACGCTTTTTCAAGTTAGATACGTGGAATGTAGAATGTACGTTACGAAGTGCGCCTGGTAGGTCGAGTTTGTAAGCTACGGGGCCGACTCTTGCAAGAATCTCGAAAGGCCCTATGTACCTCGGATTAAGCTTCCCACGCTTGCCGAAGCATATCAAGCCCTTCCAGGGTGAGACTTTGAGAAGGACTCGGTCTCCCACCTGAAATTCAAAAGGTTTCCTTCGTTTATCTGCGTAGCTCTTCTGTCGGTCTCTAGAGGCTTTCAATCGTTCAAGGATTTGAACGATTTTCTCTATCGTTTCCCGAATGATCTACGGACCGGTGAGAGTACTGTTGGAAGCTTGCCCCTGGCTAATTGGGTATCACCCACCTCAGCCCAGCACAGAGGGGATCTGCACTTTCGGCCGTAGAGAGCTTCAAATGGAGCAGCCTTGATGCTCGTGTGATAATTGTTATTATAGGAAAATTCGACGAGGGGTAAATGGGTATCCCACACTTTTCCAAAGTCAATTACACAAGCACGCAACATATCTTCTAAAGTCTGGATCGTCCTCTCACTCTGTCCGTCGGTCTGTGGATGGTAGGCTGTGCTCATGTCCAGCCTTGTTCCTAGGGAATGTTGCAGTGATTGCCAGAATCTTGAGGTGAACCTACTATCTCTATCGGAGATAATGGATATAGGCACACCATGTAGCCATACGATTTCCCTAATGTATGTTCTAGTTAGTTTCTCCATCTTGTCGGTTTCTTTGATAGGTAGGAAGTGTGCAGACTTGGTCAATCTATCGACGATGACCCATATGGTATCAAGTCCACCCGCTGTCTTGGGCAACTTGGTTATGAAATCCATAGTGATCCGCTCCCACTTCCATTCCGGGATCTCTGGTTGTTGTAATAAACCAGAGGGCTTATGGTACTCGACCTTAACCTTTGCGCAAGTAAGGCATTTACTCACGAAGGTAGCAATCTCTACTTTCATATTAGGCCACCAGTATAACTTTTTAAGATCCAGATACATCTTATCTGAACCTGGGTGGACGTAATACCGAGTGTTGTGCGCCTCGGTCATGACCAAGTCTCGGAAACCACCGTGTTTCGGTGTCCAGATCCGGTTCATGAAATATAAGGCTCCGTCACCCTTGGCTTCTAAATTCTTGTCCATTCCTCTAAGGGATTCTTTCGTCACATTTTCAGGTTTCATGGCTTCAAGTTGAGCCTCCTGAATTTGCTTAGACAAGTGTGAATGGATGGTTATTGACAATGACTTGATTTTGCGACCAGAATATTCCTTCCAACTTAGGGTGTCTGCTACTACGTTGGCTTTATCCGGATGATAACGAATATCGCATTCGTAATCACTAAGTAGCTCGACCCACTATCGTTGTCTCATGTTGAGCTCTTTTTGATCGAAAATGTGTTGTAAAATCTTGTGATCGGTAAAGATAGTGCTCTTCGTTCCATACAAGTAATGTCTCCAGATCTTCAGAGCAAACACCACTGCTCCTATTTCAAGATCGTGGGTCGTGTAGTTAACCTCGTGTGTCTTCAACTGTCTCGAGGTGTAGGCGATGACCTTACCTCGCTGCATCAGGACACATCCGAGCCCTTGATTCGATGCATCTCAATAGACTACGAAGTCTTATATTCCTTCGAGAAGGGATAGTATTGGTGCGGTGCACAAGGCTCGTTTGAGTGTTTGGAACGCTCTTTCTTGTTTCTCTTCCCAGTCAAAGGCCACGCCTTTCTGGGTTAGGGTTGTAAGAGGTTTTGCTATTCGAGAGAAGTTCTGAATGAATCTGCGGTAGTAGCCAACGAGACCTAGAAATTGACGAATTTCTGTAGGCGTCTTAGGTGCTGACCAGTTCACAATGGCTTTAATTTTGGATGGGTCCACGTGGATTCCCTCTTTGCTTACCACGTGTCCTTAGAATTCGACTCTCCGGATCCAAAATTCACATTTCGAGAACTTCGCATAAAGCTTCTCTTTTTGTAATGTCTCTAGAACTTGTCGCAGGTGATC
This sequence comes from Lactuca saligna, assembly GCF_052625555.1. Classification (NCBI taxonomy): domain Eukaryota; kingdom Viridiplantae; phylum Streptophyta; class Magnoliopsida; order Asterales; family Asteraceae; genus Lactuca; species Lactuca saligna. The sequence goes on from NC_136425.1 coordinate 141,360,236, forward strand.
GCCATGCTCTTTCTTACTTCAGGAGTAGATCAGGATGTCGTCAATGAAAACGATGACGAACTGATCCAAGTAAGGTTGGCATACTCTATTCATCAGATCAATGAAGACTGCGGGCGCATTGGTCAATCCGAATGGCATCACCACGAACTCGTAATGTCCGTAACGAGGTCAGAAGGCTGTCTTCGGCACATCCTCCTCTAGCACTCGTAACTGGTGATATCCGGATCTCAGATCAATCTTAGAAAAATAGTTCACCCCTTGCAGTTGGTCGAATAGATCATCTATGCCAGGCATAGGGTAACGATTCTTGACCGTCAGTTTGTTGAGTTCTCTGTAGTCAATACACATACGGAATGATCTGTCTTTCTTCTTAACGAACAAGACCGGTGCTCCCCAAGGTGAGAAACTCGATCTTATAAAGCCCTTGCTGAGCACTTCGTTAAGTTGACCAGAGAGTTCCTACATCTCAGCTGGTGCTAAGCGGTAGGGCGACTTGGCTACTGGGGTAGCTCCTGGGGCTAAGTCAATTCTGAACTCGACCTGTCGTTGCGGAGGTAACCCGGGTAGTTCTTCTGGGAAAATGTCGGGGAAGTCGCTCACTACAGGGATGTTCTTTAGTTCTTTTGTTTCGAGGCTCGTGTCGATGACATGAGCAAGGAATGCATGGTATTCCTTACGCAGATACTTCTGTGCTTGAATACTTGATATGATGCGAAGACTTGCACCGGGTTTGTCGACGTAGACTATAAGAGTTTTGTTAGACGGAAGGTTTAGACGGACTGCTTTCTCGTAGCACATGATTTCGGCGCGATGAAGGCTTAACCAATCCATGCCAATGATAACGTCGAAACTTTTTATTGAGACTGGCATGAGGTCGATTGGGAATGAATGGTTATCTAGAGTTAGGGTACAACCTAAGTATATGCTACTCGTACATTCAGTTTTTCCATTAGCCATTTCTACTGTGAATAGTTCTTTAAGTGCGTGCGGTGGTTAATTAAGCATGCGAGCAAATTTATGGTTTACGAAGCTTCGCTCCACTCCACTATCGAATAGAATGCATGCATAGGAGTCATCGAGGAGGAACGTACCAGTCACCACTGTCGGGTCAGCAACTGCTTCCCCGTGGCCTATAGCTAGTACCCTTCCCGCTCCACTAGCATTCTTTGCTTTGGGGCAGTCCCTCTTATAGTGGCCTGCTTCGCCACATCCATAGCAGGTCGGGCTCGCGTCAGAGCCAAGGATTTGGTTGATAGGTCGTGCCGGGGACTTACAGAAACGGACGGTGTGTCCTTTCCTATTGCAGTTAGAGCACTGCATTTCACGACAGGGGCCGTTGTGGTGGTAGTTGCATTTGTTGCACTTGGGCGAACTTCCAGCATACCCACCCACCGGAGCAGTAGTAGCAGCGGCAGGGGTTATTGCAGCATGTATTGCCACAATTTGCTGCTTTTTGGCAGCCTGTTGCTTCTTCTTTTCATCCCAGAATTTCCGCTTAGTATCAACGGGTTTGGAGGGTTCCGGGATGGCTAGGGTGGTTGTGGTTGTAGGGGTTTTGACTCCATGGTCAATGAGTCGTTGGGCCAATCGTTTGGCACTGTCGAAGGTAGCGGGGTTTGATGCTAGAACATTCCCCTGATACGAAGGCACTAGCCCCCATATGTACCTCTCGATCTTCTTCCCCTCGGTGGGAACCATATTGGGGCAGAGGGCCACCAGCTCGCTGAATCGAGCAGTATAAGCAACCATGTTGGTGCCCTTCATTGTTAGGTTCCAGAGTTCCTGCTCCAGTTTCTGGATCTCACCCCTCGGGCAGTATTCCTCAGTCATGAGGTCTTTCATTGTTTCCCAGCCTATGTCGTTGGCTACAATGAGAGTTAGTGCCTTAACATGGCCGTTCCACCATGTCAGGGCCTTTCCTTCAAAGATGCATGCGGCGTACTTGACTTTACTCGCCGCAGGGCATGAACAGATTTCGAAGACTGATTCAGTCTTCTCGAGCCATCGCGAGAGGGCAATGACCCCGCCGGTGCTGTAAAAAGGCTTCGGTTTGCAATTTGTGAAATCCTTGTATGAGCACTCTCTCGAGTGCACAGGGGTTTCAACCGGGGTTGATTCCATAGGGGTTCCACCTCTGCTGGCATCAGAAGAGTGATACTAAGCCATGGTAGTTGCCACTGCTGCAGCTATGGCAGCATTCAGGGCTACAGTATCGATGACCGGAGGCGTATTCCTGGGAGATTTGCGAGGAGGCATCTTTCAACTATAAGTTTATAAAGATAAGAAAATGGTAAGAATCAATTTGTAAGCAACGTGAGAGTGACACATGGACTAACTAACCATAGCCCAACAGTTGAATGAGTGTTTGAAATCACAATAAGAAATATTAGTAGGAAAGCACAAGTGTATAGATTTTTCCCACAGATGAGATAGATTTCAATGATACTGGTATTACTGATGTAAAGTTTGATAGTTCTTACATTCCTAATTAGAGTACTAAAAGTTAGGAATATTTTACAGACAAGTGCTACTTAGAGCACAGATGTTAAAGGCTATTCTTTAATCAAAATACAGAGATGTACTAAACATCACCTAACGGCGATGGGAATTCCTCGGGAGAACCCTAAGGTCTCTCATTTGACGGACCACCTCTTGAAGGTGTCGCTCATGAGCCCTTTGACGAGCTCGAAGTTCCATGACTTCTGCTTGAGAGGCAACCAGATGTTGCTGTAGGGTTTCATTGGTTCTCCGGGTCCGTTCCATGTCTTCTTCAAGATGGCAGATGCAGACTGTGTTGACACCTGAGTTGGCATCAATCTCCATGACCCGGTCGATGGCTGCTCGACCTTGCTCGACATTACGAGCTATTCCCGGATAATGACAGGCAGAGCTCGGTCAGTAGAGCCACCATCGCTGACGTTGTAAAAGCTTCGGTCCCCAAAGTATGGTAAGGGTTGACCCTGTTCATTACTCCAGCGATTCAAGTTGTTTGCCCACAAGGGAGTAGGACTTGGAAAAGCTGGTCGAGGGTTGTTGTTCGGGGCTTGACCTACGAGCGGTAGGTTGTTGTCTTCAGGTTCAGAGTCGGATCCATTAGAAAAGCCTTATGCGAGGTGATCATCCAAAGGGATTGGATGCTCAATTTCGGGCTCTTCATCGATCCACACGGCATTGCCTTCATTTGGAAAGTACGGGTCGCCGTGTTGGAATCCAGCCATTTAGATCTACGCGAGAAGAGAGGTATAAGAATATTGTATACGTGTAACTAGTAGTACAAAATACACCTATAGTATTTAAAGTTTAAGTTCTATTGATCTTTTTGTGGCATTGTTGGTAAGTTTTTAGACTTGTTAACACATCACGACCATTCTAGGGCATATGCTAATCACTCCTCGGACCAGCATAGTTGATCAGGCTACCCCTGTATACTCAGAGGGTTCTCCCCCACTTGGATCCGGCTAATTCCTTACTGCTCACTGGTCTAAAGGATTCCCCAATCATCCTTCCATGAAAAGGGGCAATCCGCTACCCGCCTACGTTTACCTCTATTGGCGCTCCAACTAATCCTTACCAGATCCAAAACATAATATTATTATCAGAGTAAACATTCCCAGGCTAACTGATTATGGTGTGTGCACTGCAACCTCTCCGAGCTCCTCCTTTGAAAACCAAGTACCTGAAACCAAAAACTGAAAGCGTAAGCACGAAGCTTAGTGGGCTCCCTCAAACTACCACGTACCATACAATAACATATAAACCACATACTGGTCCTTGGGCACTACATCGGACCGAGGTTCGAACTAACTGGGGCCTTGCCCCCTGCATCAGACCGAAGTCCGGAATATGACTGGGACCTTGTCCCCTGCATCAAATCGAAGTTTGGACTAACTGGGGCCTTGCCCCCTGCATCAGACCGAAGTCCGAAAACTGACTGGGACCTTGGCCCTTGCATCGGACCGACGTCCGGAACTAACTGAACATAGCATAACATAAACATATCAAGTAGCATGAACACACATATACTGCATACTACATCGATTCGTAGCCCGGAACACATAACACAAAAATCTTGTCTGAGCCACGAAGGCATCAAACATACTAACTACAGCATCAGACCGAAGTACGGAAACTACTTCTAGCTAAACGGTCCGACATTGTGGCCTTAGACCCATTCCTACCGGAAGGAAACTCACCTGCACCGCTGAAGTTCATGCTGATACCCTTCTGACTGCTATCAGGCAACTCTCGAACTGCTGCTCCAAAAAACTCCCCGATCTACTAATACCAAATATAAGACTTAGTCCTAAACTGCCCTTCAATCAGTCAAACTAAGTTAAAGTCAAAGTGATGGTCAAAGTCAACCTTCCAGGTTCACCCTACTCGCCGAGTCATCCTACTAACTCGCCGTGTTCATAAGCTCAGAAACCCCTTTCAATCTCGACTCGACTCGTCGAGTCAGACCATGACTCCCGAGTCTACTGATTTCCGATTTCTGACTTGCTCCACTTACCGAGTCTCCATTCAACTCACCGATCCGAGTCTCAACTAGAAGGGTTTCGGGTTTTCCGACCTGACTCGCCGAGTCCAAGAACAGACTCGCCGAGTCTATGGAAATCTTCAACAGACTCTCCGAGTTGTTCTTCCAACTCTTCGAGTTCCTGCCTATCTTCATCCAACTCGCCGAGTCCACCCATGTGACTCGCTGAGTCTCTTCAGTTCTTAATCCATTCAGTGGCTTTTCGAGCCATGCAGGGGCTCCAAATCATAAATCCATACTTCCAAAGTCCATTCCCCATGTAAAGTTGCAAACTTTACGTATAACTAAGGAGATCTAGGCTCAAAACACTCTAGGGAAAGGTTTTAAGACAACCATGCTTCATCTACACCCCCAAGACTGATACTTTATGACTTTCTAGGCCAGAATACTCTTAGATCTGAAGTAACAACTTCAGATCTGGGCTCTAACTCGAAATGGTTCAATAACATTGCATAAGAGTCCCAAATCTCACAATCAAGATTGATTTACATGCAAAAGAGGGAAGGTAACGACTCCTTACCTTGAATTGCTCTGGAAAGGCCCTCAAACTCTGGATCTACTGCAAACCCTTGAATTGCCAATGGTTCCTTCCTTCCTTCTTTCTTAAAATCACCCAAAAAAAGGCAAGAAACTTGAATGAGCAATAATGGGGGCTTAGGGTTTCGGTTTCTGAATGAGAAAGGCTATATGGAACCCTATTGGAGAGAATAAGATGCTTAAATAGTGCCCAAAGTTCCAGATTTAGGGTTTCCCTCTTCAGACCGTACTCGTCGAGTACATACTCCAACTCGCCGCGTCGGTCACTTACTTTACACTAGGATCCCGCTTCGACTCGCCGAGTTCCTCCCTGGACTCAACGAGTCGACCCTCTTTAACTTATGGTTTTCCTTTCCTTTCTTGACCTTTTCTAATTTCGGGTGTTACACATCCCCATCCCCAATGGGTATCGGGGATCCCCAATGGGTAATCAGTGATTTTTCCCCGTTACAAAGTTTTAAACTATTATGAAAAATAAATCATAATTATATATTAACCAACAAAACAAAAACTAATAGAACTAATATAAAACACTATAATCACTGAATGTATTCAATCACAAACAATAACATTCAAGGTTACAAATTAAATCATTTTTTCAAAAAAATACATAAAAAGTCTTCCCAAAACTATATGTTCGATTGTTAAAAAACCTTACTTTGTCTATTGAACATTTGCTTATGCATTATTGAAAATAAAAACATAAATAAAACTATATATATATATATATATATACATATATATATATATATATATATATATATATATATATATATATATATATATATATATATATATATATATATATATATATATATATATATATATCAGGTATCTATCGGGGCTAGTTTCGGGTACGGGTATGGGTACCCGACAAGTAGAACCATCCCCATCCCCATCCCTGCTTTTTGTATTCGGGTAATACCCATCCCCGTCCCCATCCCCGGTTAACTCGGGGATTTACCCGGTTAACTTGGGTTAGGGTTTCGGGTACCCATTGGGTATGGGTTTTTTTGTCATCTCTAATTGTGACTCATTACGACCATTCACATCCAGTTGCAACTAGTCGCAACTAAGACTTGGTTTGAAAATTAAGAGGCTCCCTTTCGTATTTGTATCATCCCCACATCCCCGCCTTTTTGAAAGGAATTGTACTCAATTTCGAGGGGTAAAAACTATGTTGTTCAACAAAGTCCATCTTTTCTTCAATTTTGTTCAGATCAACAAAATCGATTTCTTCAACAGTTGCTTTATCAATTTTGTTTTTAGCCACACAATTATTTTCTTCAATGACTTCTTCATTCCCATCGAAATCAACAACATCATACACTGGGGTCTTGTACTATTCTTCTTCAAATTCACGAGTTTCTTCAAGTACAATTTCACCTAATCATTCTTCTTCTTCCATCGATTCATTATTATCTTCAGTCACAACAACAGATTCCTCAATCACAATAATAGTTTCTTCCAACCATTCTCTATTCTCAGTCATAACCACTTTCTTTTGCATTGATTCTGAAATTTTAGAAATAATCATGATTGATTTTTGGAGCATACTTTTCTCTGATTTTTCGCTTTAGATCTTCCCATGACGAGATCTTCTTCTCCCCTTTACGAGTTCTTCTATCCTTTAGTCTGTCATACCAAATTGAAGCTTCTGCCCCAAACCTAAGTATCGCATATTTACATCTTATCTCATCACTTAACCCTTTGGACTCAAAATTTTCTTCAATCTTCTCCTCCTAGTCCAAATATTTTTCTGGATCTGTTCCAGCCATGAATTTAGGCAGTTGATTCACATTGATATCCTCAACACTCCTTGGCTGCTATCTTTGAGGCGGATCTTCAACGATTTTTCTTACGGCCTAACGAAGTTTATAAAGAACAATAGGATCTTTCTAATCCATCTGAACCGATCTCTGAAAACAAAACTGTAACACTGAAATCAACAAGCTCAATAGAAATTTCGGCTTTAACAAAACTCAATGGTTTTTTTTAACACGAGAGAAAAAATCAAAACTGCAATCTTCAAAAAAGATCGGTAGGAATTTTTATCTTTAATACCACATATGATACGAATATGACAATATGATACCACGTATGATACGAATACAAGGGGGGGGGGGGTATTTTGTTTTTGGGTTTTTATTTTTTTATGAACACAAAAAAAAATAAGAAACAAGAACAATGAAAACTTGCTCGACAAGAAAGCAAGAAAAAGATAGATTTGATAAACAATGTAGACCTATAGATTGAATATCAGTGAAGAAAAAGTAAGACCTGTAGATTTCAATTCGAATCAACCTAGAATACGCATCCTAGAATTAACAAAGGGGGCGAGTACGAACTCAACATAACAAATTTCTTCAAAATCCGATTCATTCATCAATAATCAAAATGTTGGACATTAGGGGCTATTTATAGCCTAACAACGATTACAAAAATAAAAGGAAACTAATAGATAATAGGAAATTATTAAATAAAAAGGAAACTATTAAATAAAGTCTTAAAATAACTTAAAACGTCACTAGAATCTTCAGCTCTAGCCCACACAATTAACCATGCAAATCCATAATACCATTGATCCCAAATAGCCTTCACACCCAACAACTTGCACCATCCTATTAGAACCACCATGTAAGAACCAATCCATCGGAACCAATGGGAGCTCAATGGTCACGAAGTTCCATTGGTATTGGACCCATTGTGAGAATCGCATCCAAGTATGATAATTGCAATCTGATAATGCTCTGAGGTTCGCATCCAGTCGCACCGATAATATTAAAATGCAATTCGTTCCGATGGTTCAGAACCAGTCACAACCAATTGGAATCACATCCAACCTCGTTCTGAAATGGCTTGCGTTCACATTGCATCCACTAGTGACTATGATGGATTGTGATTGTTCGCAGTCAATCGCATCCAGTTGCAACCAACATCCGTTTCACATCCAATAGCCCACTCGGACTCAACGCCCTTCTTGGAGTTTAACCATTCACATTAAAAACCTTCAAAGGCTTGCATTCAGATCCCAAAACAATGGATTGCGACTCATTGCGACCATTCACATCCAGTTTCAACCAGTCGCAACTAATACTTGGTTTGGAAATTAAGAGGATGCCTTTTGCATTCGCATCAGATGGTCAAAATCAAACCACACCATCTTTTAATGAATAAATAAAAGAACTAGATGGTAAATATGGAGACTCAGATACAGATAAGCGTGGATTTATATTTGGAATGGAAAAATCGAATGGCATCCCTCTAGAAAAAAGCAACCACAAAATAGAACCAGCGATAGCTAACTAATTCAACATTCTGTGATGTCTCTATTTTTTCTGACTAATATCTATTTTACTCATGAATCTGACAGAGAAAAAATATAGGGTAAGATCTGAGGAAGAAGACGGTTGAACGTAACATCCCCTAGGATCAATCTTCTTGCAAAGTAATTTGAAGAAAATCTGATGGTGGTGAGTAAGATGTTGTCGCTGGTAGTGTTTGTAAGAGGTGGTTGGTAGTGACAGGTAAGTGGTAGTTGTAAAAGGTGGCATGGGGAATAGTTGAAGGTGGTGTGTAAGGTTCAGATTAGGTTTCTTTTATGAGTTGGAAAATAAAGAAGAAAAACATTTGGGCTTAATATCATTCTTACTATAAAACTTTCATCATTTAATTTAGGGGAAATCTACTAGAAAGTTCTTATGTTTAGGCCTCATAATCAATTTAGCCCTTATCTTTTTTTAGTCAATTAATTCCTAAACACTGGCCAACTTAATCAATTTCGGGACAATAATCGGCCACCCGGTAAAAAATAACTCGTTAAATCCATTCGTGGCACTTTATGTGGACTATGACATGACATCCAAGGGTTAATAAATGATCCCCTTTCAGTAAAAGAGGGTTTTATTCATTCGTAAAGTCTTGCAGCCATGGAAAAATGAAAGAATCCAAAGGAATTATGGTTTTTTAAAGAGCTTGTTATGGTGTATCGGAAGGTAATCTCCATAACATTCTAACTCACCGATTCCTATAATTTATGTAAGAGGCAGTAATATTTTTCCCTATATGTTATTGCAGAGTCATACATGGAGGAAACAGATTATGATACAAATGATTATGAGGAGGAATTGCTCGACACTAAACTCATCAAATTTACATTGCAAGAAGATTTCAAACCAAAAGGGATGGATATGTGCAAGGATGAATTCATGAATATTTTGTCTGATAATGAAGCTGATGAATACAATGGCAATAAAGACGTTGAGAATGACATTACGAATGATGATAGCGATAATGACAATACATATGAAGAGGTAGATGGGTTTGTTTCAAAGGAGGAAGTTATTGATCCATCAGGTGCAAATGGCCTAGATTTGGGAGATGAGGGTGGTGTACAATACCCTATTCACAATTTATCAGTTAAGTGGAATAGGATCAAACCCATTCATGGTGAACGGTATGAATATCATCATCAATTGAAACATTGTTCTACCAATTATCCTATTCGTACTTGTTATAGTATAACATTTTTAAAATGTGACAATGTTAGATTAGTTGCTAGAAGTGGTTCTAAAAGTATGGTTGTTGATTGTCTATTTAAAGTGTATGCTTCCTAGATGACTCGAGAAAGATCTTTTTAGATCAAAACCTTGATAGATGAGCACAAATGTGTTAGAAGGAAAACACATAAAGAATTTGAAGAATAATGAAGAATTTCTTGCAATGCTCATGAATCAAATGAATACGTAAAGAGGTTAACTGTGAGCAATTTGGGTATTTATACGTAGTGGAACGGTAAACTTTTATTTGGAATATGAATAGTATGGGATTATAGAAGAGAGAAACCACCAAAGTCATGTCATTATTTCCCATCTAATCCCACATTATGCTTGAGTACCACACCCATCACATTAAAGAGGTCCAAAAGAACTTTCCAGCTCAGCATATCTTCAACAAAAATTAAACAACTATGCTCCAATATGTTTCCAAAAAATTATTTCCATAAAAAAACAAAATATCTACTCGCAATATAGAAACATGCCAATTAAACACTAAGTCCACCCTTCAATACTGCCTATATTGAAATAGTATCTATTGGAATTACAACCATTGTTACCTCAAATAGAATTCCATATCATAACCAGAATAGGGTAAAGAAGAGTTTCATCACAACCATGGTAATAATGATTGGAATCATAAACCATAATTGCTAAAATCGTGGTTCAAGTAGGTTGTACTTGAGACCTCGAGGATTTTAAGTGCAAGAGTGTTCCAAAGAAATATATATAATTTTTTATAGGAATTTGTGATATCCAAAATAAATTTTGATATGAAAGTAGTGTGATCCCGGGCAAATATTCTCTTCCTTTAAATCCAAGAGAGACCTACAAGTGTCAATGTGGTTTCCTATTGAATTACAATCGTCAACTTGTTTGAAAGTCACAAATTATGTCTTTTGATTGGTTTAGAAAGAATGCTTGTTTCCAAACATATATGCAACTTAATATAAGTGTAGTGGTATGAAAAATGATGACTAGTGTAACAAATTCAAGCAAGTATTAGTAAGATATGAGTGACAAAAGGATTGAAAATGTTCAGCTGAAAATCTCATAAATCAAAAAATAAAATTTGGATCCATTTGGAAGAAACGATTTGGAATAAAGCAGTCTCATTAAGATCTCACAAAAGAATGAATTATTAGATTTTGAACATTATATTGAGGCATGTTGAAACACAAAGCGTTTCTTCCTTAATTCATAGTTTCATGCTAGTGTTTTGTAATTTACTGTCAATTCATTACTTTCATGCTAGAAATGTTCAATTCACCGTCAATTCATAATGGTTTAGAAATTGTGAAACCTATGATCAAGTTGGTTTAAACCTGAGACGTCATGGGTTTCAAATATTAGTTAAGAAGAATCGTAGTACATCTATTATTGAAAATTAGTGACCAAGCAGATATCTCTAAACTCTGAACATGTGTAAAGAAAGTTAGCTCGATGATTTCTACTAATACAACCTATTGTGAAGCAATTCTTTGAATCAAGAAATTTCTTTAAGGCTTGACAAACACAAAATCAATGAGGCTTAGGACAACATGCTATAACATGCTTAGATACATTGAATTTTCATGGAATTGCGACCCATAAAATGTTATCCGTCAATTCCTTAGTTGCATACATGAACAACATGTGTTCACTGTAAATTCCTTTTTTCTTTTCAGACTAGAACAAATTAATGTTCATGAAAAGAAATCGTTTTGGTTTTTCAAAATTTTAAAGAAAAAGAAATATATTTGGATTTTTTTTAAAAATTTATAAAAACACAAAATATTTTTGGATTTCTAAAAATCGTAAGAAAGAAAAATATTTTTAGATTGTAGAAAATTTATAAGAAACAAAACCAGAACTACGATGTGCTATTACTGATCACAAGTCAACGCATATGTATATCAACATACATATCTAAAAATGAAAAAAAAAAAAAAAAATAAGCTACGACAGCTTGCGAAAGATCGCAAGAAGTCACAGATAAACAATAACTATCAGAATTGAGAAAATAATAATATGTGTTCACTGTCAATACCTTTTTTTAGATGAGAACAAATTAATGTTCAACAAAAAAATCTTTTGGTTTTTTCAAAATTTTAAAGAAAAATAAATATATTTGTATTTTTCAAATAGTTTTAGAAATACGAAATCTTTTTTTTATATATATTTGAAAATTTTAGGAAAGAATAGTATTTTTGGATGTTGCAATGGATTATGAAATATGTGAATCACACTTTCTGTATGACAGTAAAATTGGATCTTTTCTTGCATAGACTGTAATCGTGTTGTTGACTTTGAATCCAAATTATTTGCGATGTGCAAGAAGCAAAAACAATATATTGAGATTAATGAAACACATGTTTGCTTCTTTGATTGCCAACTTACCTGTTACCAATCAATAAATTGACATCCACCTATCGTACTTTTATTATAATGTCCACACCCACCAATATATGCATCAGAATAAGCCTACACAAAGAACCCATTATTAGAAAGATACCACAACCCTAAAGAAGTGGTTCTGTGAAGATATCTAAAAATGTTCTACACTGTAGTCATGTGAGATTCTCATGGATTTCCTTGCTATCTTGCACATTAAAAAAAAGCATTATGTTAGGTCTACTAGATGCTAAATAAAGTAATGACCCAGTCATCTATCGATACAAAGTAAGATTAGTATTTGGTTTATCAAGCGATGACATAAGCTTAGTTACGAACAATATAGGTGTTTTGACTTTTGTATCTTCGTTCATGCAACACTTTGTAAGCAAGAACTTTGTGAAATCTTCCTGGTTTAGGATAGTCCCCTCTTTGCCTTTTATAATATTCAATCCAAGTTAATTGGACCCATTAAGCTCATATCAAACTTAGTTTCCATTATTTTTTGGAATTCAGCAGTCAACATAGGATTTGTTGAACCGAAAATGATATCAATAACATAAATTTGGACAATCGTCAAATGACTGCCATCCTTTTTCCGAAAGAATGTAGGGTTGAAAGAACCTTGTTTCAACTTAGATTGCTTAAGAAAACGAATAAGAGTTTCATACCATGCATGTCGAGCTTCCTTAAGACTATACACAACTTTATCAGGTATATAGTAGTGATCTGGATACTTTTCATTAACACCTGATGGTTGTTTAGCATAAATTGTCTCTTCAAGTTCTTCATTGAGAAAATCACAATTTACGTTCATTTGAGAAACTTCAAAATTCTTGTGAGCAATGTATGCCTTGAGAATGTTAACATATTCCAATCTTACTACTAGATCAAATGTCTCTTTGTAGTTAATTCATTCTTCCTAGCAGTATCCTTTCACTACGCTACGTGCATTGTTTCGCACATTACCTACTTTATCTAACTTGTTGTGAACGACCCATTTTAAACCTGTGAATGAAGCATTTGGAGGTGTTGGATTTAGTCGCTAAACATTATTTCATTCCAATTCACTTAACTCAGCTTACATTGCTTCAACCTAATCAGAATGATCAAGTGAAACTTTCAGTCTTTGGTTTGATTTTTGATATGAAGTAATAAAAAATACAAAATCCTTGTTTTGCATTATGCAATGCATGTTTCTCCATTTGTTGAGCTCGAGTAAGAACAATAGTTGATGTTTCACTAATTACTTGTAATTTCGGATGATTTTTTGTCTATTTGACCAATGGTGGATAATTGGAATCATATTCAAGAATAAATTTAGATTAAACTATCAGGGTAAAGATATTTTGGCTTCAATACTAAAAGAATTTCATTCCACCATTAAATAGAATATACAGGAGGAAAGTCAGGGAATAAAATAGGTAACAAAATATCTACATTTACAATAGCATTAACTGAGAATATCCCTGCATTATTTACATTGGGTTGTGTGTGCTGTAATATTCCCCCGCAATATGGAGAATCCATCGTAGACTCCGATCTTGGATCTTAGAGAGAGAAAAGGAGCTCATGACAATGAAAGGAGCTCATGACAATGGCTTTGTAAGAACATCCGCAAGTTGATCAGTAAAATTGATGTGATGAACTTTGAGGGAATCCGCAACTACTTTTTCCCGTACAAAGTGGTAGTCTAAGGCGACATGTTTCATACGCGAGTGATACACAGGATTTGCACAAACGTACGTTGCACCTGTATTGTCATAATAGATACGTGGAGCAGCCTCAAGTGAGAAACCAAGTTACTGAAGAAGGTTTTGAACCCACGATAACTCAGTTGCAGCATTGGCAAGGGCTTTATACTCCGCTTCGGTGGATGAGCGAGACACCGATTTTTGACGAGTTGATTTCCATGAGATTATGTTTGATCCGAGATACACAATATAACCTGTCTTAGAGCATCCCGCTGTGGCAACTCCTCCCCAGTCGGAGTCGGAAAAAAAGTTGTGAGCTCAAACATAGATTTCTTGTTCAAGAACAAGCCATGATACAAAGTACCTTTAAGATACCAAAGTAACCACTTGAGAGCTTGCCAATGTATTTGAGACGGGGAGTGCATGAATTGTGAGAGTTGATTAACCGCAAAACAAATATTAGGTCTTGTGAAAGCAAGGTATTGTAGCGAGCCAACAAGTTTTCTATAAGGTGTTGGGTCAACCCGTGGAGCTCCATCTTCAAGAGTGAGAATATGAGATGAGCACAGTGGAGTCGTGACTATCTTAGCACCATCCATGCCATGTTGTTTTAACATATCAAGGATGTGCCTATGTTGAGAGAGAAATAATCCATTGTTGGTGGGAATAAGTTCAATTCCCGGAAAATGATTTCGATAACCCAAATCCTTGATAGAGAAACGTGTGGTAACGGTGCCAACAAAATTATTTATAAAGTGAAGGTTGTTATCGGTCACGATTATGTCATCCACATACACCATAAAATAGCAGGTCATGCTCTCGTGATTATATATGAAAAGAGAGGCGTCCGCTTGAGATTTGTGGAAACCCGATTGGAGTAGAAAAGAAGTCAAGGAAATGTACCAAGCTCTCGGTGCTTGCTTTAAACCATAAAGCGATTTCTTTAATTAGCCGAAAAATATGAGTAGGATGTTGAGGATGTACGTAACCCGGTGGTTGAACCATGTATACTTCTTCTTGTATCTCACCATGTAAGAATGCATTATTAACGTCGAGTTGTCATAGAGAACACCCCCGTGAAAGAGCAATAGATAAAACGGTTCTAATAGTTACGGGTTTTGTGACGGGACTAAAGGTATCAAAGTAGTCCTTCCCGTACTATTGAAGAAAACCCTTAGCGACTAATCGTGCTTTATATTTAGCAATTTATCCATCCGGGTGATGTTTGATACGAAACACCCATTTACAGCCAATCGGTTGACGAGAATTACATGGAACAAGTTCCCATGTGTGTTTGTGGAGCAAGGCATTGTACTCATCATCCATAGCTTTTCGCCATAAAGGAGCTTTTGAAGCTTGTGTGTGCATAGAAGGTTCGAGTTCGGGTGAAATAGGAAGAGGGATTGTAGTATTTTGGGTTTGGTTTGCTAGTACATTTGGGAAGAGGGAGAGAGGGTGATGATAGTGGAGAGGGTTCGGTAGAGTGAAGAGAGGTGTGAGGAAAGTCTCTATTTAAGGGAGTAGGTATAGAGGATGATATGTTCATGGGCGAGGATGAGGTTGGTGAATCTTCGTTAAGTGAAACAGGAGCGAAAGATGAGGCAGTGGGTGTGGATGACAGATTTTATGCATGGAGAAAAGAAGTTTGTGTGGTAGAGGATAAAGGGACTAAGGATATGGGTGGGGATATTATGGTGGGTGTAGTATTGGCTGAGGTGGAAAAGTTCCCACATGAAGAAGTGGGGAAAAGAAATTGGTCCACTGTGGGAATAGTGATTGATGTGGAAGGGAATTTTTTTAGTGGAAATTGATTTTCTACAAATTGCACATCTCTAGAGTGGTAGAGACGACGGGTATTAGAATAAAAAAAACTTGTATGCAGACTTGTCAGATGAGTAACCCAAAAAGATGCATGGTTGGGAACGGGATTGAAGTTTTGAAGTGGAGTATGGGTTTAGCCATGGGTAGCAAAGACATCCAAAGGGTTTTAGTTTGGTGTAATTGGGAGATTGATTATAGAGACAATGAAATGGGCTTTTGGATGCAAGAATGGATGTGGGTAGGCGATTGATAAGGTAGATGGCTGTTTGGAAGGCTAGAGACCAAAAGGTAAGAGGAAGTCCTGCATAATGAAGTAAGGCAAGACCGGTCTCAACTATGTGGTGATGACAGCGCTTGACAACACCATTTTGTTCTGGTGTGTGAGGAGGGGTAGTGTAATGAGAGATTCCCATGGATTGGAGAAAAGGTACAAGTCCTTGGTACTCGCCTCCGTTGTCGGTGAAAACGGAAATAATGGGAGATCGAAAAAACTTTTCTACCAAGATTTTAAATTGTGGGAATATTTTTGAAACATCTGACTTGTGTTTCATTGGAAACAACCAAACATATTTAGAAAAATTGTCAACAAACACCACATAATAAGAATAACCGTCAATCAATTTTTGCACCCGTCCCCACACATCTGAATAAAGGAGTTGTAATGGTTTGCATGACGTGAAGGTAATTTTACCAAATGGTAACTTATGACTTTTATTCATAGCACAAGATTGACAATGCAAAGTTGAACTAGAATCCTAAAGTTTAGACGTAAGTCTTGACATATGCGTTTGAATGTACGTAGACAGGGATGGCCAAATTTGTGGTGCCACTGGAGGGGTGATGCCAAAATGGTGGAGTTGACTTGAGGATTAGGTTCAAGTAATTGATGTAGTAAACATCATTAATGTTCTCCCCCCGCATGAGAGACGCCCCCGTTTTGAGATCCTTCACAAGAAATTGAAAAGGAAAAAATTCAACGGACACATGATTAGTACGACCTAAATTTGCAACAAAAATAAGATTTTTTTCGAAGTTTGGGAACACAAAGTATGTTAGGCGAAGCTAGTATTTTAGATGGAGTGGAGATATTAGTTGAACCAATGTGTGAGATGGAAAGATATGTAGCATCACCAAGATGAATTTCATCCGGATCCCCATACTCGGAGACGGATTGCAGCGAGGTCGGTCGAGAGATAAGGTGGTGTGATGCTCCACCATCAAACATCCATGGTTAAGATGTAGCATGTGATCCAGGGGAAGTAGCATTTGCGATGGGAGATGATGTCAGGATATTGAAGCTGATGTTGTTTTCAGTCAAAAACTTTGCAAGTTTTCGACACTCTCGCGTGTCGTGACCTGGGATATTGCAAAATTGGCAAAAACAAATTGTTCCTGTTGGGACGATTTGAGAAGCCCCCTTTTGTGTTGTGAGTCCTTAACTGTGAGAATTTGGGTTGGAGGAGTCGGTTGATGAACGAGACTGAGGGAGACCGGATTGTCGCTGTGAGAAATTTGTAGTGGAAACTAGAGGAACAATAGGTTCTTTTTCTTGAAGAGATCTTTCAAAATTAGTTAATTTGTCGAAGATTTCCGGGTACGTAACCGATTGTTCACGGACCTTCAAGGATGCAATGATCGGGTTGTATTCATCACCAAGTTGACTGAGTATATGAACAAGGAGATCTTCCTCATTAACAGGGCTTTGGGAAAGAGCTAATTCGTCGGCTATAGAGCACATTTCATTCAGAAATTCTGCAATCGGTCGACTCCCTTTAGGATTTTTGGCAAGTTTGGATTTCAATGAAATAATTTGTGAACGGGAAGTACTAGCATAGCTTGTTGTTAGGCGATTCTAGGCTTCTTTGGTGGTGGAAGCGGATGCGATAACAGGTTGAATGAAATCAGAGCTAGAACCAAGAATTGCTGAGAACAAAATCTGGTCTTGTCGATACCAATTTTCATATGTAGGATCAGTTTTTTTCGGTGGATTATTGGTGAGGAAATCATCAATTTCGAGTCCAATAAGAGTGGACTGAATTTGTTTGCGCCATACAAAGAAATTTGTGGCTGAAAGTTTGATCGGAAAGTGATTTGTGGCAGTGAGATGGATTAAGGTTTTTGGGGGTGCCATGGAAGGAGTATTGCAGGAAGAAGATAATGGAGAAGAAGGATCTGATGTACTCGTTGGAGCTTCAGAGGGCTCTAATACCATATCAGGGTAGAGATATTTTGGCTTCAATACTAAAAGAATTTCATTCCACCATTAAATAGAATATACAGGAGGAAAGTCAAGGAATAAAATAGGCAACAAAATATCTACATTTACAACAGCATTAACTGAGAATATCTCTGCATTATTTACATTGGGTTGATTGTGCTGTAATATAAACTTCTTAAGTTTTTGATTAATCACCATTGTCTCTAGTTTATTGATTCTCCCCATGATTATGATCACTTGAATTCTCCCCTATGTATAATTATCAGATAAAGGATTCTCCCCATGGATTTGATTATCTTAAGTTGTTGTATCAACAATTGGATTTTCATAAGAAGTAGGATCAGTTTCACATTTGTGAGTCATCAGAATTTCCATGTTCTCCCCTTCTACTGGAATACTTAAATCTTGAAAAGTAGTAAAAAGGCTTCCACAACTCATCTTCTTGATTAAAAACCTCTTTTGTCTTAGAAGAAATGGCACGGACAGGTTCATCAATGAAATATAAGAAATCAACATCAAAATTATTAATTGGAATAGTACTAGAACACGATGAAGGAAAATTTTCTTTACATTATTTAACATCTTTCAAGAATGATTTAATATATTTTTCATAAAAAGTAACATAGTAGCTTCCTTCAAATTTCCTTGATTTCTTATTAAGAACACGATAAGCTTTTGAAGTAAGACAATATACCAAGAATATAGCCTCATCCTTTTTCGCATCAAACTTATTTCGATTTTTGTTTGAGCTGTATGGAAAGCACCTGGAACCAAACACATTAAAGAATTTCATATCAGGTTGACGATTATTTAATATGTCGTAAGAAGTAATTAAAAATTGCTTAATAATTTAAGGCAACATTCTTTACAAAATCTAACATTTCTTTGAGGTCTCAAAGTTCTGTTTAAGAAAGAAAAACAATGTGAATCGAGAAAAATTATCAATGATTACAAATATATAATTATTACCACAAAGCTCTCAGTTGAAGAAGGTCCACACAAATCAATGTGAAGTAGTTCAAGTGGCTCAAAAAAAGATCCTTGTCATATTTTAGAAATGGAAAACCTCGCACTAGATTACCCAAAACTAGTTTGTGGATATCTTTAAAGTTAAGATGTGAGAGCCTACTATGCCACAACCAACACTCATTTGAATTTTCTTTTGCAAGTAAACAAACCGATGGCTTTCCTTCAATGGGCTTCATATACAAAGGATATATTTCTCCTTTTCTATTTGATCTCAAAATCACTTTCCACGATTCCTTATGTGTTATTTTTGAACCTTCATCATCAAATGGCACTTTTAATCCAGTAGCTACAACTAATTGAGAAACACTTATTAAATTATGTTGTAAGACTTCAACATAAGCAACCTTACGAATCGTGAATTCTCAATTAGTTATGATGCCATATCATTTTATTTCACCCATTTCATTATTTCTATGTTTGTCTCTTCCAACATCCTTGAAAATTTTAAACTCTCTTAGTTGTGATTTCCTCTCAGTCATACAATGAGAATAGTCACTATAAATATACATTCCGAGTCATCCTATTCTTCACGAATCACCCTCACCATTAAGTTAATCTAGGAACACAAACCATCGTGGACCATTGTGAGATTTTGATTTTGGAATTATCAACATTGAAATCTTGATCTTGTTAATCCAAAATGATTTCACAATCGAAGAATTATGCATATGTTCTCCTTTTTTTTTTTTTTTTTTTTTAAACTTGAGGTTTTTTGTCACACAAATTTATCTCAACAGTTGGTGTTTTTCAATGAATGAATGATTTTGCTTTTGGAATTAGGTTTTTCAAAAATTTCTTTTCTTCTTTTTGTTTTGCCATATAGTTATTTAACCCAACATATGGGTTTGAAACAAGATTCTTTTGAACAAATATTTTTTTTGTACCATTTTTATTTGAAGAAGTACTTGGTTTGTCAACAATGTTGTTTGGTTTTTCACTTTTTGAATAAAATGAATTTGGATTAAAGTGAGGTTTTGACTTTGCAACATGTTGTGAATAATGTCTCTAATTAAGATACCTTAATGAATTGTTAGAATTATGATTTTTAGCATGATATGATGAACAAGTGCAATTATACGAACCATCTTGAGATTTAACTGAATTATTCTTTTGTTTCCAAAGTTTCTTTCTTTCTTTCATCATCTTTTTAAGTCTTGCTTTTCTTTATTTTTTCTTTTCTTTTCTATCCACTTTCTTATGATCATCTGTTTCTTGGAAATAGATTTCACATCTTAGTTGTTGAGATTACAAACACATCGAACACCAAAAATTCTAGTCAAAGGTATATATATATATATATATATATATATATATATATATATATATATATATATATATATATATATATATATATATATATATAAACCCTTTTATTTTGGTGTCGCTAAAATCAAATTCACACGGTTACAACATCGCCACGTAACCCACCCTCGGTGATCGACGCAACTTATCATTTGTTCATTATGCCGGCTCAATCCATTTCCTGTTCGCTTCTCCTTCAACGCCTCACTTCTGCACATCGACGTATCCATCGATTCCCCTTCTCCTCCAACAACACGTCCCGTTTTCCCAAAAGAAATCCGACCATATAATCCACCCAAAAAAAAACCCTAATTCCTTTCGCAAGTATTCCACCAACTCATCTCTTTCGATTATGGATTGATGTTCCAGGATTCTTCAAAATTTCATTCGGTTTTCACGTACATCGTCCCCCATACAATCCCAAATTATGAGCGTTTGATTTTATCACTGAAACAATCTACACTGGTGAATGTTTTGAACGCATAACCAAAGAGGAAGGATTCAATTGCTACATCTGTTGCCACCATGTTTTATGCATGTATGTTATCTTCACGAACTCTAATTTAATTTTGAGTTTTAGTATTTGTTAGTATTAATCCAATAGTTGGATTTTCCTTCCCCATTCAGGTTTCAATTAACAGTTTTATGACCTAAATCTACTTTTCATTTTTTCATGCGTCACAATTAAGATCATGTCAAAGGTTGTAAAGCCAAGAACCCAGAAGAAATAAAGAAATCTATGAGTTTGTTTTCATCTTTTAAATTAAAAAAAAACAGATTACCCAATCTTTTATGAAGGTTGGTGTTGTACTATCAACAATCTTTAAAGTAAGTGAAAATTGATATATATTGATTGTATGGACATTAAATAGGCATTTTACCTAAAAAGTATATCATGTTTCTGTTATTGTAGATATGCTAGTTGATGAGTCAAGTAGGAATTCAGATGTTAAAATCCCATATTTAGTTAATGAGTTTAATTTTTTTCATGAATTGAGATTGTTCTATTATATCTTGTAAAGAACCCATCATTTTCAAGAATGAAAAGGCCATCCATAACAAAAAAATGTCAAAAAGATTGTTGTTTTGACTTTTGACATTCACATTTTTAACAATTTTCCAAAATTGCAGAGAGTTGGCTTATCCACTCTGACTTTTAGATGACCCAGAGGTGATTGAAAATATATTTTAGTTTGTTTTATCAATAATACATCTTTTGTTCAGTAACATTGATGGTGAATCATTTTAACATAACTGAACAATTATTGAATCTTAGAGGAAAGTGTTAGGGACTAGGACCATGTAATGGAGCTCCTTTCTGTCTATGAAGATGATACCGTCTTCAACCAAATAAATACACAATTCATATTATGTCATTTCATTTCAGATCCTAAATATTCCTTTCACATAAAGCCAAAATGTGATTGAACCTTGTTGATATTAGGTCAAGAACAACCCTACAACATTTTGGCGGTATATTGTTACTGTATTAATGATCAAAGGTGATTATTGGTTTATAAACAGTAAATTATTTCTTTATTTTAAATCTAACATTAAACTTTTAAGATATTACTTTTTGTTTCAAAGTTTAATGATTTTCATTTGAGTTTAACAGGATAGTGTGGTACTTCCGTAGGGCAATGGATTTCCATTCATTCTTGTTTATTTATATGCATTTTTTATTACATTTATTTATGGAAAGATATCTTTAATATCACATCTGGACTACTATTGAAAAAATATGGTGATGAAGCAGTATGTTTATGACTGAATGGTGTGCTTTATTTGTAGGTGGATATGCACTGCACATGCTGTTGCAAGGTAATTATCTATTTTTTTTCCTTATTTGAGCTTACCCTATCATATGAATCATTCCATATTAACATAATCTTTCATTATAAAGAATACGATCAGGCTACAATTAAGTTTCATAGACTTGAATAGTAACGGTGTGTGTGTGTGTTTGTGTTTTGTTGGGGAAATGCTGAAGCAAAAGCGTTCAATTAAAATAAAAAGTAACAATATATCATTGGTGTTTTATCTGATATTTTTGTTTGACAGGGTTATCTTTCTACACACTTGATAGTTCAAATTAAACCTTTAATAAGAATCGAAGTTATGTCTACAAAAATATCGTATATAAGTATTAATAACAAAGCATAAAAATGAGATGCAAGACAGGATATGTGCTTCATTTAAGTCCACAAGTGCCTTATTTTGTTTAAATTCACAACTCGTTCTTGTTAATATGAACTTCCTTAGGAGGGTATTCTATAGCAATTTTTAAAGCTCTCTTTAATCAGAAATGCATGAAGTACTCATGGCTTTGGATTTTTAATTATTAGTTGTGGGAAAATGAATTATCTTATGTGGCATGTTGTAATGCTTGTATATTTATAACAAAACTATTTTATAATTTACATTTTACTTCATTGGAGAAAAATAGTTGAATTTTATTCTTAAGCGGCTTTAATTCTTAAACCGATAAAAACACCAACATATGTTTGTTCTTCAATAATTAATCTGTGAAAATATTTTGAGAGGTCATGTTGCTTATTTTGCAGCCTTACTCCATTGAATGTTAAATTGACACAGTAGAAGCTTGTGCAATTGACTTGTTTCCTCAAGAAAACAATGTGTATAGATAAATGATAGAATACAATCTTACACAATTACGTCGGTTTGTTTGTTTCTTTTTTTTTTCTTTTCTTTTTCCATATGTATTCATATCAATGTTTATAATCTTGCAGCCAATTTAGTTATAAAAGTTTCCTATGATCGTGGAGACTTTGTCCCTAGCAAAGAGATTAGAGTTGTATAAAAGTGTACAAATGAAGACTGGAGATTAGGGATGGGAGGAAATAAAATTGGGCCTTCCTTAGGAAGGCCTTTAGATTTAGCTAGTATATATATATATATATATATATATATATATATATATATATATATATATATATATATATATATATATATATATATATATCTACTCTTCACTATCCACGAAGTTTTCCAAGAAAGTCCTATTGTTTCATCACTGTTATCTATAGGTTTCGACCAAAAATGATTATCACAAGAAACATCATTTTTAGCTTTTACTATAGATGTCAAGTCATTAGTGTCCGATTTGTTCACTCTCTTCGTAACAAATAGTTGATCTGGTATGCATTATACTTTTCAAAAAAAATCTTTTCTTTCAAATTTTGAATACCACCACTTTCAACAAATTGCTCAAATTCAATTGAGTTTTCAAAAAATAGATTCCTTTTTGTCTCATCAATCGGTTTCACAAAAAAGGAAAAATCAATTTCATCTTCAACTATTTCACTTTCATCAAATTCAAAATCAATTGCAGAATCTTCTACACATAATTATATCCTCGTCAACAATCAGCGCTTTTTCCATGAGCTTTAATGTGTGAAGATCTTCAATCTTCTAGACATAATATGTTTCATCTTTTTCTTTTTATTTCTTTTCATTATTTTTTCATAACGTGGAATCTTTTACGAAATGGTTTTTTCCATTGCAATAATTACAATCAAATCCTAAGTCCCCAACTAAATTCTTTTCTTTCTTCTCATCTTCTCTATGATACCCTTTGTTTCCTTCATTCTTGGTGTTTTAAGAACTTTGATTACTTCCCTTAAAACTATTTCCTCCACTATCATTTCTTCTATAGTTATTGTTCTTGAACCTTGAGAAATTTTTCTTGAAATTTTTTTTCGTTTTGATAATCATCAAAGTTATCTCCTCACTAGTAAGTTCATAATTAGTAGAATTCGAATCAGAATCTTTAGCAACTACTTTGGACTTCTTCCCTTTTTCAGCAAATGCTAGTGGTCCTTCATTGAGAATTGGCTCCACTTCACTTATGATTTCAAATTTATGAGATTTGAGAATACCAATTATTAGATCTAGAGAATAATTTTTGAACTGTTCATGAGCTTGAATAATAGAAACAATCAATTTCCATTCTTATGTTAATCCATTAATGAATGTCACTTTCTACTCTACATCTTCCCTTTTTAAATCATATTTTAATGTCCTATTCAACAGATGATGAAATATACTAGTAACTTGATCAAGAGTTTCATTTAGGATTTTTTTTGAAAGATCCAAACTCTGAAAGAAGAGTTGTTTGAACAGAATACTTGTGATCTTCATCTCTTGAATATAATTCCTTTAGTCTTTTCCATATACCATATGCAGTAACCAATGAACTTATAAGTATGAATGTATCTAGTGGGAGAGGAAATCGCAGATATCTTCTAGCATATATGTTCTTTTGAAGTCGTTATTTCTCATCTGAGGCTATATCTTTGACTTGAATAACCAATTCTTCCAAATTGGCATGAGTTACAATTGGATTATTAGCTTTTGAACATTGATGAGGTCCCTCTGTTATAGCATGCCAAATGCTTGAACCATGATTTTTAAGTGCAGTAATATAGTCTCGAAATGCCTAACCCAAACTTCATAATCTTTTGGATACAAAATACAAATTCTAGTAGTAGATCCAATACTACTAGGTAAGTAAGAAGTAACGGAGTAAGAATTTTCTTTAGACATGATTTCAGAAAAATTTGACTAAGAATCAATTCAATGAGCCAAAACAGATATCAAATGAAGACTAGTAATCTAAATAATGAATTCAGATCAAATTGAAAAAGGAATTGCAAAATGCGAGATAGATCTTTAAAATGCAAAGTAATAAACCAATAACTCGAAGAACAACTAACGAACACGAAAGTTTTTGAGATTTGAAAACGAGCTTAGTGAATATCCTGGTTTGATACCATTTGATAGGATTGATAGATTTTATAATAACAAAATCTATAGTATCATGACTTAATTGAAGCAACACGTTGATGTAAATAACATTTCTCTTTTCATTTAGCAAGAAAAAGGGATGAAATTACAAAATGATGTAAGAAGTCTCTTAAAAGATACTCTCTACCACTAACTAACTACCTTATGTAGTGAGTACAAGGAAGTTAGTTAGCTCTGACTCATGAGGTCTGGACACCTGAGATATCACATATGTCAAAAAAACAAACAAGACATGTGAAGCCTAAATACAAAAAATATAAATGCAAACTAAGTTTTTCGCATATACGAGTGCATATTATATAAATAATTTTGAAATACATTTCGCATCTGAACTCAAACACAACATACAAAAACTATGAATCCCAACAATCCCCGAATACACTCACCAAAACTTGTGTAACGTCTGAAAATTTTCAACCAATTTAAACTTTTCAAAAACAACGCATATTCATTAATTCATTACAAAAAGGTTTTCAATTCATTTATTATCAGAGTATTTCCCAGAACCACATCATAAATACATAAAACATGAGGAGCGGTATGATCACGCCTTTTCCTTGCCACAGTATCCTAAAGTACCTGAAACATTAAACCACAACTGTAAGCCCAAAAGCTTAGTGAGATACCCCCAAAAATACCAACCACATATACCATACATAGAACATATCATAACAGAACAGAACAACCATGTACTACGGGTCTACTGTGTGACTCGTCCACCGTATTGGGCCTTCAGTCCACCTGGTCCACCCTCCGAGTCTAGCCATATCCATCGAGTCTGCATTGTGGTTGGTCCACCCGCACCGGGCCGCCAAACCACCTGGTACACTCTCTGAGTCTACAGTATGACTGGTCCACCCGCATCGAGCCTTCAGTTGGCCTGGTCCACTCTTCGAGCCTCGGCACATATGGTCCGCCCTCGTGGGGCCTACTGCCTATTTGGACTGCTCGTTGGGCCTTCGGAATATCTGGTCCACCCTGGGTATGTTGGCCTACAGCACAAAGCAGGACGCCTCAACCCAACCCCAGTCAACCAACCATGTGCACATAAACATATAACCATATAACAATTAATCATCAATCAACCGATCTAGCAGATCACATACATAGCATACTCGAACCAGGATACCGTCCTTAACCAGGTCTCTAACATATACCATCCTAACTACCAGGATGCAAGCATATAGCAAAGCAATAAAATAGCAAATAAAAACTACCCGGATTTCCATCCGATAAAGGGTCGGCCTTGGTGCCTTAGACCCTATCGATATAGTGAGGATAACTCACCTCCCAACTGCTGACTGAAGAGATAAGATCACGCTACTCCAACCTTCGACACGAATTCCACTACTGATTAATACCAAATGACTGAACTCGATAAATACCAATAATTACCAAAATACCCTCGGAAGTCAACTGGTCAACTCTTAGTCGAAGTGAAAGTCCTCAATCAAAGTTAAACTTCCTAACTGACTCTACTCGCCGAGTCAGCCCGCTGACTCGTCAAGTGCCTAGGCCATGAACACCCCCATATCGCGACCCAACTCGCCGAGTCGCCCAAAGACTCGTCGAGTCCCACGAACTCTGAGTCCCTTCATGCTCAACTCACTGAGTCATCCTTCGACTCATCGATTCACGACTTAACCAGAAAAGGTTAGGATTCCACGACTAGACTCGTTGAGTGCAAGAATAGACTAGCTGAGTCTAAGGCAATCTTCAACAGACTCGACGAGTTGTTCTTCCAACTCATCGAGTTCCTGCCTATCTTCATCCAACTCGCCGAGTTCACCCATGTGACTCGCTGAGTACCTCTATCTCTTAATCCATATAGTGGCTTTCCAAGCCATGCAGGGGCTCCAATCCATAGATCTATCCTTCTACAAGCTATTCCACGTAAAGTTACAAAATTTACATGAATCCAAAGAGATCTAAGCATAATACAATCTTGGGCTAAGTCTTGGGACAAAAGAACTTCACCTACATCTCTTGATCATAGACTTTATGGCTCCTAGGGTCATTAAAAGCCTAGATCTGAGGTAGCAACCTCAAATCTTACACCAAACTCGAGATTAACCTCATTTATGCCCCCAAAACCTCGACAATTGATAAATCTAGATGCACAAAAGATCAAGAACATATCTATTACCTCCAATGCAAGCTCCCACTGAAGAATGAAACAAATCTCTGCAAAGCCCCTTGCTCCAAATCTTCTTGCTCTTCAATTCCCCTCCAAGTCTCCCTCATCCAAGGCTCTAATTTCTCACAAAGGAAAGCTCACATGAATCTACGGCTTTCGGAACTCAAAGGGAAGGTAAAGAGGCTGGGTAAGAGGTGTTATGTTCTTTATATAGGGCACAACCCCCAGGATTAGGGTTTTCTCTCTTCAGCACCAACTCGCCGAGTCCAACCTCCAACTTGTCGAGTTGGTTACTTAACGTGACCAGAATCATGACTCGACTCGTCGAGTCTATCCATCGACTCGTCGAGTCGGCCTTTCTTATTTACACTAAGAACCCTGAACTCGCACTTCTGAACTCAGGGTGTTACAATTCTTCCCCGCTTAAATTAGACTTCATCCTCGAAGCCTACAACAACACATCCTAGATGACACTTCCTCAATACAGTTCCTGGTCTCAACCGACCTAGGTTCCTCCGAACACTGATATCGGACCTCTATTAAGTCCAACTCTTCCCTCCTAGAGTTACGACAACTGATTCAAGCCGGCCACCAAAGTCTTTTTCTACTAACAACCCTTATTAGCCAAATATCACCCGAGGATACTTTCATCACTCCAATTCGCAACAATCGGTTGACCCTTACCAAGCTAGATATCACCCTGAACCAACGCATCCTGACTCGGTAACAAGCTGCTACGACTCTCCTCGACTGGCATATCCTTTATTCAATTCACTTCTGGGACTCATCCCGCTTTCCTTTCCGAAACCAACACATTTCTTTCCGAACTGACAGGATGGCTCATCCTTTACCCCCTGAGCAACTCTCATAAGCTCCCCCTGCAGTCACATACGCATGCTGAACCTGCTCTCTAACATCCTCGGGCTGGAAAACCCGACACACTAACGATACTTTCAACCATCCCCCAGGATGAATTACCGCTACATACAACTTCCTAATCACAGCCATACTGGAAAATCCAAGGCTCCATCCTTGCATCTCCTCCAAACTATTCTGGTTCTGCACTACCGGAAATTCATACGCAACCTCAACAGAAACCCAATCCGGATGGGCTTCCATACCACTGGTACTTCACAGTGCTTCAACAACCATAATTGAAATACTCTCAATCACCCATTCTCACTACTGCTTCCACTTCCGTGAACCAACACTCCCTCCCGGAGTTACATATCTTTCTCTTTCCTTATCCAAGGAACTCTACTTGCCAACCTTGCCACTTCAGACAAGTTCCACGGTGTACACACCCCACTCTACACTATCCCTTGTAGAGTAACCGCTACTCCGTGCATCACACATGCTTTGAATCTACTTGCAAGGACTCTCGAGTCCATGCACCGCCTCCCACAAACATGATCAATACTCGGGGCCAGACCTACTATTTGCCATTGCATCACAGTATACTCAACCTATCTCCTCATATAGATCTATCAACAAATACCGAGTCTTCAGCATGACTGGACCGCCTTACCAGGCCTTCAGCCAATCTGGACTACTCTCAGAACCTTCAGCATGTCTAGACCGCCCTCAAGGGCCTTCAGCCTGTCTGGACCGTTCTCCGTGCTTTTAGCTTGACTGGTACACCCATAGGCCTTTAGTCTCCCCCGATCGCTCAGACTATCATATATCATCCTGAACCATCCTTCCTGGGACTCTCTCCCGAACATATTGTTCTAGCCCTCAAGGGGTTCCGAACTCTAACTCCATTCCGATCCCGAAATCTTTTCCATGGCCTAACCCAGGCCTAAAATCAAACACTATCTACCCTGAATCCATGGTCTGCTCCCGACCCTCACTAATTTGCCAGCTACTTATACCAGCCCACACTCTTGGCTGATTGAAACACCGCTGACTTCCAAACAGCAAATCAACCTCAAATACTTGTCGATCCTCCTGAGAATTTTCCAATTCTCCCCCACTTAGAGCACTAACTACCAACCACTGGTGACCTAACCGGCATCACTTAAACATTCTTACTCAACAAATTTTTCTTTTACTTGAACTGAATCAAAACGAGCAACCTCCACAAAATCACTTATCCGACATCTCACATCTCGAACTCTAAGGGAGTTCGACTCTTCCCTGAACACTTCTCAAATCGCAACAAATTATCTTTTACTTAAACTGATCAAAACGAGCAACCTCCACAAAATCACTTATCCGACATCGCACATAACGAACTCTAAGGGAGTTCGACTCTTCACTAAATGCTTCTCAAATCGCAATTGCTATATCCGACAACAAAACCATACAATCAAACCCTAACCATCAATTCCTTGGATGCTAACTGATTTCAACCCCTAACTACCGACCCCTCAATAATACCATAAACCCGAAAGATCGAACAGATACAATACCATAAAATATGCGAACAAGACAAGCATATATAATACCCCATAACAACCATAAGATAACAAGATATCAAGAAGGAAACATACCCACAGGTGTATCCGGCTCTGCCATGACCTCCTCTGCTATAAGCTGAAAAGCATGGCCCTGAGCCCTCGGGGGCTCTGCTCCACCTTGACCTCCACCCCTAATCCTCAAAGTCACCAGTACTGGAGCCTGCACCGGTCTTGCAGTAAGCTGTGGACAGTTGGCCCTCATGTGACCAACTTGATGACATTGATAGCAAATCCTCATATCCTCGACTGGGGCTGTCTGACGGCAATCACTTGTGTAATGCCCCTTTCTCCTGCACTTGCAGCACGCACCACTGGACCTACAAACTCCAGTATGACACTTCCCGCACTTCCCACAAGTGTTGTTGCTCTGATTTCCCAACTTAGTATCAACGGTCTTGGACCGTTTCAGCGCCGGCTGCAACTATGTCAGGGCCTACCACTTCTCTCTCAACTGCAACTCAATCTCCAACTCACACCGTCGAGCGGCCTCTTGCAACTCTAACAAGGTATCACATCTCTGCGTGGACACAAACTGCCTGATGTCCCTCTTGAGCATACTCAGGTATCAGGACATCTGAGCCTGCTATGAAGCAAACTCAGGGCAAAACATCGCCCTCTCAATAAACATCCTGGAGATCTCCGTCACCGACTCTGTATCCTGCTTCAGCTCCAAGAACTCCTAAGCCATCCTCTCTCTCTCAACTCGTGGTACATAACGAGTACGGAACATCTCCCAAAACTGATCCTATAAAACTGCAGCCCGCTGCGCATCCGAATATGACCCCATGGTCAATCTCCACCAATCCTTCGCCCCGAGCCTCAACAGGTTTAGAGCACACCTCACTCTCTGATCAGGAGGGCATGAACATGTGAAGAAACATCCGTCCACATCTGACAACCATCGCATAGCAACAATCGGATCCTGAACTCCATCAAAAGTAGGGGGCTTCGTATTATCGAAGTCCCGATACTGAGAACCTGGCTACTCTCCTTGCCGCTGCTACTGCTGCTGTAGCTGCCGCGACAGCCGTCTCTATAAGAGCTGCATAGTGCTCATAAAAATACTCAACCATGGCAGTCTTGATCGATCCGAATAGTTCCAACAGCTCGGCCCGGAACATAGCAGCAACCTCATCATGCAAGATCACACGAATCCTAGCATCCAATTCATCCGTACTCATCTGGCTGATGAGCTCGGGTGGCACCAATCCACCCTTACTGCCCTCTCCTACTCCTGATTTCGACCCGGATCCACTCCCAGCATGCCTCGTAACCACCATACTGAAAATACCGCAAAACATCAGACACTTCTCACTAACCCGAGAACCGACACTCAACCCAACCCTAGGGGTTGTGACTTCCTTGATACTCGTATGAATCCTATGCTTTCAGTAGTACGGGCCCATACTACCTTCCACACCTACCCATATTTATATCAAGTATCACCACAACACCCTAGAGAAGAATAGGCATAACAAGCACTCAACCCTCACTCCTAGAGGAATACTGGAAATCTCATATAGAAAGAAACCCTAGGCTAGTAGGCATCAGAAATCAGGCAACTCTATCATGCAATTCCTTAAGATCCATAGCCTAGTACTAGCATGCTGTTCTATCATATCACATAAACAAATAACTTGCATGGTAATTTTGGGGTAACTTACTGGCTCCGACTGATCGTACCTCTACGTCCTCCTTTACTCATTTTGAAAAACATTTTAAATTATCTTTTGAAAACTCTCCTTGATTTGAGACTAGATTCACATGAATGTTCCTCAAATTCACTAAAACCAAGGCTCTGATACCAAATTGTAACGTTTGAAATTTTTCAACCAATTTAAACTTTTCAAAAACAACCCATATTCATTAATTCATTACAAAAAGGTTTTCAATTCATTTATTATCAGAGTATTTCCCAGAACCACATCATATATACATAAAACATGAGGAGCGGTACGATCATGCTTTTGCCTTGCCACGGTCTCCTGAAGTACCTGAAACATTAAACCACAACTGTAAGCCTAAAAGCTTAGTGAGATACCCCTAAAATACCAACCACATATACCATACACATAACATATCATAATAGAACGGAACAGCCATGCACTATGGGTCTACTGTGTGACTGGTCCGCCACATTGGGCCTTCAGTCCACCTGGTCCACCCTCCGAGTCTAGCCATATCCATCGAGTCTGCAGTGTGGTTGGTCCGCCCGTACCGGGCCGTCAACCCACCTGGTCCACGCTCTGAGTCTACAGTATGACTGGTCCACCCGCACCGGGCCTTTAGTCGGCCTGGTCCACTCTTCGAGCCTCGACACGTCTGGTCCACCCTCGTGGGGCCTACAGCCTATCCGGAGCGATCGTTGGGCCTTCAGAATATCCGGTCCACCCTGGGTATGTTGGCCTACAGCACAAAGCAGGATGCCTCAACCTAACCCCAGTCAACCAACCATGTGCACATAAACATATAACCATATAACAATTAATCATCAATCAACCGATCTAGCAAATCACATACATAGCATACTCTAACCAGGATACCGACCTTAACCAGGTCTCTAACATATACCATCCTAACTACCAGGATGCAAGCATATAGAAAAGCAATAACATAACAAATAAAAACTACCCGGATTTCCATCCGATAAAGGGCCGGCCTTGGTGTTTTAGACCCTGTCGATATAGTGAGGATAACTCACATCCCAACTGCTGACTGAAGAGATAAGATCATGCTGCTCTAACCTCCGACACGAATTCCACCACTGATCAATACCAAATGACTGAACTCCATAAATACCAATAATTACCAAAATACCCTTGGAAGTCAACTGGTCAACTATTGGTTAAAGTGAAAGTCCTCAGTCAAAGTCAAACTTCCCGACTAACTCTACTCGCCGAGTCAGCCCACTGACTCGTCGAGTCCCTAGGCCTTGAACACCCACATATCGCGACCCAACTCGCTGAGTCGCCCAAAGACTCGCTGAGTCCCACGAACTCTGAGTCCCTTCATGCTTAACTCACCGAGTCATCCTTCGACTCATCGATTCACGACTTAACCAGAAAAGGTAAGGATTCCACGACTAGACTCGCCGAGTCCAAGAACAGACTCGCTGAGTCCAAGGCAATCTTCAACAGACTTGACGAGTTGTTTTTCCAACTAATCGAGTTCCTGCCTATCTTCATTCAACTCGCCGAGTTCACCCATG
This sequence comes from Lactuca saligna, assembly GCF_052625555.1. Lineage (NCBI taxonomy): Eukaryota > Viridiplantae > Streptophyta > Magnoliopsida > Asterales > Asteraceae > Lactuca > Lactuca saligna. The sequence continues at coordinate 141,392,937 of NC_136425.1, forward strand.
TGACTCGCTGAGTACCTCTAGCTCTTAATCCATATAGTGGCTTTCCAAGCCATGCAGGGGCTCCAATCCATAGATCTATCCTTCTACAAGCTATTCCTCACATAAAGTTGCAAACTTTGCGTGGACCCAAAGAGATCTAAGCATAATACACTCTTAGGCTAAGGCTTGGGACAAAAGAACTTCACCTACATATCTTGATCATAGACTTTATGGCTCCTAGGGTCATTAAAAGCCTAGATCTGAGGTAGCAACCTCAAATCTTACACCAAACTCAAGATGGACCTCATTTATGCCCCGAAAAACCCCACAATTGATAAATCTAGATGCACAAAAGCTCAAGAACAGATCTATTACCTCCAATGCAAGCTCCCAACAAAAGCTCAAGAACAGATCTATTACCTCCAATGCAAGCTCCCACTGAAGAATGAACCAAATCTTTCTAAAGCCCCTTGCTCCAAATCTTCTTGCTCTTCAATTCCCCTCCAAGATTCCCTCCTCCAAGGCTCTAATTTCTCACAAAGGAAAGCTCACACGAATCTAGGGAAGGTAAAGAGGCTAGGGAAGAGGTGTTATGTTCTTTATATAGGGCACAACCCCCCAGGATTAGGGTTTTCTCTCTTCAGCACCAACTCGCCGAGTCTAACCTCCGACGCACCGAGTTGATCACTTAACGTGTGACCAGAATCGCGACTCGAGTTGCCGATTCGGCCTTTCTTAGTTACACTAAGAACCCTGAGCTCGCACTTCTGAACTCAGGGTGTTACAACTTGTGTCTCACTCGCTCAAACCACCTAAAACCAATCAATCAACACTTTCTCACAAGCACACATAAAAAATGTAATGAAGTGACACCCAAGTTTTTATTTACCTAATTTTCAACTTTGTGTTGTTCTTCCCTTGTTATGAAGATGTATTCGATTTCCAAACTAAAACCAATTACATCCTTAAATTTTTTGTCATGCATGCTTATAATATTGTCATAACACCCACCTATAACAATCGAACCAATTGGGTGTGAGTTATTTATGTTGGAATAGTGTCTAAGGCTGCAACTATATTAGGCAAGTAATTAACCCGATTGTCCATGGTCCTTTTGGGTTGCCTTCACCATAGCAACTTGATAGGATGATTTGTTATGAGAGAATAGATATTATTAATATATTATGAGAATAGTATAAGGAATAATCGTATTGTTATTTGATTAATATAAGTCATAGATTAATTAGTATTAATTTGGTGACTTAAAGAGATTAATTAAATAAGAGGGTATAAACTATCAATTGTTTGATAGTTACACTTTGGGCTATAAATCCTTAAGGGGTGAGGGTTGGATGATTTCTAGGGCTAGGATAACCCTCAAATTCGTCCAAGGCCTATCTAAGGAAAGGATTAGGATTGCTTAGAGTTTAAGTTATCCAATTAGGGTTTAAGGGTGAAACCCTAGGAGCCTTACAAGTATAAATAGACCCCTTGGGATAGGGAAATCGACACCTCTTCTACAGCAAGGAAACCCTGCACGATTTCCTTCTCTCTCCTCTCTCTCAAATCATTCTCTTTTCTAGTTGGTGTTTGTAAGCCATTAGAGGAGTGACAATTGTGACTATAAAGCTCCAAGAACAAGAAGATCAAACAAGTGTTTCAAGGTAAGCTTCTAACTCTTTTTTTGTGTTGTTCTTCTACCTAATTAGCCATTAGAAGTCTTGGATTCAATGCATGTTTAATTAGAGAAACCTAGATCCAAGCAATAGGGTTTGTATGTGCACATAGGAATGTTCATATGACTAAAACCTATCAGTGGTATCAAAGCCTAGATTGGTTTCTATTAAATTGTTGCTTGATTGTTTGAATCTTACCTGCAAAATTCGAATTTTATGATTCTGAGTCATGGACTCGGCGAGTCCCATAGTGGACTCGGTGAGTTGGCCTGACTCGCCGAGTCCAGAGTGGGTACTCGGCGAGTCCGAGCGTCAAGAAGAGCCAAAATCGGGATTTTTTCATATTTATCTTATGGAAACTTACCTTTATCATATAGATCAACCCAAATCCGATTTTATGATATATATGACTATATTTTTGATCTAATTGAAGATATTTATCAATTAATAAAATATTTAATTTCCTTATATGATAATTATTAATTGTTTTGATTAAATTGGTAAATTGTTTTTTCAAGAGAACATAAATAAATTAAATATGGATAATTGTGTGATTAATTGTTAATTTAAATTATTTGTTATTTGATCCTTTATGTTTTAAATGTTTAAAACTTGCCCTCAAGTTTTGAAATTTATGTTTTGTGATTAAAAGTTTAATTTAGACAATTTAAATTTCAAACCCTAGAATTTTACAAGTTTAAAATCCAACCCTATACTAATATAATATTACAAGATTAATATCTATATATGTATAACTTAAATGCTAGTCTTACCGTTAGTAGGCCTCATTCACGAAGCCGGTCTATAAGGTGGGTATAAGGTTGCTGCCTATAAAATGGCGCTTAATGGGTGTACACTCACACCACCGCTTACTTGATCGGTGGAGGGTCGTTAGTCGAACAGGTAGGATAGGGCAACCTCATCCTCTCATTAAAAGTATAATATGAAATACAAAGTAACTACAGGTTTTCTTAAAATTTCCTAATCTTAGTTACTTTAGGAAAAGTGAATTGATGCAATCCCATGAAATTACACTTTGCACCTTGCTAAGAAGTTAGTGGAGTGTGTGTGGTTTATCGGCACACTAATTGGTTCTAAGCGAAGGTGCCAAAGGGTGATTCATTGTTTATCATAGTTCAATGGAGCGTGTGTAGTTTACCGGCACATCGAATAGGTGATCTTTATAATGAAGGCACCATGTGAATTTGCATGGTAATTCACACCCGTTTTGTGATCCTCGGTATCCCAATCACAAACAAGAGGGGCATATCGAGATTTAAACATGCCATTGAAAAGTTCAATGAATCTCATCCAAACCTATGAATTCTCAATACATTTAGTACTTAAAGTTATGTTTTTCATGGTGGAGGATTAGTGAATCGTCATTCACTTACCTTCAAATTATTTGCATATTAGATTACGACATCCCTTTTCTAATGTGTAAATATTGTTGTTGGATCCTAGCCCTAGTTTTTCTTATTGGGTGATAATTAGGGATTCATATTCTAATCTATCTTTGTCCTTTCTATTTGTAGATGTCGAACGCTAACAACACTGCTGCTAGTTCATTCACTTTGATGAGCCTTTGTGAAAAGGTCACCTTCGATGGAACGAACTTTAGCGAATGGATAAGATACATTCGCACGATTGCTCGCTATGAGCATAAGGAGTATGTCCTCGATGAGAAGCTTGAGAAAATCAACCCCGAAATTGCTACTCCCGCCGAAATAACCGCTTTCGAAACTCACGAGCGTGATGCAACGCAGGTGCATTGCATCATGATCGCCACTATGAACTCCGAATTCCAAAAGTCCTATGAGGACATGTACCCGTACGAGATGCACCAAGACTTGTTGGAGAGATACCACCAAAGCCCGAGACAAGAGCGTTATGAGATTTTCACTAACATGATTTCCTCTAAGATGGGTCATGGAGAGTCTCTTACCGTACACCTGCAAAATATGCAAAGGTATGTCGACCGTCTTCGCAAGTTGAATGTTGACTTTGGGGAAGACTTGGTGATCGACATGGTGCTCCACTCTTTGCCTCCAAGTTACAATCAATTTAGGATGACCTATCTCATGAACAAAGAAGAGGTCACCCTAAGAAAACTCCAAGGTCTCTTGAGGGTCGCTGAGAGCAACTTCAAGGACAAGTCTTTTGCAACAACTCCTAATCTGCCCGCCGCTCCTATTTTGGCAATTGGACAAGGAAAGGGAAAGAAGAGGAAGGCTTCGTCTAAGAACAATCGCAAGGTTAAAGCCCGATATGGTGCCTCTTCTAGTGGGACCAAAGTCAATCTCGCTAAGCCCTGCCCTAACCCGAAGGAGGCAGAGTGTCACCATTACCACAAGATAGGACACTGGAAGAAAGCTGCCCAGAGTACCTGCAAGCCATCAAGGAAGGAAAGATCAAGCCATTTTTCGCAGGTATATACAAAATTAAATCTAACGATTCATCTCATGATATTTCTTGGGTTCTTGATACCGGTTGTGGTTAACACATTTGTTCTAATGTGCAGGGACTAAGAAGAAATAGAGACGTGGAGCATGGAAGAATAAATCTAATCATGGGGAACAGAAGATCGTCGCCTGTGACCAAGATTGGAGTGTATTCTTTAGTGCTTAGGAATGGTTTATCTTTAGATTTGAACAATTGTTGCTATTCGCCAGAAATGGCTAGAAACATCATTTCATTTCATGGTTTGTTTAGACAAGGTTTTAGATTTTCTTTTAATAATGAGAATGGTTCTATTTTGGCGTATCTAAATGGTGTCTTTTATTTTGAAGCTATACCATGTAATGGAATTTATGAAACTGTTATGATTGTTGATAACTTAGGAAATGATGTTTTATGCATGGATTCTTCCAATAGTATGGATAAGGCATCCTTGTGGCATTGTCGTCTTGGACATGTCAAAAAGAAACGCATAGCCCAACTCCAAAAGGATGGAGTGTTGGAGTCATTCGACCTTAGGGAAGATGACACATGCGAGTCTTCTTTACTTGGAAAGATGACTAAGTCACCCTTCGCTGGTACGTGCGAAAGGGGTGAGGGTCTATTGGACCTCATACATACCGATGTGTGTGGACCGTTTAGATCTACCACGAAGGATGGAAACCGCTTCTACGTGACTTTTACCGATGACTATAGTAGATATGGGTATATCTACTTAATCAAGCAAAAGTCAGAAACGTTTGAAAAGTTCAAAGAGTTCAAGAATGAAGTGGAGAATCAATTGTGCAGGAAAATCAAGATGCTTCGATCCGATCGAGGAGGAGAGTACCTAAGTCTTGAATTCCACGATTATCTCAAGGAGTGTGGAATAGTCTCACAATTGACGCCACCTAGGACACCGCAGTTGAAAGGTGTGGCAGAAAGGCGTAATCGAACCTTGTTGGACATGGTTCACTCTATGATGAGTCGTGCTTCACTATCTATCTCTTTTTTGGGGGTATGCCTTAGAGACAACCGCCCATATCCTTAACCGAGTCCCTACTAAGAAGGTTGCCAGAACACCTCACGAGATGTGGACGGGGAAAGCTCTTTCGTTAGCACATATCAAGGTTTGGGGTTGCGAGGCTTTCGTAAGACGAGATACTCACAACAAGCTCGAACCTCGTAGTGAGCGATGTATTTTCATCGGCTACCCGCAGAAATCCTTTGGATATCTCTTCTATAGATTGAAGGACAATGTTGTCTTTGTTGCGAGGATGGAGTTTTCCGAGAGCGAGAACTCATAGGCCAAGGAGACAGTGGGAGGCAAATCGAGCTTGAAGAGATTCAAGAGTCGATAGGTGAAGGAACCTCTACCGCTGGCACTCAACCCGAGGAGGAAACTCCGGTTGAACCGATTGACGTATCGTTACCTCTTAGACGTTCCGAAAGAGTTAGAGTTCAACCCCAGTTGTATGGTTTTCATATTACTACCGAAGGGGACACGTATATTAGTGATAGTACACTAATAAACCTTGATGAACCTAATAGCTATAAAGAAGCCATGGCAGGCCCAGAGTCTGCAAAATGGAAATAGGCAATGGATAGCGAGATCCAATCCATGTATGATAAACAAGTTTGGAATTTGGTTGATAATGTACCCGGACGTAAGATCGTTGGGTGCAAATGGATCTTCAAGAAGAAGACCGACGTGGATGGAAAAGTACACACGTATAAGGTGCGATTGGTTGCGAAGGGCTTTACTCAAACTCCCAGAGTTGACTATGATGAGACCTTCTCACCAGTTGTGAAGATAAAGTCTATTAGAGTGATGCTAGCTATTGTCGCATTTCATGATTATGAGATTTGGAAAATGGATGTCAAGACCGCTTTCCTTATCGGGAAGTTGGCTGAGGATGTTTAAATGGCTCAACCAGAGGGGTTTGTGGATCCGAAGCATCCGAATAGAGTGTGTAAGCTTGAGAAGTCGATTTATGGACTTAAGCAACCATCTCGCAGATCAAATCTTTGCTTCGATGAGAAAGTCAAAGAGTGTGGATTTGTACGAAGCGAAGATGAATCATGTGTATATGTCAAAGCCAGTGGGAGTATAGTAAGCTTCCTCATTCTATATGTCGATGACATATTACTCATAGGAAACGACGTCCCGACTTTGCAGGAGGTTAAGTCCTGGCTCGGGAATTGCTTCGCTATGAAGGACCTCAGAGAGGCTTCCTATATTTTGGGAATAAGGACAGTAAGAGACTAATAGGACTTAGTCAGAACACTTACTTAGAGAAGGTACTAAAGCGTTTTAGTATGGAAAACTCGAAGAAGGGAGAATTACCGATACAAAGTAATGCCAAGTTGAGTAAGACTCAAAGTCCGAGTACCGAAGCTGAGATAGTTGAAATGAGCCGACTTTCGTATGCTTCCGCAGTTGACTCAATCATGTACGCTATGATTGTACTCGCCCTGATGTAGCATTTGCTTTGTGCATGGTTAGTAGATATCAAGGGAACCCTGGCAGAGCCCATTCGATTGCGGTGAAGAATATACTTAAGTACCTTCGGAGGACAAAGGAATGGTTCTTAGTCCTCGGAGGGAGTGATGACTTGAAGGTGCGAGGTTATAGTTGTTGGGTTTTGAGCAATCTAACACTTCCTAAGTGTGCATGCAACCCTAATAAACCTTGGATCTATGTTTGTCTAAATACATGCAAAATAATAATTTTCCAAGGTTTATAACCTATCTAACATGGCATGGGGAACATTTCAACATAAAAAGAGTTAGAAGAGATTACATACCTTTTGTTATGTTAGGTTCTTAGGAGTTTGAGGGCCAAGCACCAATAGTGTGAATGCCTCAAATGGAATCACAAACACCACAAACTCTTGGAAAACTTTGATGAGAGTATATACACCTTGTATAATTCGGCCACACACATGCACACACACACTAGAACACTATCTTTCTCTTAGTGTATCTTAGGCTCTTTTTCATGCTCCATAAGCATGCTTATATAGTATGCATGGTTAGGGTGAAACCCTAATAACCCATGTCTTTTCCTATTCCAAGGATCCATGGGTTAAACGCTCCATGGATCATCCATGGACTTCCACATAAGCCTAACCCATTAACAAATGAGTATTAGCCCACACTATATAAAACAAATAGCCCATAATTTAATTAGTATTCCTTTTAATCTCTAAATTAATCCATAATTAATTTAAGACTAAAACTAATTAAATAACGTAACTTCATATTAATATATTATAACTCATAATATATTAATAAACATATGTGTATAACTCTCATAAAATTATCCATAATAGTTTGGATGAGATGCAACCCAAATGGACCATGCCGGTCGGGTCAAGTATATACCAAATAAGTTATGGACTTAGACACCTTATCCAACAGACTCCCACTTGGATAAGTCTAATAACTATATTTGCCTATAACTTCAGGAACCAACCAACAATCGTAGCTCTCGAAAACTCCCTCGAACAATGAAGACTCTGTCGAACTATGAAGCGCCATTTTAGATAAGTGATCACATAATCCTCTGTTCTCATGATATCAGCCGGACAAACACATGGAACTATGTCTTGCTTATTGTCTAGCAGTTGTTTCTCGATTTTCCGATTTGTTTGACGAAGAACTTCACTGAACACATCGGTTTAGTTCTGACCAGGCCTGGTACATGGGTCAACACAAAATCATCGAGGGGCCCAGATATCGCTTCTATTTCTAGAAGGAACAGATAAACTTCGACTGATATGCTTGTTCTACTACTCATTGAATTGTACACAAAGGCACGTTTTATAACATCAAGTTACTGATGCGTTTACGTGCAATCAATGCACAACCAACTCATAGGTAACAACTCATATCTCTAGGTTTAAAGATTTATATGATGTTATCGTCTCACGATCACTCGAGATAAATTCCATGAAGTGATACAAGTGAGCGTGGGTTTATACCAATACTCATAACTTATGAGTACTCATGAATGTTGCAGCAACCATTGCCATGTCTAAACACCTTTAAGGCATCTACAAACCCAATTCATGACAATCTTGATTCATACCTACTTCCGACGTATGATCGATTGTGGAGGTTTGAATAAATTAATTATTCTGGAAGTCAAAACATGCAAAACTGAAACAATAGTAAATAATTGACAATGATAGTAACACTTTACTCATAAATAAATCACAAATTTTATTCATCATCAAACGTCGATTACATTTTACAAGTTTCAAGAAATCTATCTAATCTGTAAAACTAATATCGTCCCTCAGCCCGATGCGTCTCGCATGCTGAAAATGCTTAACCCTCGTCAGTCCCTTCGTAAGGGGATCTGTAGGATTCTCATCTGACGATATCCTCCTTGTCACAAGGAGTCCTTCTTCAATCTTGTGTCTTAAGAAGTGATATTTTCTGTCAATGTGTCGGGATCTGCCATGATCTCGTGGTTCCTTGGCTAAGATAACCGCAGCATTGTTGTCACAGAAAATCTCTATAGGTTCCTTAATAGCTGGTATAACTCCAAGGTCTCCGATGAAGTTCTTTAGCCATATCGCCTCCTTCGCTGCTTCACTCGCTGCTATATACTCTGATTCACAAGTCGAATCAGCCACCGTCTCCTGCTTGGAACTCTTCCAGGAAATTGCCCCTCCATTTAAGGTAAAGATCTAGCCCGACTGAGAGCGGAAATTATCCCTATCAGTCTGAAAACCAGCATCGCTATACCCTAATATTCTCAAGTCATCACTGCCACCAAGGGTAAGGACCCAATCCTTAGTCCTCCGCAGGTACTTGAGAATGTTCTTTACCGCGGTCCAATGAGCCTTGCCAGGGTTCCCCTGATACCTGCTGACCATGCTCAAAGCAAATGCCACATCAGGACGGGTACAAGTCATAGCATACATGATCGAGCCAACTGCGGAAGCATATGGTAATTGGCTCATCTCAGCTATCTCTGTCTCTGTACTCGGACTCTGAGACTTACTCAGTTTGGTATTGCTTTGGATCGGTAAATCTCCTTTCTTGGAATTCTCCATGTTGAACCTTTTCAACACCTTATACAAGTAGATACTCTGACTAAGTCCAATTAGTCTTCTACTCCTTTCTCTTAATATCCTTATCCCTAGGATATAGGTAGCCTCCCCTAGGTCCTTCATAGCAAAGCACTTCCCAAGCCAGGACTTAACCTCCTGCAAGGTTGGGATGTCATTTCCTATGAGTAGTATGTCATCCACATACAGTACCAAGAAGCTAACTGTACTCCCACTAGCTCTGACATACACACAAGACTCATCTTCGCTTCTCAAGAAGCCAAACTCTTTTACCTTCTCATCAAAACAAAGATTCCAGCTACGAGATGCTTGTTTTAATCCATAAATGGATTTCTCAAGCTTGCATACTCTATTAGGGTACTCTGCATTGACAAAACCCTCTGGCTGATTCATGTACACATCCTCAGCCAACTTACCATTAAGGAAAGCGGTTTTGACATCCATTTGCCATATTTCATAATCATGAAACGCTGCAATGGCTAACATAACCCTAATAGACTTAATCTTTGCTACCGGCGAGAAGGTTTCATCATAATCAACACCTTGAGTTTGAGTAAAACCCTTCGCAACCAGTCGAGCCTTATAAGTATGCACTTTTCCTTCCATGTCGGTCTTCTTTTTGAAGATCCATTTGCACCCGACTGTTTTACGGCCCGGTACATTGTCAACCAAGTTCCAAACTTGATTGTCATACATGGACTGTATCTCGCTGTCCATAGCCTCCTTCCATTTAGCAGACTCCGGGCCTGCCATGGCTTCCTTAACACTGCTAGGTTCATCCAAATTTACTAGTGTACTATCACTAATAAACGTATCACCTTCCGTAGTAATATGAAAACCATAATAAAACGAAGGTGTGTTCCTAACCCGTGTGGAACGTCTCGGAGGTACAGATTCGTCAGCTGGATCAACAGGAGTTTCCTCCTCAGGTTGATTGCTAGTGTCTGAGGTTCCTTCATCAATTGATTCATGAATTTCTTCAAGATCAATCTGCCTCCCACTGTCTCCTTGGCTTATAAATTCTTTCTCGCGAAAGATCCCTCTTCGTGCTACAAAGACCACATTCTCACTGGGTCTGTAGAAAAGGTAACCGAAGGATTTCTGTGGGTAGCCGATGAAAATACACCTTTCACTTCGGGGTTCAAGCTTATCATGAGTTTCACGCCTCACGAAGGCTTCGCAACCCCAAACTTTGATGTGGTCCAAATTGGGAACCTTCCCAGTCCACATCTCATGAGGTGTTTTGGTAACCTTCTTTGTAGGGACTAGATTAAGGATATGGGCGGCAGTCTCTAAGGCATACCCCCAAAAAGAGATTGGTAACGAAACTCGACTCATCATAGAGCGAACCATGTCCAACAAGGTACGATTACGCCTCTCAGCTACACCATTCAGCTGTGGTGTCCTGGGAGGAGTCAATTGTGAGACAATCCCACACTCCTTAAGATAGTCAAGGAACTCGGTACTAAGATACTCAGCACCTCGATCGGATCGAAGCATCTTAATGTTCCTGCCCAATTGATTTTCTACTTCCTGCTTGAATTCCTTAAACCTTTCAAAGGTTTCGGACTTGTGTTTGATTAAGTAGACATACCCATATCTACTAAAATCATCAATAAAAGTCACATAATACCGATTAGCGTCCCTTGTGGCGGTTTTGAATGGCCCACATACATCAGTATGTATTAGGTCCAACAAACCTTCACCCCTCTCACAAGTTCCAGTGAAGGGTGATTTTGTCATTTTTCCAAGTAGACAAGATTCACAACTATCATCTGATTTGAGGTCAAATGATTCCAAGACTCCACTCTTTTGGAGTTGGCCTATGCGTTTCTTGTTTACATGTCCAAGACGACAATGCCACAATGATGCTTTATCTAGGCTAGTAGAAGAATCAATATACAACACATTATTTCCTAAGTTGTCTACAATCGACACAGTTTCATACACACCATCACAAGGTAATGCTTTAAAATAAAACACATTATTGAAGAAAGCATTAATACCACCACATTCATTATCAAACGAAAAGGTAAAACCTTGTTTGTACAAAGCATGAAAAGAAATAATATTCCTCGCCATTTCAGACGAGTATACACATTTATTCAAATCTAATTTTAACCCATTATTAAGCAACAAAGTATAAACTCCAATCTTGGAAACAGGTGAAGCCTTCCTATTCCCCATGATTAAGTTTATCTTCCCGTGCTCCACATCCTCACTTCTTCTTAGGCCCTGCAAATCAGAACATATGTGAATACCACATCCTGTATCAAGCACCCAAGAGTTAGAATATGTTGAGTAATTAGACAATATAGTGTAAATACCTGCATAGGTGGGTTTCACTTTCCCATCCTTTAGATCCTGCAAGTACTTAGGGCAGTTTCGCTTCCAGTGTGCCTTTTCATGGCAATAAAAGCATTCAGCATCCTTGGGAATGGCAGAAGGAGTGACAGAACCGTTCTTAGTCTTTGATGAGGAGCCTTCAAGAGACTTTCCCTTGGTACCCTTCGAAGGGTGCTTCCTCTTTTTCCCTTTGCCTTGCCCAATAGCTAAAACAGGGGTAGAAGTTGGAGTAGGAGTAGTAGAGGTAACAACCGCTTTACCCTTAAGACCGGTTTCAGCGGTCTTCAAGAGTCCTTGAAGCTTGCTGAGGGTAACTTCCTCCTTGTTCATATGATATGTCATTCGAAAATGATCATAACAAGAAGGCAAGGAGTGCAAAATGATGTCAATTGCTAACTCCTCGGGGATGTTAACATTCAGCTTCAGCAAACGGTCCACATACCTTTGCATCTTTTGCATGTGGCTCGTGACGGATTCACCGTCCTTCATGCGGGTAGTTATTATGGAGGAGATTATTTCATACCGCTCCTGACGAGCACTCTGATGGTACCTTTCCATCAAGTCTTGGTGCATCTCAAAAGGGTAGAAATCTTCATACGACTTTTGGAGCTCGGCTGTCATCGTGGCCATCATGATACATGCCACCTTAGTAGCATCTCTCTCATGAGTCCTGAATTCAGCGATCTCCTCAGGAGTAGCAGTAGACTTATCAAGTTCTTTTAACTCCTTATCGAGGACATATTCCTTGTCCTCGTAACGAGTAACCATCCTGATGTTCCTAATCCAATCCATGAAGTTGGAACCATCAAAGATGACCCTCCCACAAAGATTCATGAGAGAGAAAGAACCAGTTGGGTTAGAGCCTGAAGCATTAGTGTTGGAAGACATCTGAAAGAAGAAAGTAAGTTTAGATTAGATATTTAGGATCCTTAATAAGACACCCAAATGTAATATTAAGGCTAGGATCCAATCACAATATATTACACTTAGAAGAGGGATGCCGTAATCTAAGTAATAATATATTTGAAAGGTAGGTGAATGACGATTCACCAATTTCCACCATGAAAACGAAATGATTTATTAGGTTTAATTGGATTTGAAATTCCTAGATTCTTTTGAGATTCATTGAACTTTTCAATGGCATGTTTCAATCTCGATTGTGCCCTTCAAGTTTTGTGACTGGGATGCCGAGGATCACAAAACAAGGTGTGAATAACCATGCTAATTCACTTGGTACTCCTAATATTATCACCTAATCAATGTGCCGGTTAACCACACACGCTCCATTGATCTATGACAACATTAAGTTACCCTTCGTGATCCTTACTAGTCTAATTAGTGTGCCGGTTAACCACACACGCTCCACTAACGACTTGGTAAGGTACAAAGTGTGAATTCCATGGATTAGCACCATGTTCACATTTTCCTAAAATAACTAAGATTGGGAATTAAAAGAGTTTAGTTATTTTATAATATTCATTATACTTTTAATGAGGATTTAAAGTCATTGTTCTACCCGTTCGGCTAACGACCCTCCACCGATCAAGCAAGCGGTGGGTGAGAGTATACACCCATTAAGTCGCCATTTTATAGGCAACAACCTTATACCCACCTTATAGACCGGCTTCGTGAATGAGGCCTACTAACGGTAAAACGACTTATTCTTATACATATATATAATAATTAACCATTAATGTTATAAATAGTATAAGGGTTGAATTTTAACTATTAAAACTCTAAGGTTTGGAATTAAAGTTTATTAAAGTGTGTGAAACTTTACAAATTCCAAAACTTGAGGGCAAGTTTTGTAACTTTGCAAAACTCTTCATTTCATAACTTATGAATTAAAGGTTCATAAAAATGAAGACTCTTCATTTTCATGTAACTTATGTGTTTTAAGTGTGTGTTAAATGAAAGTGACCTTTGGTAATCCATAACTTGAGGACAAATTATGGACTCCATTAAAACACATAAATGATAAAGAATTAATCCTAAACAATTCAGCAAATAATTCCTATCATTTTCTAAATTCATAAGAACATGAACATGATCATCAAAAATTCAAGAATTATATGAACACATAAAATCATGGATTTTTGATATATGCTATTGTAAATGGATTAGAACAACCATTACACCAACTAAAATAAGTTTTATAACACCAAAACAGTTTAGGGTAATGTTTCTAGTCCATTTCCAGCAGCAAAAGTCGAGATTCTGCATTCCTTCGATCCTACTCGCCGAGTGCACGAACGGACTCGCCGAGTAGGTTGAAGTTTGCATTGGACTCGGCGAGTCCCCCCAATGGACTCGGCGAGTTCACCATGCAGACAGCAACGATTTCGACTTTTTTCAATATTTTGCATCAAGTATCAAACAAGCAAGCCTAGGCTCTGATACCACTGTTGGGTTTTGAGCAATCTAACACTTCCTAAGTGTGCATGCAACCCTAATAAACCTTGGATCTATGTTTGTCTAAATACATGCAAAATAATAATTTTCCAAGGTTTATAACCTATCTAACATGGCATGGGGAACATTTCAACATAAAAAGAGTTAGAAGAGATTACATACCTTTTGTTGTGTTGGGTTCTTAGGAGTTTGAGGGCCAAGCACCAATAGTGTGAATGCCTCAAATGGAATCACAAACACCACAAACTCTTGGAAAACTTTGATGAGAGTATATACACCTTGTATAATTCGGCCACACACATGCACACACACACTAGAACACTAGCTTTCTCTTAGTGTATCTTAGGCTCTTTTTCATGCTCCATAAGCATGCTTATATAGTATGCATGGTTAGGGTGAAACCCTAATAACCCATGTCTTTTCCTATTCCAAGGATCCATGGGTTAAACGCTCCATGGATCATCCATGGACTTCCACATAAGCCTAGCCCATTAACAAATGAGTATTAGCCCACACTATATAAAACAAATAGCCCATAATTTAATTAGTATTCCTTTTAATCTCTAAATTAATCCATAATTAATTTAAGACTAAAACTAATTAAATAACGTAACTTCATATTAATATATTATAACTCATAATATATTAATAAACATATGTGTATAACTCTCATAAAATTATCCATAATAGTTTGGATGAGATGCAACCCAAATGGACCATGCCGGTCGGGTCAAGTATATACCAAATAAGTTATGGACTTAGACACCTTATCCAACAATAGTGACACTAGCTTTCAAACTGACAGGGACAACTACCATTCGCAGTCAGGCTGGGTCTTTACCCTGAATGGAGGAGCAGTGACTTGGAAAAGTTCCAAGCAAGAAACCGTAGCTGATTCAACATTGCAGCGAGCGAAGCGTCGAAGGAGGCAATATGGCTGAAGAACTTCATTAGTGATCTTGAAGTTGTACCTGCCATAAAGGAGCCCATAGAGATTTTATGTGATAATGAACGAGCGGTTGCCTTAACCAAGGAACCGAGAGATCATGGTAGATCACAACATATCGACAGAAAATATCACTTTATTAGACATCGTGTAGAAGAAGGACAACTCGTAGTGAAGAGGATATCATCAGAAGATAACCCAACAGATCCGCTTACGAATGGACTGAGTAGGGTTAAGCACTTGCTGTTGGAATAGTGTCTAAGGCTGCAACTATATTAGGCAAGTATTTGACCCGATTGTGCATGGTCCTTTTGGGTTGCCTTCACCATAGCAACCTGGTAGGATGATTTATTATGAGAGAATAGATATTATTAATATATTATGAGAATAATATGATGAATAATAATATAGTTATTTGATTAA
The DNA here is from genome assembly GCF_052625555.1 of Lactuca saligna. Classification (NCBI taxonomy): domain Eukaryota; kingdom Viridiplantae; phylum Streptophyta; class Magnoliopsida; order Asterales; family Asteraceae; genus Lactuca; species Lactuca saligna. The sequence goes on from NC_136425.1 coordinate 141,408,239, forward strand.
TATAAGTCATAGATTAATTAGTATTAATTTGGTGACTTAAGGAGATTAATTAAATAAGAGGGTACAAACTGTCAATTGTTTGATAGTTACACTTTGGGCTGTAAATTCCTCTTGGATAGAGGTTAGACGATTTCTACGCTAGGATAAGCCTCAAATTCGTCCAAGGCATTATCTTGGGAAGGATTTGGATTGCTTTGAGTAATAGTTATCCAATCAGGGTTTAAGGGTGAAACCCTAGGAGCCTTATAAGTATAAATAGACCCCTTGGGATAGGGAAATCGACACCTCCTCTAAAGTAAGGATACCCTGGCCGATTTCATCCTCTCTCCTCTCTCTCAAATCATTCTCTTTGCTAGTTGGTGTTTGTAAGCCATTAGAGGAGTGACAATTGTGACTCTAAAGCTCCAAGAACAAGAAGATCAAACAAGTGTTTCAAGGTGAGCTTATAACTTTGATTTTGTATTGTTCTTATACCTAATTAGCCATTAGGAGTCTTGGATTCAATGCATGTTTAATTAAAGAAACCTAGATCCAAGCATTAGGGTTTGTATGCGCACATAGGAATGTTCTTATGTACAAATCCCATTAGTGGTATCAGAGCCTTGATTGGTTTCTATTAAATTGATGCTTAAATGTTTGAATCTTAACTGCAAAATTCAATTTTTGTGTTTCTGAGTCATGGACTCGGCGAGTGCCATAGTGGACTCGGCGAGTTGGCCTGACTCGGCAAGTCCAGTTTGGGTACTCGGCAAGTCCGAGCGTCATGATTAGCCAAAAACGGGATTTTTTCATATTTATCTTATGGAAACTTACCTTAATCATATTAGATCAACCCTAATCCGATTTTATGATATATATGACTATATTTTTGATCTAATTGAAGATATTTATCAATTAATAAAATATTTAATTTCCTTATATGATAATTATTAATTATTTTGATTAAAATTGGTAAATTGTTTTTCAGGAAATCAAATATGGATAATTATGTGATTAATTGTTAATTTGAATTATTTGTTATTTGATCCTTTATGTTTTAAATGTTTAAAATTAGTCCTAAACTTTAGAAATTTATGTTTTGTGATTAAAAGTTTAATTTAGACAATTTAAATTTCAAACCCTAGAATTTTACAAGTTTAAAATCCAATCCTATACTAATATAATATTACAAGATTAATATCTATATATATGTATAACTTAAATGCTAGTGTTACCGTTAGTAGGCCTCATTCACGAAGCCGGTCTATAAGGTGGGTATAAGGTTGCGGCCTATAAAATGGCGCTTAATGGGTGTACACTCACACCCACCGCTTGCTTGATCGGTGGAGGGTCGTTAGCCGAACGGGTAGGATAGGGCAACCTCATCCTCTCATTAAAAGTATGATAAGAAATACTAAGTAACTACATGTTTTCATAAAATTTCCCAATCTTAGTTGCTTTAGGAAAAGTGAATTGATGCAATCCCATGAAATTACACTTTACACCTTGCTAAGAAGTTAGTGGAGCGTGTGTGGTTCACCGGCACACTAATTGGTTCTAAGCGAAGGTGGCAAAGGGTGATTCATTATTTATCATAGTTCGATGGAGCGTGTGTGGCTTACCGGCACATCGAATAGGTGATCGTTATAATGAAGGCACCATGTGAATTTGCATGGTAATTCACACCCACTTTGTGATCCTCGGTATCCCAGTCACAAACAAGAGGGGCATATCGAGATTTAAACAAGAGGGGCATATCGTCATTCACTTACCTTCAAAATTGTTTGCATATTAGATTACGGCATCCCTTTTATAATGTGTAAATATTGTTGTTGGATCGTAGCCCTAATTTTTCCTATTGTGTGATAATTAGGGATTCATATTATAATCTATCTTTGTCCTTTCTATTTATAGATGTCGAACGCCAACGATTCTGCTGCGAGTTATTTCACTTTGATGAGCCTTTGTCAAAAGGTCACCTTTGATGGAACGAACTTTAGTAAATGGATAAGATACATTCCCACGATTGCTCGCTGTGAGGATAAGGAGTATGTCCTCGATGAGAAGATCGAGAAAATCAACCCCGAAATTGCTATTCCCACCGAAATAACCGCTTTCGAAACTCACGAGCGTGATGCAACGAAAGTGCATTGCATCATGATCGTGACTATGAACTCCGAATTCCAAAAGTCCTACGAGGACATGTATCCGTACGAAATGCACCAAGAATTATTGGAGAGATACCATCAAAACGCGAGACAAGAGCGTTATGAGATTTTCACGAACATGATTTCCGCTAACATGGCTCATGGAGAGTCTCTTACCGTGCACTTGAAAAAGATGCAAAGGTATGTCGACCGCCCTCGCAAGTTAAATGTTGACTTTAGGGAAGACTTGGCGATTGACATGGTGCTTCACTCTTTACCTCCAAGTTACAATCAATTTAGGATGACCTATCACATGAACAAAGAAGAGGTCACCCCAAGCAAACTCCAAGGTCTCTTGAGGGTCACTGAGAGCAACTTCAAGGACAAGTCTGTTGCACCAACTCCCAATCCGCCCGTTGCTCCTGTCTTGGCAATTGGACAAGGAAAGGGAAAGAAGAGTAAGGCTTCATCGAAGAACTATCGAAAAGTTAAAGCCTAAGATGGTGCCTCTTATAGTGAAACCAAAGTTGATCCCGCTAAGCCCTGCCCTAACCCGAAGGAGGCAGAGTGCCACCACTGCCACAAGATAGGACATTGGAAGAGAAGCTGCCCGGAGTACCTGCAAGCCATCAAGGAAGGAAAGATCAAGCCATCTTTCGTAGGTATATATACAATTAAATCTAACGATTCATCTCATAATACTTCTTGGGTTCTTGATACCGGTTGTGGTTACCACATTTGTTCTAATGTGCAGGGACTAAGAAGAAACAGAGACGTGGAGCATGGAAGAATAAATCTAATCATGGGGAACAGAAGATCGTCGCCTGTGACCAAGATTGGAGTGTATTCTTTAGTGCTTAGGGATATTTTATCTTTAGATTTGAACAATTGTTGCTATTCGCCATAAATGGCTAGAAACATCATTTCTTTTCATGGCTTGTTTAGACAAGGTTTTAGATTTTCTTTTAATAATGAGAATGGTTCTATTTTAGCTTATCTAAATGGTGTCTTTTACTTTGAAGTTATACCATGTAATGGAATTTATGAAACTGTTATGATTGTTGATAACTTAGGAAATGATGTTTTGAACATGGATTCTTCCAATAGTATGGATAAGGCATCCTTATGGCATTGTCGTCTTGGACATGTCAACAAGAAACGCATAGCCCAACTCCAAAAGGATGGAGTGTTAGATTCATTCAACCTTAGGGAAGATGACACATGCGAGTCTTGTTTACTTGGAAAGATGACTAAGTCACCCTTCGCTGGTACGTGCGAAAGGGGTGAAGGTCTATTGGACCTCATACATACCGATGTGTGTGGACCGTTTAGATCTACCACGAAGGATGGAAACCGCTTCTACGTGACTTTTACCGATGACTATAGTAGATGTGGGTATATCTACTTAATCAAGCAAAAGTCAGAAACTTTTGAAAAGTTCAAAGAGTTCAAGAATGAAGTGGAGAATCAATTAGGTAGGAAGATCAAGATGCTTCAATCCGATCGAGGAGGAGAGTACCTAAGTCTTGAATTCCATGAATATCTCAAGGAGTGTGGAATAGTCTCACAATTGACGCCACCTAGGACACCGCAGTTGAAAGGTGTGGCAGAAAGGCGTAATCGAACCTTGTTGGACATGGTTCGCTCTATGATGAGTCGTGCTTCACTATCTATCTCTTTTTTGGGGGTATGCCTTAGAGACAACTGCCCATATCCTTAACCGAGTCCCTACTAAGAAGGTTGCCAGAACACCTCACGAGATGTGGACGGGGAAAGCTCTTTCGTTAGCACATATCAAGGTTTGGGGTTGCGAGGATTTCGTAAGATGAGATACTCACGACAAGCTCGAACCTCGTAGTGAGCGATGTATTTTCATCGGCTACCCGCAGAAATCCTTTACATATCTCTTCTATAGATCGAAGGAAAATTTTGTCTTTGTTGCGAGGGGAGGAGTTTTCCGAGAACGAGAACTCATAGGCCAAGGTGATAGTGGGAGGCAAATCGATCTTGAAGAGATTCAAGAGTCGATAGATGAAGGAACCTTTACCGTTGGCGCTCAACCCGAGGAGGAAACTCCGGTTGAACCAATTGACGTATCATTACCTCTTAGATGTTCTGAAAGAGTTAGAGTTCAACCCCAGTTGTATGGTTTTCATATTACTAACGAAGGGGACACGTATATTAGTGATAGTAGACTAATAAACCTTGATGAACCTAATAGCTATAAGGAAGCCATGGCAGGCCCGGAGTCTACGAAATGGAAAGAGGCAATGGATAGCGAGATCCAATCCATGTATGATAACCAAGTTTGGAATTTGGTTGATAATGTGCCCGGACGTAAGACCGTTGGGTGCAAATCGATCTTCAAGAAGAAGACCGACGTGGATGGAAAGGTACACATGTATAAAGCGTGATTAGCTGCGAAGGGCTTTACTCAAACTCTCAGAGTTGACTATGAAGAGACCTTCTCACCATTTGCAAAGATAAAGTCTATTAGAGTGATGCTAGCTATTGCCGCATTTCATGATTATGAGATTTGGCAAATGGATGTCAAGACCGCTTTCCTTAACGGAAAGTTCGTTGAAGATGTTTACATGGCTCAGCCAGAGGGGTTTGTAGATCCGAAGCATCCGAATAGAGTGTGTAAGCTTGAGAAGTCCATTTATGGACTTAAACAAGCATCTCGTAGATGGAATCTTTGTTTCGATGAGAAAGTCAAAGAGTTTGGATTTCTATGAAGCGAAGATGAGTTGTGTGTATATGTCAAAGCCAGTGGGAGTATAGTAAGCTTTCTTGTTATATATGTCGATGACATATTACTCATAGGAAACGACGTCTCGACTCTGCAGGAGGTTAGGTCCTGGCTCGGGAAGTGCTTCACTATGAAGGACCTCGGAGAGGCTTCCTATATTTTGGGAATAAGTATAGTAAGAGAAAGAAGTAATAGACTGATAGGACTTAGTCAGAACACTTACTTAGAGAAGGTACTAAAACATTTTAGTATGGAAAATTCGAAAAAGGGAGAATTACCGATACAAAGCAATGCCAAGTTGAGTAAGACTCAAAGTCCGAGTACCGAAGCCGAGATAGCTGATATGAGCCGAGTTCCATATGCTTCCGCAGTTGGCTCATTCATGTATGCTATGACTTGTACTTGCCCTGATGTAGCCTTTGCTTTGAGCATGGTTAGTAGATATCAAGGGAATCCAGGCAGAGCCCATTGGATTGCGGTGAAGAATATCCTTAAGAACCTTCGGAGGATGAAGGAATAGTTCTTAGTCCTTAGAGGGAGTGATGATTTGAAGGTGCGAAGGTATAGTGATGCCAGTTTTCAAACCGACAGGGACAACTACCGTTCGCAGTCGGGATGGGTCTTTACCCTGAATAGAGGAGCAGTAACTTGGAAAAGTTCCAAGCAAGAAACCGTAGCAGATTCAACGTGAAAATCAGAGTACATTGCAGCGAGCGAAGCGTCGAAGGACGCAATATGGCTGAAGAACTTCATTAGTGATCTTGGAGTTGTACATGCCATAAAGGAGCCCATGGAGATTTTCTGTGATAATGAAGGAGCGGTTGCCTTAACCAAGGAACCGAGAGATCATGGTAGATCGCGACATATCGACAGAAAATATCACTTTATTAGACATCGTGTAGAAGAAGGACAACTTGTAGTGAAGAGGATATCATCAGAAGATAACCCAGCAGATCCGCTTACGAAGGGACTGAGTAGGGTTAAGCAATTGCAGCATGCTAGGAGTATTGGGATGAAGGATGATATTAGCATACACTACTAGAAAAAACGCCTTTTACGACACTCATTGCGCATCATAAAACGCTCAGACAACGCGCAAATGCATGTCAAGGAAGGCCTTGTCATAAAGAGAGACGACGCGCATTTACGTCGCACGGTTATGACACGCAATGCGTATCAAGGAAGGCCCTGTCATAAAGGAAGACGACATGCATGTGCGCATCGTAACCTTACGACGCACGTGTTTATGACACGCAATGCGTATCAAGGAAGCCCCTATCAAGAAAGGCCATGTCATAAATGAAGATGACACACATTTTTGCGTATCATAATTTTAAATGTTCTAAAAAAATATTTATATATTTATTAATTTTTAAATTAAATTTGCATTTAATGTCTCATAATAGAAGTAAAATATCATATACAAAAAATACAATCCATTGCATAAAATTTAATGTCATACAATTCTATTTTTTACAATATCTAAATTTGCATCTAATCTACTCTCTACATCAAATTCCAACTAAGTAAAGTTGCATCTTGCCTTTCATAATTCTTTAAGACTAATGCTCCAAATAGTTGTTATATGGATAAGAAGTTGTACATTGGCCCATCTCACTCAAGAATGACTTAGTCAAGTTCAACTCCAAGTCTTTACTGCATCTTGCTGATAATGCTCCAAGATTTGAATCAAGTGGCTTCATATTCCTTACTTCCACCAACTTTATCTAATGCACAAAATACAAAGAAACAAAAAAAACATTGTAGAGGAAGGGTTAATTTGGGAAAATGTGAGGGGAATCCTCTGCAAAACAAAACAAAAAATATCCTTTGCAAGATTTTCTCTTTAGTATCTCTGCAAAACAAAATAAAAAATATATATCAAAAAATTAAATTTTTTATAGTTTTATATTATAATTATGCCTAGAGTATTGCATACCTGAAGAACCATTTGTTAGCTCTACAACACTTTTTGAATCTAAACCAAGCTTTCATCACTAACACTAACACCTTTTGTAGCCCCTCGGACTATGCATAAAAGTTAGAAAAACTAAATATTCCAAAAATACCCCTAGGACTCTTCTTGTCCCAGAATCTGAATTAAACCACAAGTGATGCTTCGATTTCTCTGTTTCTTTTCAACTTCAACATGAAGTGTTCTGAAGATCAACATTTTCTTGATTTGATGATTCAACATTAGTTGCCCTTAGACCTATTCCTATTAAAAAGATACATATGAGAATAAATATATTATTGAATCTCAAATGTGATTTCTTGGATGTCTATTGATAAATTTGCCAATGCTTCAGAGTCGTATGTTAAGAGTGTTATTGTATGTTGTTAGTATTCAAAATTTCTCCACTATTACCATTGAAGAAGTAAGTTGTTGATGAGCCAAATGGGCTTCCTCCTGAGCAACCAAAAGCTCTTTGTATAGCTGCTACAAGATACCAATGAATTGATTAAAAAAAGAATAGCAACATATATATATATATATATATATATATATATATATATATATATATATATAATTAAAAAGGAAATCATCATAAAGTCATGAAGTCAAACCTTTTCCTACTTATTAATGGCATCCTTATCTTTTTCTGTTTCCAAATCTACAACAGAATCCAAATTCTAAAACTTGAAGCCTTCTCCTTTGCCATCTCCGACACTGAGATCTACATTACAAAATGAACAAGTGGTTCACAAGACATTGAGATCAAACCTTTTGTAACAGGCATTGCTATGATTGAGTTTTTTTTATTTAATACAAAGTTGTAATAGAAAAAGAAATGAAAGTACAATGATGTAATAGGGAAGGAAATGAAAGTAGGATGCTATAACGGGACAAAAACTACTAGTGAGAGAGAGGGAGAGAAGGAACACCTGGCAAAGGAGGATTTTCATGCTTAAACAATTTGTAAAGTTTTTGTTACATTTTCTTGAAATGTTCTCTTCCCATGTGGATTATGGTACTCATTCAAATACACATTTTGTTTATCTTCAAATCAAAAAAAAAAAAAGTCAAAAGGTCAACAGATAATCAGAAAAAGTCAAAATGAAAAAAAAAAAAAAACTTGTTTTTATTGACTTTTCAATCTCAACCGGTTTCTTATCCCAAGTATCTCCTAAAAATTCATTCACAGAAACCGCATTTTGAGCTACATCACAAGGGCATATTCGTAAATTCAACACCCACACAAAAAAATAATAATAAAGATTTTCATATTTTAATAGTTTAAATGTTTTCTTAAGTCATAATATTCATAGGATATGTAAAATTACTTACCTACCCTGCTTCATTCTCAATTTGAAACTTTCTAGCAGCCACACCAGATGTTGTGAAATATTTATGACTTCTTCCAAGCTGTTGGCCTGAAAAAAAAAAAGGTGAAATTACAAAATTAGGCCTCAAGAGAATGAAGTATGAACATGATCAGTTAAATAAGTATTATATATAGAAAGTATTAACATAATTGCATGCAAATAAGAACTGGACCAAAGATTTCTTCCTGCATTTAGATAAAAGTTTAAATCTTGTAACATACTTTGTGCAAAAGATGTAAATGCCCTTCCTTATCCTCATAACTGAAAATAGCACTAGAAAGCTTATACCTTGTAACACTCCATATCTTCAGTAACACCAGACAAGATTGTGGGCCCAATATCTATTTACTCAAGTCTGCTGAATGGGATTAAATGACCATTTTGCCCTTATATCATAAAGAATTATATGAAGTCGAAAAAAAAATAATACAATATCTCTTCCATCAAGTAGTAGTTTAGCTCCACTTTCAACTCCACTTTAGATCAATCTGCACACTCGTTCTTTTGCCTAAAAAAGATAAAAACAAATTCAAATAAAAAATTAACAAGAATTATGTTTATTACTTTATGTATACATAACATGATAATATTTAAGATTTAAGATTTAAGATTAAATTTTATTTGTCGGGTCCAAGTCTTTCAGAAATCGAGACACCTCATCAATCTCAACCGTTTTTTCAATCTGAAAAAAGTACAATAAAATATATATTATAATGAAATATATGTTAAAAAATAGAAATACGGAATAACTTCAATAATGCTTGTCTGGCTGCTTTCCTCTCCAGGTCTCTTTTCTATTTTTCTTCTGCAGCTGCTTCCACCTTCACTTGCCTCCAAGCATCTTCAGCTGCCTTGGCTTCTGCTTGCAGTCGTGCTTTATCAAAAACCACAACATTTATGTTTTTATATTACTAAAGAAAGAAAAACTTAAAATATTTATAGTATTGGCAAACCTTTCCTTTTTTGGTTTTCAAGTTGTTGGGGGTCCTCTTTTATATTACTAAACAAAAGGAATGATATGGAATTGTGTTCGCAAAATGGTTTTTCAAAAGTGCAGCCTTGTACAGCTTATTAGGTGACACCTGTCTCTCGTTTTACATTTCCTTTTCGTTTCTGTCCCTTTCCCTTAAATTTCCAAAACTCATTAATCAATCATATTGCTAAACAGTCAACAAAGAACATTTCATGTTTCATTTATCGCCTCCAAAATCCAAATCCAATACAATGCTACTTACCATCATCCTCCTTCTCCTTCTGGCTGCTATCTGATTCCATATCATTCCTTTTGTTTGGCTTCTGCATTGGATTTCCTTCACCATCTAAGACCGACTCTAAAAAAATCACCACCAAAACTCTTTCTCATCTATTTAAATATTATTCTTCATTTCATAAAAAAGGACTCACTGTTTTCTGCTGAATGCTTTATGTCTGTCTTGTGATCCGAATTTGTTCCACCAGCATTTGATCCTCATCCTGCTGCTGCATATATATATATATATATATATATATATATATATATATATATATATATATATATATATATATATATATATATATATATAGACCAGCCATAAAGATTCCACCCAAGACAGAAAGAAAAGCATATCTTGCAATTTCCAGATAATTCATATCATATACTACAAAGATGAAAGTAGGTGACCTGAATACTTTCAAGTATAAGCTTCTGAAAAGTATATAAAATAAGAATAATTTGTAACAAAGATGAAAGACCTACCAAAAATATTCATTGAAATCATCATAATTCCGCCATGCTGAATGGGCAGCTTTCCCATTATTGTTTTGTTCAGCTTCCTATGAAAAAGTAAGATTTGTTTAAATATGCGAGTGACAATTTAATGAATAACAAACTCATTACTTTTATTAATAAAAGAGGGGAAAAGATTCATCGACCTTAGAGAGTGTGTTGTAAATTGGTTGAATGACATGTGCAAAAAAGGAAACTGAATTATCTTCACAAATAAAACTCTGTGCAGGGCTAGCTTGTCCATGATCCAAATGGCATTGAATTCGCTGGCCATCTAGGTAATACAAGTATTTATCAGTTTAAACAATCAGGTTAAATAATTGATCAACTAATAGAGATAAGAGTAAGACACTTACATGGTGGAATCTATAGCAAATGCATTCTGGAAGAAAACGGACATTTGCAGCTTCACCCCAGATTAAATAGTATAATGAAACCAAGAAAAGCTTCCTATCCTTGTTAATGGCTTGTATACTATTGAAAACAACTTTCACAATTAGCATAACATGACAAACGATGATTTTTATTTATAAAAAGTGTTAACAGGGGATGGAAGTCACCTGTTCCAAACAAGACGTATACGCATATATTTTCACCATTTGAAGTAATTATCAAGAAACTTTAGGAACACTTCCATAATAGCGTTCTCATTTAGTTTCTAAGAAAATTATGAATGAAATGTCAGCAACTTTCCATTAATAATAGTGTATAAACTGTAGATACAAAAACTAGACTTACTAGATCAACTTCAGATAGTATGCCAAGTCATGATTGTTCATTTGCTAAAGAGAGAACAATATGCTCACGTTGATTCCTGATAATGTCTTTCTGCATATATAATATCAACATCAGTAAACAAAGTTGAATTGAACTGAAGGAAGAAGGTGAAGCACGAGAAGCTTTTTTGTTGATTTTCAAATGAATGGTGGAGAATATATATTACAGATTAAACTAGTGTAAACCATTACACAACTGGAAACACAAATTTGTCAAGCTAACAATCATAATATCTTTTTTTCTTTTATTGGGTGGTCATATTGCCTGGATGCTATAAAGGGAGAAGTGAAAGATGCTAAGAGGTGCTTATATGCATTACTTGCTCACCAACTATGTGTATCTATCACATTGAAACTCTTGACACTAAAGTCAATCTAATAATCAGCTATGAATATTGGAGATGCCTTTAAAGTTTATAAAGAGATTCTTCATCTAAAGAGCAAAGTAAAACATTGTGATGACAAATCAACAAGAATAATGATTTCTCAGTGGCAACTGTAGAATACTTTAAGATTCAGTTAACCAACTTTTAGATGGTACAAGGATATTATTAACTCATAGGCAAGATGGGAGAAGAAATACCTCTTCTGTAATATATTTGCCAACTCCATCATGTGCAACATCTTTGCTAAGGATTTCCATTACCTCAACAAGAGCTCTTAATGTGGTAAATACCTTTTTAGTTTCTTGAGATCTCAGTCCCAAACTGAAATTCATATAAACAGTTCTAATGAGGTTTTAATTTTCACAAGTGACATTATTGTATTTTTCGTAACTCAAAAAGTGGTATTTTCAGGGCCAAAATATAAGAGTGTACTTACCCTCCCATATCAGAACTGAAAGTTCCAGATTCAAGCATTCTTTGTTCCTCTATCTGGATTTCATCAACTCTTTGTACTCGTTTGTAACGCTGATAGAAATCCCACGGGTTTTGAGCATCACGATTACGATCTATTCACCCTCCATCTTTTTGGCTAGTTTAAACTACTAGAAAAACAGAGAAATGAAAGAGAGAGAGAGAGAGAGAGAGAGAGAGAGAGAGAGAAGCGTATGAATTAGGATATAAAAATCCGGTTTCAAACTCCCAGAAACGGAGAATTTTAGTGACGATGATCCATCGGAAGTGGGTTAAAGATACGGAAATCAAACCTTGAATCGAGGGTGTAAAAGAAGGTCTCTATTTGTTGCTTTCACTCTGCCTCCATCGTTGTCTTTGATTCGTGCTTTGAAGTCCCGTAAATCTTCTCCACGTACAAATCAGACCCTACATCGATTAGCCCCATTTATGTTATTTGTATTTATACCACAGTTGCATTTTATTTTACTGAGAAAACCCACCATCAGTGAAGGAACCGAAGGAGGTGACACCAACTGATCGAAAGTGGCGGTTACCTTGATGGACTTAAGGAAGCCGATGAATAGTACCATAGAGAAGCTGGAGCAGTAGAACCATCCAGAAAGAAAGAGAAACAAAGATATAGTATCAGAGAATGGAGATAAGGCGGTGGAGAAGAGCCAAGAAGCAGCGATCTGGGACAAATGCAAGGATGAAAATCACGATTATATGTAAGTGGGGAATAAAAGCCCTAGTTACTGGTCGCGTGATCTTCAAGAATGAACGCGAGCAGAGATGGTCTAGTGATTAGGGTTTCCAGAGAGAAAGGGAAGAGAATGAAGGGAGGTCTTGAAGTCGGGCGTGTGTTTTGAGTAAAAATATAAAGCGACATTAAAAGAGAGGACGCCCATTTTACATAAAGTGCACTCCGTGTTTTTAATTTTTTTTACATGAGACACTAATTTAAGGGCACGTAATAATGCGCGACGTAACTCATTCAATTTTTTAAAGAGATGACACTTTTTTAATGTCAATCTCTTTTGCGTAACATAAATCTCCGAGTGTCGTGGTTTGCGCGTCGTAAAAGGGTCTTTTTCTTGTAGTGATAGATTAGATAGTATTAGAAACGTGTAATAGATAAATGTAATTAACATTTGATGATTAAATAAAGGAGTTTTATTTATAAGTAATGTTACTGTCTTATGTTGATTGTTTAACTATTGTTTCACTTTGCATGTTTTGACTTCTAGAATAATTGAGTTTATTAAGAATAATCGAATTATTCAAATTGTCCACAATCGTTCATATGTTGGAAGTAGGTATGAATGAAGATTGTCATGAATAGGTGTGTAGAGTGTCTAAATAGTTTTAGACATAGCAAAAGATTGCTGCAACGTTCATGAGTGCTTATGAACTAGTTTTGATCATTGGAACAAACCCGCGCTTGCTAGAATCACCTTATGGAATATGATAGTAAATGGGTGATCACAAGACGATAATATCATATAGTCTTAAAACCTAGATATATGGTTTGTTATTGGTTAATTGATTGTACATTGATGATGCGAAAACGCATTGGTAACTCGATGATATAAAACACATTGTTGTGTATAGTTGGTTAATGAATAAGTAAATGCATATAAGTTGAAGTTTATTTGTAACTTTTATTCTAAGAAGGAAAAAGTGATATCTCGGCCGCTCGATGATTTGATTTGACTTATGTGTCGGGCCCAGTCAGAACTGAATTGATGTGTTCAATTAAGTTCTATGTCAAATAAATCGGAGATCGAGAAACCAAATGCTAGACTAATCATTCCATAGAATTTTCAGCATGATATCTAACAAAGGACTGTACGATCCCTTATCTAAAGGACAAGATTGATTAGATCAGAGTTTGACATCGTCTTTGAGAGATACGATTCCGAATCGGATTGTACTTGTGCATATAGTTACTAGACTTATCCAAGTGGGAGACTGTTGGAATAGTGTCTAAGGCCGCAACTATATTAGGCAAGTATTTGACCCGATTATGCATGGTCCTTTTGGGTTGCCTTCACCATAGCAACTTGGTAGGATGAATTTATTATAAGAGAATAGATATTATTAATATATCATGAGAATAATATGATGAATAATAATATAGTTATTTGATTAATATAAGTCATAGATTAATTAGTAATAATTTGGTGACTTAAGGAGATTAATTAAATAAGAGGGTATAAACTGTCAATTGTTTGATAGTTACACTTTGGGCTGTAAACTCCTCTTGGATAGAGGTTGGACGATTTCTAGGCTAGGATAAGCCTCAAATTCGTCCAAGGCATTATCTTGGGAAATATTTGGATTGCTTTGAGTAGTAGTTATCAAATCAGGGTTTAAGGGTGAAACCCTAGGAGCCTTATAAGTATAAATAGACCCCTTGGGATAGGGAAATCGGCACCTCCTCTAAAGTAAGGATACCCTGGCCGATTTCCTCCTCTCTCCTCTCTCTCAAATCATTCTCTTTGCTAGTTGGTGTTTGTAAGCCATTAGAGGAGTGATAATTGTGACTCTAAAGCTCCAAGAGCAAGAAGATCAAACAAGTATTTCAAGGTATGCTTCTAACTTTGATTTTGTATTGTTCTTATACCTAATTAGCCATTAGGAGTCTTGGATTCAATGCATGTTTAATTAGAGAAACCGAGATCCAAGCATTAGGGTTTGTATGCGCACATAGGAATGTTCTTATGTACAAATCCCATCACTTGCAACATGCTAGAAGTATTGGGCTGAAGGATGATATTAGCATAAATTAGATAGTATTAGAAACGTGTAATAGATAAATGTAATTAACATTTGATGATTAAATAAAGGAGTTTTATTTATAAGTAAGGTTACTGTCTTATGTTGATTGTTTAACTATTGTTTCACTTTGCATGTTTTGACTTCTAGAATAATTGAGTTTATTAAGAATAATCGAATTATTCAAATTGTCCACAATCGTTCATATTTCGGAAGTAGATATGAATGAAGATTGTCATGAATAGGTGTGTAGATTGTCTAAATGGTATCAGACATAGCAAAAGATTGCTACAACGTTCATGAGTGCTTATGAACTAGTTTTGAGCATTGGAACAAACCCGTGCTTGCTGGAATCACCTTATGGAATGTGATAGAAAAGGGTGATCGCAAGATGATAATATCATATAGTCTTAAAACCTAGATATATGGTTTCTTATTTGTTAATTGATTGTACATTGATAATGGGAAAATGCATTGGTAACTCGATGTTATAAAACGCATTGTTGTGTATAGTTGATTAATGAATAAGTAAATGCATATAAGTCGAAGTTTATCTGTAACTTTATCCTAAGAAGGAAAAAGCGATATCTCGGACGCTCGATGATTTGATTTGACTTATGTGTCGGGCCCGGTCCGAACTGAATTGATGTGTTCGATTAAGCTCTATGTCAAAAAAATTGGAGATCGAGAAACCAAATGCTAGACTAATTATTCCATAGAATTATCAGCATGATATCTAACAGAGGACTGTACGATCCCTTATCTAAAGGACAAGATTGATTAGATCAGAGTTTGACATTGTCTTTGAGAGATACGATTGCGAATCGGATTGTACTTGTGCATATAGTTACTAGACTTATCCAAGAGGGAGACTGTTGGAATAGTGTCTAAGGCTGCAACTATATTAGGTAAGTAATTGACCTGATTGTGCATGGTCCTTTTAGGTTGCCTTCACCATAGCAACTTGACAGGATGATTTGTTATAAGAGAATAGATATTATTAATATATTATGAGAATAGTATAAGCAATAATAGTATTGTTATTTGATTAATATAAGTAATAGATTAATTAGTATTAATTTGGTGACTTAAAGAGATTAATTAAATAAGAGGGTATAAATGGTCAATTGTTTGATAGTTACACTTTGGGCTGTAAATCCTTAAGGGATGAGGGTTGGATGATTTCTAGGGCTAGGATAAACCTCAAATTCGTTCAAGGCCTATCTAAGGAAAGGATTAGGATTGCTTAGAGTTTAAGTTATCCAATTAAGGTTTAAGGGTGAAACTCTAGGAGCCTTACAAGTATAAATAGACCCCTTGGGATAGGGAAATCAACACCTCTTCTACAGCAAGGAAACCCTGGCCGATGTCCATCGCTCTCCTCTCTCTCAAATCATTCTCCTTGTTAGTTGGTGTTTGTAAGCCATTAGAGGAGTGAAAATTGTGACTCTAAAGCTCCAAGAACAAGAAGATCAAACAAGTGTTTCAAGGTAAGCTTCTAACTCTGGTTTTGTGTTGTTCTTCTACCTAATTAGCCATTAGAAGTCTTTGATTCAATGCGTGTTTAATTAGAGAAACCTAGATCCAAGCATTAGGGTTTGTGTGTGCACATAGGAATGTTCATATGACTAAAACCCATCAATCTAATGGTATGGTATCATAACACATAAGTTGCAAGTAATGATGATGGATAGTAGCATGGCGTTCAACCAAAAACAAAGTGGAGGGATAGGAATCATCTTCAGCTAAATGGTGATGTTTCAACTAGTGGCCATTAGTGAGAAAGACGTGGAAATGTGTTGGAGCTTATAGGTCACAATATCAAGTTACATGAAGAAAATCACTTAACAATTAAGGGTGCATGCAACCTATTTGATCTATGTGTTTTAGCAACTAATAGCAACATACTTATGAAACTAAAAGAAACCCTAAATGTAATAAAAGTATACTAGTTAATATTACGTACCTTTGATATTGCACTAGTACACAATATCCTTGAATCCCTTCTTGACCGTCAAAAAGCTAGCACAAAAAAATATGGCTGCCACTAATTAATCATACACAAACCCTAGAAACTAGAAGATAACTTGAGAGAGAGATGAGGGGAGAGAGAGAGAAAGAGAAAGAGATATAAAGAGAGGATGGGGGAGATTTTAAGCCAGCGTTTACTAGAAAAGAGATGTGTTGAAAATCACACCCTAAAGGATCTATTTATACTTGTCAGATAACTAGGATAAACCCTAATTTGAATTCAAAATAATATTATTCTAATCCGAGTCAAGTAGTTATCCTTATCAATATCTGAAGGCTTCTAGAAGGTCCCTAAGGAATCTCCTAAACCGTCCATACATGGAAGTATGTAGAATCATTCATTTGCTCAACTATTAAGAAATTACAGATCAACCCTTGTACCTCTAATTAATTCCATTTGATCCGAAATTAATTCCAAATTAATTGTGATCAATTATAAATCAATTTTAACCAGTTTCTATAAATTTATTAATCATAATAAATTAATAAATCACTTCCTCTTTCTACAAATGCCATTCTAAACTATTTCTATTTACGAGGGCAGCCCATACGAAACTTTTATTTTACTTACAAGAATATACTAATTTATTTATGACCTTAGACACCTTAATCCAACATTCTCCCACTTGGATAAGTCTATAAATATAATTTCAAGAATAACCTTGAACCAAACAAAAATGTGTGCTTTCTAAATCCATTGTCGTACTCCGATTCATATAAGACATTGTCTCTAAGATAAGTGATCAACTATTCCTTTGTTCTTCAAGATATCGTACAGACACGAGACGTGGATTATAATCAATCTCATGTTCCAATATTATCTTTCCCAATTTCCCAATTTGTGATGACATCATTAGACTACTAATAAAACACATCAACTTTGTCCTGGATGGGCCTAACACTATAATGTCAACATCATATTACCGAGGGGCCTAAAGATATTGCTTTTCCTGTTAAGGAAAAAGGAACGAATAAACTTTGACTATATAATCATACATTTACTAACCAAATCATGCATGGAGTTACGCTTTATAACATCCAGCTACGAGACATGTTTTAGTAAACCAATGCACAACTGATTGTAAACTATGAGTTATATATATCTACTTAAAGAATAGTATATATTATCATCTTAGAATTACTAGTGATAGAATTCATGAAGTAGTCTCTATGAGCAGGTTTATCCAATACTTAAATCCCTATTTCAAGTACTCATGAGTATAGTAGTAATCACCATGCCATGGTCAACTACTATGAAAAAGGTACTAATGCTCCATGATAGTCTTAATTCACTAATTACTTCCAAAAGTATGACGACTATGGAATTTGAATAATATAATTATTCGAGAAGTAAACATGCAAAGTGAAACAGAATAATAAATAATTGAAGAAGGTAGTACACATACTCATTAACAAATCTCTATTATTTAATGACCAAAACAGTTACAATATATTTTGTTACAAAGTTTCAAGTTATCTACTAATCAGTAAAACTAATATCATCTCTTAATCCAATACCTATTTTCAACTATATGTTGAATATATTGGTACTTTCTATCGATGTTCTTGGTCCTTCCATGATCCTTCGGTTCTTTGGTCAAAGCTACCACTCCTTCTTTGTCAAAAAAGGGTTCCTTTGATTATTTAATAATTGGAATGAGCCCAAGATCCCTGATGAAATTCATCAACCAAGCTTCTTCCTTCGATGCTTCGTTCATTGTGATGTACTCTTACTCACAAGTTGAATCATGCACCGTTTCTACATGGAACTATTCCAAGATCCCTGTCTCTGTTCGTTTGAAAGATGGCCTCGCTATAACCACTCACTCTTAACAAACCATTTTCACCAAGAACTAAGAACACATATTTAGTTCTTCACAAATAATTAAGAATATTTTTAAATGCTCACCAATGGGCTCTGAGTGGATTAACCTTAAATCAAATGCTCATGCTTAAGGCATAATACACTTCATGACGAGTATGCTTCATAACATACATGATCGATCTTATAGCAGATGTGTATGGAACTCGACTCATGTCATCTACTTCTTCATCAGTTCTCAGACATTAATTCTTACACAAATTAACAGTATAATAAAATTACAAATTCCTTTCTTGGAATTTCCATACTGAACCGTTTCAATATTGTATCGAAGTGTGTACTCTTGCTAAGTCTAATAAGACGTTTCTTCCTATCCCTATAAATTTTTATTCCAAGAATGTATGTCGCTTCTCATAGATCCTTTATAACGAAACACTTCCGAAGGAAAGAATTTACTTCTTACATTGTTGGAATATTGTTTCCTATGAGGAGTATGTCATCAACATACAATACTAGGAAAGTCACGAAACTCCCACTAGCTTTGACATATACTTAGGATTCATATTTTCTTCTAGAGAATTCAAACTCCTTTAATTTCTCATGGAAACAAAGATTCCAACTACGAGATGCTTATACATGGGATCAATTAGCATTTCATCCTCAGGTTGAGTGCTAGTATCATCTAAGGTTCCATCATTGTATGACTCTTGAATCGCTTCAACATTAATTACACTTCCACTATCATCCTTGAATATGAGCTCTCTCTCTCTCTTTCTCCCTCTCTTTCTCTCTCTCTCTTCCTCTATCTATCTATCTCTCAGAAAAGAATCATCTTCGAGCTACGAAGACCACATTTTCACAAGGTCTGTAGAGCAACTATCCAAAGGATTTTTATAGGTAACTAATGAAAATGCACCTCTCCATTCTGCTTTCAAGTTTGTCTTGTGTTTCTCTTCTGAAGAGAACCTCACAAACTTATACCTTGATATGTGGGATTGAGAGAGGTTTCCCTGTTCGCATCTCATGATGTGTCTTAGCAACCTTCTTGGTTGGAACATGATTTAGGATATGAGTGGTTGTCTCTAAGGCATACCCCAAAACGATATAGGAAGAGTGGCTTCAATCATCATAGAACAAACCATGTCCAACAAGATTTGATTGTCCTTCTCAATGACATCATTAAGTTGTAGTGTTCTAGGAGGTGTCAATTTTGAAACGATTCCACATTCCATGATGTAGTTGTTGAACTCGATACTAAGATATTTTCCACCTCTATCAGATCGAAGCATCTTTATCTTCTTGCCCAAGTGATTATATCTTTGTTCCTAAACTCTTTGAGCCTTTCAAAAGTTTCCAATTTATGTTTGATTAATTAGATATATATATATATATATATATATATATATATATATATATATATGTATATATATATATATATATATGATATAATCATAAGTAAATATCATATATTAGTGATTAACATACCTTGTGCCAGATATGAAAGATCCACATACATCAGTATGGATTAGGTCCAACAATCCTTTACCTCTTTCACATGTTCTAGTGAAAGGTGACTTAGTCATCTTCCCTAATAGACATGATTCACATTCATCATCAGATTTAAAGTCAAATGATTCCAACACTCCATCGTCTTGGAATTGGCTGATGTGTTTCAAGTTTATATATCAAAGACAACAATTCCATAAGTATCCTTTATTTATGCCTTTAGAAGAATCAATATCAAATACATTATTGCATAAGTTATCAACACATATAATAGTTTCATAAATGTCATTACAAGGAAAATCAATGAATATAAAAACATGATTCTTATACACCAAAATAGAACCATTATCATTATCAAATGAGAAGCGATATGTTTTTCTAAACAAAGCATGAAATGAAATTATGTTTCTAGTCATATTAGATGAACAACAAAAATTGTCTAAAATTAAATTGGTAATAAATCTACTATAAGATTTAACTTGATCTCTCTAACAGATGCAACAAAAGACCTTTCTTTAGTCCATAAGTGGATTGATTTCTTCTATGCTCAAGATTTTACCCTCCAGTTCCTAAAATACTAAGCATATGTGAGAAATAAAAGACATCTAGTATCTAGAACTAGCGAATCTAGTAGTATGAGATGTTTTCGTATTACCTAAATTGGATTCAGTTGCTTGAACTGACTCATCCGCAACATCCTTCAAGTATTTGGGGTAGCTCATTTTCCTATATTCTTTCAATTCACAACAAGGACAATAGGCCTTTATTGATTCATGGTTCAAAGCAATTTTGTGGTCAGCTTTTCTTTTGAGTCTTTGATTAATCATTTTACTCACTAGTGTCTCCTTTTCCTTGAGGAGAGAAACCACCTTTTGCTTAAGGTCATCACCATTATCAACAACTATGGAACGGGCAATGGTTTCCGTTTCAATAATTTTGGCTTCTTAAGCCGCTAACAAACTCAAAAGTTCCATAAGTGTGAGTTTATGATTCTTTAGGTGGAAGTTTGCTACAAACCCTTATAACTTTCTAGGAGTAAGATTAGAATCAAATCTATAACAAATTCCTTAGGAAACACTCTACACTGACCAGTTCATCAATGTAAGTCTTCACTTTGTCGACATAAGTACACACATAAGTTCATTATTTATGCTTTCCATTAGTTAATGGTTTAGTGATATCATGTCTTTCAATCCCTAATAAGAATACACAGGAGGGTTGGTTGCTCATCAGGAAGGTAGGGTGATAAAGCATGAGAATACGTGTCTAGACATCTTTAAGAGAGAAGTTTTAGTTGGTTGATTAATCCTTAATTTTTAACCCAAATAAATATTCAAGGCTAGGATCCAAAATACAATTCGAAATTAAGAAGAGGATGCCGTAATTTAATTACGGATTTATTTAAGTAGGTAAGGCACACTACCAATTTCAATCTAATATGAAATTCCTAGAACTTTTGAGATTCATTGAATCTTATCAATGATATGTTTAGTCTTGGGTTATATTCTTCTCTTTGTGACTGGGATACCGATGATCACAAATAAGATGTGAATAACCATACAAACCCACATAACATACTCGAGGTTGTTTTTGACCTCATATTGATGTTCTAATTAACCACACACGCTCCATCAACAATCATAAATTCGAGTATGGGCCATCATTTTATAATTGTAGTCCTGCATTAGAGTGTTGGTTAACCACACACGCTCCACTAATGACTAGCAAAGAAATGATGTGCGTTTTCATGGATTAACATGCATTTCACATATCCCCCCCCCCCCCCTAAAGTAACTAGAGTGAGATTTGTAGAATGTTCTAGTACTTTATCTATTATACTTTTAATTTTATTTATGTCCTATCAAACTCGTTCGATTAACGACCCTCCACCACAAAAAGAAGTGGTGTGTGAAAATGACACTCATTCAACGGTCATTTTATAATTCGACTAACATTTTGTTACACATATATTATTAAGGCTCTTATATATATATATATATATATATATATATATATATATATATATATATATATGTGTGTGTGTGTGTGTGTGTGTGTGTAACGTGTATTTTAGAACATTTTAAAATTTCAAGTTTTAAAATTAATTTTTCTGAATTAAAAATTAATTAATTAATCATTAAAACAATTATGGATTTAATATTTATCTTTTTGATCAACCATTAATTAAATTTTATATTAAAATTCACTAATGATAATTCCATTTAATTATCTTATAGTTAAAGATTAGGTTTCCTTATTTAATTCCTCAAAATTCAAATTAGGGTTTTAAATTCATCTAACATTATAAGATTCATATTTTAATAGATAAAATCGTAGATAATGACTAAAATCTACCCTACTAATTGAATTAGGCAAGCCAAAACAGAAAAACAAAATTTTTGAAAAGCATACCGCATCGTAGAATTATTTTTTAAGGTTTCATCTATTATGCACATATAATTGTAAGAGATGGCTTGGATACCACTGTTGGAATTTATAGGTCACAAAATCAACGTACATGAGAAAAATCGCTTACGACGTGTGGGTACATGCAACCTATTTGATCCATGCTTTTAACAACTAATAACAACATACTTATGAAACTAAAAGAAACCGTAGTTGTAATTGAAAATTACTATTTAAGATTACATAACTTTATATTGCATTAGTAGACAATATCCACTTGATGTTCAGGAGGCTAGCACAGAAAATATGGTTGCCTTTAATAACTCAAACCCAAACCCTAGATACTAGAAGATAACCTGAGAGAGAGAGAGAGAGAGAGAGAGAAAGAGAAAGAGAGAGAGAGAGAGAGAGAGAGAGAGAGAGAGAGAGAGGAGATTTTGGGCTAAGATTTTACTAGAAAAGAGATGTGTTGAAAATCACACCCTAAATGATTTATTTATACCGGTCAGATACCTAGGATAAACCCTAATTTGAATTCAAAATAATATTATTCTAATCCAAGTCAAGTGGTTATCTATATCAATATCTGAAGGCTTCTAAAAGCTTGTTATGGAACCTCCTAAACCGTCCAAGCAAAGAAGTATCTAGAATCATTCATTTGCTCAGCTATTAAGCAATTATAGATCAACCATTGTACATCTAATTAATTCAAATTGATCCTAAATTAATTTCAAATTAATCTTGATCAATTATAAATCAATTTTAATCAGTTTCTAATAAATTTATTAATCATAATAAATTAATTAATCATTTTCTCTTTATCCAAATATCATTCTAAAGTTTTTCTAGTTGTAACACAACCATTAAAAAACTTTGTTTTTAATTACATGAATATAACAATTTTGTTATGACCTTATACAGCTTAATCAAAGAAAATGTTGGGTCATAGTGTTTCTGTCGAATTAACAAGTATATATATGGAACGAATCAATTAACCAGGTTGCCACTTAAAACAATATTGTAACACCCAAAGTTTCAAAGGCCAAGAAAGGAAAGGAAAGCCCTAATTTAAGGGTCGACTCGGCGAGTCCAAGGAGGGACGCGGCGAGTCCGAGCGGGATCCGGGTCAAGGTGTAAGTGGCCAACTCGGCGAGTCGGCCAAGTGGACTCGGCGAGTCTGGTCTGTGTGAGGAAAACCCTAAATCCGGGACTTTGGGCACTATTTAAGCTCCTTATTCTCTCCATTAGGGTTCCTTAGAACCCCCCTTGTTCAGAAAAAGAAGCCTAAGCCTCCATTATTGTGCATTCAAGCTTCCAAGCCATTTTTGGGTGATTTTAAGGAAGAAGAAGGAGAGGAATCAGTGAAGCTTCAAGGATTTGCTTCAGATCTGGAGTTTGTGGAACCTTTCTGAAGTATTGAAGGTATTAAGTCATTTCCTTCTCCTAGATCTAATTTTGGTTGTGAGTTTTGGGGCTTTTAAGCCATGATTAGTCACCCTTATGGGTTAGAAGCCGGATCTGGAGTTGCTACTTCAGATCCAAGTGTGTTATGGTCTGGAGAAGCATAAAGTATCAGCCATTGAGTCGATTTTGAAGCCCCTTGGCTTTAAACCCTAGTTTTTGGCATGTTTTGCTTAGATCTCTTTCTCTACATGTAAAGATTGCAATTTTATGTAAGGAATAGGCTTGGGAAGGGTAGATCTACAGTTTGGGTCCATGCATGACTCTAAAATCCTCTGCATGTAAGGAGAACTGAAGGGACTCGGGGAGTCCTTTGAGTGGACTCGGCAAGTAGCATGAAGTTGTGGAGAAACTCGACGAGTGGGATGAACAACTCGTCGAGTCATATGAAGATTGCCTTGTACTCGGCGAGTCTGTTCTTGGACTCGGCGGGTCAGGTCGCGAAACCCCAAACCCTTCGAGTTAAGACTCGAATCAGTGAGTCGGGTGGAGACTCAGTGAGTTGGATAGGTCTGGACTCAGAAATCGGTAGGCTCGGTGAGTCATGGACTGACTCGGCGAGTCGAGTCATGAATGGAAGGAATCTGAACATTATGAACTCGGCGAGTCAGTAGGGTGACTCGGCGAGTAGGGTTGACCTGGAAGGTTGACCTTGACCAGGATTTTGACTTGGACCAGGGTGGACTTGGTTGTCTTTCAGGGGTCAGTTAGACTCAGTGTTGCATTGATATTGGTAGTTCGGGGAGCAAGAGGAGTAGGAGTTCCGTGAGTTGTCGGGTAGCAACTAGTGAGATCATCAGCAAGTTCAGCCTGTGCAGGTGAGTTTCCCTTTGTGTGAATGGGTCTAAGGCCACAATGCCAGCCCATGTAGTTATGAATAGAAGACCCGGGGGTTAGCCCTAGGCACAGTATGCTAGTATTATTCTCAGGACGAGGTCCAGTAATAGCGGGCGGGTGACCAAGGAATTGTTTATATGATAGTTTATACTTGTTGTCTGTGTGATACATGTATGTGCTTGGTAGGGAGGTGAGTGTGGGTGAGGTCCCGTATCTCACCAATAGCAGAGTGTGGATGGGGTTCCATATCTCATTAGTAGCAGAATAGGGGCGAGGCCCAAACTAGAACAGGAGTGAGAGTGGGCTAGGCCCGTACCTCACTACCATTAGGAGCGTGGACGGGGTTCCATGACTCATCAGTAGCAGAACATGGGCGAGGCCCAGGAAAGGCGAGGCCTTAGGACAGAACCAGTTGCATGTGTTAGTTATGTGTTGTGAAATGTTTATGTGTTATTATTTGTTGATGGGCGAGGCCCTGTGACAGGCGAGGCCTAAGTAAAACAGATATGTATCCGAGCGGGGCTCGAAGCCAGGCGGGGCCTCGAGCGGCGCGGCCGTTGTAGCGGGCGAGGCCTGATGTAGGGGGCGAGGCCCAAGATAGGGGGTGTGGCCCAGTATGTGAAGTATGTGGTTATGCATGGTATGTGTTAGGGTGGGGAACTCACTAAGCTTCGTGCTTACGGTTTTTAGTTTTGGTTTCAGGTACTTCCGGTAGCGGAGGGAAGAGCTCGGGGTGATCGCATGGAACACACCATAGATTAGCCAGCCTGGGAATGTTTACTCTGATAATGAACATGTGTTTTGAAAACTTATACTCATATTATGTTTTGTAATGATGACTTTACTTTAAGTAATGATTTATTAAAAGAAATTTTTGGTCTTAAATTTTGGGTCATTACAAGTTGGTATCAGAGCCTTGGTTTGAGGGATTCGGACATGCTCTCGGGTGTGTCTGAACTCAAACTGAGGAATTGGTAAGGAAGTTTTCAAAATGGAAAGAAAGTTTTGTAAAAAGAGTTTTGAGGAAGAAAATGATTTTAGAAAAGTAAAAAGAATTCAGAAAGAAAAGAACTTTGAAAAGAGAAAAGAGGTGTGGTGCATGCAATCAACCGAGCTTAAGTAAGTACCCCAAAATACCCATACGAGTTTATGATTTGATTATCAGTTAATAGAACAGCATGCTAGATTAGGACTAAGGATCTAGGGAGGATGCCTTATGTGCCTGTTATATGTGCTCTTGATTTGCATGATAGTGCTGAATTGTCAGTAGTAGGATAGCCTGATTAGGTTATGCCTGAGTTTATGAGTTGTGTTGCATGCTAGTTCAGATTCTTGCTATGTGGATATGATTGCTTGAGTACGTTATGGTTAGATTTTCCCTTGTCTGAATGCTGCTTGCTTTGTGCATTGTAGGATTCTAAGTGATGGGAATTAGCCATTAGGTGGATACGTCACGTCACATGTGATTAGGATTGAATAATCTCAGAGTGTTGGATTTGGTCCTATTGCGCAGCTCTTGTTTGAGTCCAACCGTTGTAGGAACAAGTCTTTTACTTGAAGGATTATCTGAGCCTCGTCACATGTGATGGTATCCAGGTGATGGCTAATTGGCATTGCAAGGAGGCCTTCAGCAATTGAGGACTGGTTTGAGTTGAGTCAAAGGTTTCCCTAGGGTAAGCCTAGGATGAGGTAGTGTTGGGAGCAGTAGTAGTAGAAAAGGGACCTGGTGGAGTCAAAGCAGTTCTTGAGGAAAGTACGGATAGATGTGGAAGGTAGTATGGGCCCGTACTACTGAAAGCAGAGGATTCGTACTCGATTCGGGAAAGGCCGAGACAAGACCGGGAACCTGGTAGCGAGTATGTTTGGTCTCGCGATAGTGGGGAGTATTTTGATAATGGTTATGTTATATGTTTCAGTATGGTGACATTGCAAGAGGGACTAGCAGGCGGATCAGGCACCGGAGAGGGAGGTTTAGGGGCCGAGCAGCTCGAGGAGCGGATGAGAGAGTTGATATCAGCGGAGGTTACGCGCAGTATTCTAGATCAGACTCCTGTGATTTTTGGCACAGTCAAGGAGGGTATATTGGAGATTTTGGATGAGAGGCCGAGAGCCTTCCGTACTGAGATGATGGCTTTGTTGGGAGCGCGTACCTTGACATTTCGGGAGTTCAGGGCTTGCGGGGCACCAGATTATCATGGGGCTAGGGACCCCATCGCTAGCAGCAGATGGTTGGCTGATGTTGCCAACGCATTCCGTACGAGCCGGTGTCCTGAGGAGGACAAGGTCAGACTCGCTTCCTGTCTTCTGAAGGGCAGAGTGAGGGATTGGTGGGAGGAGATTGGTCATGCTTTGGGTGATGATGCCGCGTTGGATGTGATGACTTGGAGTGATTTCTCAGCTAGGTTTAGAGCGGAGTTTTCGCCGATTATTGAGGTGCAGCAGTTGGCCCGGGAGTTTCAGGATTTGACGCAGACTACTGAGACGGTGGCGGAGATCACCGCCAAGTTCAGGGAGAGAGCCCTTCTTGTTCCGCAGTATGTCGCAGATGAGGAGATGAAGAAGGCATGATATCACGAGATGCTGAGGGATGACATCAGGTAGTTCGTGAGTAGGTCCGATTGTAAGACGCTGGAATATATGATTTCTCGGGCCAGGGAGAGGGAAATTGATTTGGAACAGATCCGGAAGAGGAAGCCGGATGAGGTTCATGTAGCCGCGAGTTCGGGCAAAAGGCCCAAGGGATCGGATTCAAGGTCGAGGGATTATCAGGACCGCAGTCGATGCGGAAGGTGTGGCAGGACGCACAGGGGCGCGTGTGATGGTTTTGAGCATTCTAACACTTCCTAAGTGTACATGCAACCCTAATAACCTTGGATCTATGTTTGTCTAATTATCATGCAAAGTTGAATTCCAAGGTTATATTCCTATCTAGCATACATGGGGAACAATTTTAACTTAAAGTATAGATAGAATAACTTACCTTGTTGTTGTTTGTGTTCCTTGAAACCTTGTGAGCCTAGCACCCCAAGTGTGATGCCTCAAATGCTTCACACAACACCAAATGCTCTTGGAAAAACTTATGAGAGAACACACACTTCTTGAAATCGGCCAAGCCCTCTTGTTTCCTTAGTGTAGCCGATTTTGGTGGAGAATGAGATCCTTATATAGTGTTGACACATCTAGGGTTACACCATGTAAACCCTAATGTGTCATGACTCTTCATTTCCATGACCCATGGGTTTGTAACTCCCATGGAGCATCCATGGAGCATCCTATGGGTGGAACCCAACTTGATAGTCCATGGAGCCTCTTAGCCCACTATACAAGATATCGATGATTTACATAATCAACCCATATATTTAATTAGTTATCTTTTGATCACTTAATTAATTCTAAATTAATTCTTGATCAAACTAATCAAATAATATTATTAATATATTAGAACTTATAATATATTAATAATCTCCAAGTGTTATTTCTCTCATTTAGTCTATCCAATTGCATGGTGCCATGCAACCCAAATGGACCATGCCGGGTCGGGTCAAGTACATACCAGAAATAGTTATGGACTTAGACACCTTATCCAACAGCGTGCAGGAGTGGTAGTGGTGGTGAGTCTGGCTGTTTCAGGTGCGGTCGGGCTGGTCATTTTAGCAGAGATTGTACTGCTACCATCACTCAGGGATCAGACTTGATATGTTTTCACTGCAATCAGCGGGGCCACAAGAAGGCCCAGTGCCCCAGTTTGCTTTCAGCAGGACGGGTGATGGCACCTGCCCCTGTAACTTTGAGGATCACAGACAGCCGTCAGGGCCATGCGGAGGCGCCTGCAGTTGGAGGCAGGGCTTTTCAGATGGCTACTTTGGAGACGCGAACAGCGCCGGACGTTGCAGGTATGCGACTTCCGTTTTCAGTTCTTTTATTTTGTGCATGATTATATTGTTATGGTTCTGCATCATTATCTGTATGAGTATTTTATTTTGAGCGGATTGATTATGATCGACTTATATGCCATCTGCATACCTTGGATTTGGTTAGTAATTAAGGGATGGGTTGTATCGAAGAAGGTTACTTAGGGTGCAGTATCTGTAGCATGCCTTGGAGAGACTCGGTATGTCTCGCTAGTTCGGAGCCGTATAAGTTTTAGAATGGTCAGGTTAGACCCTTAGCTATGGTAAGCTTGGGATTCCTCAGTGGATTGATTATGGTAGCAAGGATTGGGATTTCTCTTCATCGAGCATCTAGGTGTAAGCAGGATCAAAGTGGGGGAGAATCCTCCGAGTGTATAAGGGTAAGGGCACGCAAATCCAGATCGGGTATATGATTTCTAAGAAGGAAAGGAGGTAGTTCAGCGTTTGACGGATTCAGTAGTTCAGGGTTGGGAGTTTGAGAACTTCCCATCAGTGCGTGCGTGTAAAGGGTAATGGTGGGTATGTGGTTCGGATTCAGGTTAAAGGGCCGCAGGGAGGACTCGTGTGAATCGGAATGGAGATCTTGAGGTCAAATAGTAGGAGATGTTTTCATGTTAGCAGTCAGTAGTGGAAAGTGATGTGAGACTACGGGGCGGCCGTAGCATTCACTAGCAGCCAGTGGTGGAAGTGTTGTCAGACTACGGGGCAGCCGTGGCATTTTGGTAGTAGATTTGTTGGCGGAGTCGGGGCGAGGCCCTTATCTCCTAGCATTCAGATAGGGATCGGGAATGGGGAATGGATGAGAATGGTATGGAGTTGCCTGTATAGCCATTGAGAGATGGGACCTTGGATGAGGCCGCTCTAGGATATAGTCGGGTGAGACCCGTGGGCGAGGCCCGTATGAGGATAGCAGTATAGGTGAGACCTGAGAGCAGGGTTGCTCAGTAGTATGGATGATGAGACCCGTGGGCGAGGCCCGTGAGTTTTAGCAGCACAAGTGGGACCTGGTAAGGATCTTAGTGTCTAGATAAGGGGATCGGGGATCCCAGGAAATGGTATTGCCAGCATGGTAGAATAGATTGAGCAGTATAGGTGGCGGAAGTATCTTCGAATGCCGCTGGGAGTGACTAGTGGTTGTCCTAGGTTAGTAATCGGTGAGAGTCGGTAACCCAAAGATTGATAGGTTGGTAGGGACCAGGATGGTCTCAGTTCGTTCGGAAGCCAGATAAGGAATAGCAGGATTTCTAGCCAGTAGCAGTGCGGGGATGCAGAGTATGGTGGAATTCAATGCGGGGATGCTGGTGTTAGAATCGATGGTGGGGCATTGGAGGCAGACCGCCGGCAGTAGAGTATAGTAAACTTCGAGGATGAAGTTTAGTTTAAGTGGGGGAGAGTTGTAACACCCAAAGTTTCAAAGGCCAAGAAAGAAAAGGAAAGCCCTAATTTAAGGGTCGACTCGGCAAGTCCAAGGAGGGACGCAGCGAGTCCGAGCGGGATCCGGGTCAAGGTGTAAGTGGCCAACTCGGCGAGTCGGCCAAGTGGACTCGGCGAGTCTGGTCTGTGCGAGGAAAACCCTAAATCCGGGACTTTGGGCACTATTTAAGATCCTTATTCTCTCTATTAGGGTTCCTTAGAGCCCCCTTGTTCAGAAAACAAAGCCTAAGCCTCCATTGTTGTGCATTCAAGCTTCCAAGCCATTTTTGGGTGATTTGAAGGAAGAAGAAGGAGAGGAATCAGTGAAGCTTCAAGGATTTGCTTCAGATCTGGAGTTTGTGGAACCTTTCTGAAGTATTGAAGGTATTAAGTCATTTCCTTCTCCTAGATCTAATTTTGGTTGTGAGTTTTGGGGCTTTTAAGCCATGATTAGTCACCCTTATGGGTTAGAAGCCGGATCTGGAGTTGCTACTTCAGATCCAAGTGTGTTATGGTCTGGAGAAGCATAAAGTATCAGCCATTGAGTCGATTTTGAAGCCCCTTGGCTTTAAACCCTAGTTTTTGGCATGTTTTGCTTAGATCTCCTTCTCTACACGTAAAGATTGCAACTTTATGTAAGGAATAGGCTTGGGAAGGGTAGATCTACAGTTTGGAGTCCATGCATGACTCTAAAATCCTCTGCATGTAAGGAGAACTCAAGGGACTCGGCGAGTCCTTTGAGTGGACTCGACGAGTAGCATGAAGTTGTGGATAAACTCGATGAGTGGGATGAACAACTCGTCGAGTCGTATGAAGATTACCTTGCACTCGGCGAGTCTGTTCTTAGACTCGGCGAGTCAGGTCGCGAAACCCCAAACCCTTCAAGTTAAGACTCGAATCAGTGAGTCGGGTGGAGACTCAGTGAGTTGGACAGGTCTGGACTCAGAAATCGGTAGGCTCGGCGAGTCATGGACTGACTCGGCGAGTCGAGTCATGAATGGAAGGAATCTGAACATTATGAACTCGGCGAGTCAATAGGGTGACTCGGCGAGTAAGGTTGACCTGGAAGGTTGACCTTGACCAGGATTTTGACTTGGACCAGGGTGGACTTGGTTGTCTTTAGGGGGTCAGATAGACTCAGTGTTACATTGATATTGGTAGTTCAGGGAGCAAGAGGAGCAGGAGTTCCGTGAGTTATCGGGCAGCAACTAGTGAGATCATCAGCAAGTTCAGCCAGTGCAGGTAAGTTTCCCTTTGTGTGAATGGGTCTAAAGCCACAATGCCGGCCCATGTAGTTATGAATAGAAGACCCAGGGGTTAGCCCTAGGCACAGTATGCTAGTATTATTCTCAGGACGAGGTCCAATAATAGCGGGCGGGTGCCCAAGGAATTGTTTATATGATAGTTTATACTTGTTGTCTGTATGATACATGTATGTGCTTGGTAGGGAGGTGAGTGTGGGCGAGGTCTCGTATCTCACCAATAGCAGAGTGTGGATGGGGTTCCATATCTCATTAGTAGCAGAATAGGGGCGAGGCCCAAACTAGAACAGGAGTGAGAGTGGGGTAGGCTCGTACCTCACTACCATTAGGAGCGTGGACGGGGTTCCATGACTCATTAGTAGCAGAACATGGGCGAGGCCCAGGATAGGCGAGGCCTTAGGACAAAACCAGTTGCATGTGTTAGTTATGTGTTGTGAAATGTTTATGTGTTATTATTTATTGACGGGCGAGGCCCTGTGACAGGCGAGGCCTAAGTAAAACAGATCTGTATCCGAGCGGGGCTCGAAGCCAGGCGGGGCCTAGAGCGGTGGGGCCGTTGTAGCGGGCGAGGCCCGAGGTAGGGGGCGAGGCCCAAGATAGAGGGCGTGGCCCAGTATGTGCAGTATGTGGTTATGCATGGTATGTGGTAGGGTGGGGAACTCACTAAGCTTCATGCTTACGGTTTTCAGTTTTGGTTTTAGGTACTTCCGGTAGCGGAGGGAAGAGCTCGGGGTGATCGCATGGCACACACCATAGATTAGACAGTTTGGGAATGTTTACTCTGATAATGAACATGTGTTTTGAAAACTTATACTCATATTATGTTTTGTAATGATGACTTTACTTTAAGTAATGATTTATTAAATGAAATTTTTGATCTTAAATTTTGGATCGTTACAAATATAGAAAATATTATAGTCAAAAGAAATGATTTGAAGGAGAAAAGGATGTATTGGATGGTGGTTAGAATTGTTGAATTAAGTTTAAAATTTAAGAATTTCTAGCAAGAAAGAATGTGAGCTTTGGGACGAGTGTAATAGGAGCGAAAACGGTGGTGCATTGTTGATAACGTTTGTTGATGACGACAACATTCTACTAAATATATATGGTTTAATTCTAATCCTTGATTCAAGAAGGCTATTTTATTCATATCATATTATTTTTTGAATTTTTGATAAAAATTAATATTATGTTTATTTAAACCTAATTTAAATATATTTTCCAATTTAAATGTGAGTTTAATAAGTTAATATATATATATATATATATATATATATATATATATATATATATATATATATATATATATATATATATATGTAGAGAAAGAGATAGATAGAGAGTCAAGATCAAATAAGAAGGAAATTTTTGGTAGGAAGGTAAGAAGTTTTTTCCTATATATTTTTTTTGCGAACAAACAAAATGAATCATTAGATGATTCATTTGTAAGATGATTCACAAGAAAAAATCTCAAAAAAGTATCTCAATGATTCATTTATACAATGATTTTGTTGTTATTCACTAAAATTGTCATAAAAGTGAATTTTTTTTTAATTTACTTAAAAATGAATCATAAATATGTTTTTTTTGAAATTTTTTCTTGTGAATCATCTAGTAATTCATTTATTTTGTTCGTCAAAAAAATATGTACAAAAAGAATTTCTTACCTTCCTACCAAATTTTTTTTACCGGATATATATATATATATATATATATATATATATATATATATATATATATATATATATATATATATATATATATATATTAAAAGGATAGAGACATAATAGTAACATTTGTAGGGATGTATATGAATTATTTATTTATTTATTTATTTCCATTTTTCATAATGTGTACGAAGGGATGTTTATGAATTATTTATTTATTTATATCTTTTATGCATAATGTGTACGAAGAGAATAAAGTATAATAATAGTCAAATAAATTGAAATATATTCTTCAAATGTTAACCAAACACATTGCACTAACTTAACTTTTGGTTTAGTGTTGAATTCATTTTAAGTTTTAATATGGGAATAAATTTTTAGTTTTGTACTCATTTAGTTTCATTTAGTTACTAATATTTTTGGTATGATTATTTAATTTTTGGGTTTGTGGTAATTTAGTCACATAATTTTTTAAATTATCTTTATTTAGTCACTAAAATGAACATAATTTTAAACGTTAGTTGACTAAATAAACATGATTTTAAAAGTTAGATGACTAAATGAACATAAAATCAAAAGTTAACTACCAAACCAAAAACTAAGTGACTAAATGAGTACAATGTCAATAGTTCAATGACCTTTTAACACTTAAAATGAGTTAAGTTTTAAAAGGTCACACTTAAAAAATAAATACAAAACCAAAAGTTAAATCACAAAAAATGACCTAAACCAAAATATAATCCCAACTAAATACACAAATAATAATTAACAAGCAAAATAATTAAATACATATGTTCATCGTATATAAACATGTATTATTAGCAACATGATCTCTACGATCACTACATCCTGATCTTGTAGTCTCTACGGTGTTAATAACAAATTGAGGCGATCGTTTTAGCTACGTATTAGACAGAGTATGAAAACGTACATATTGTCAAATAAACCAAAACAAGCATTTACTATATTTAATCTCTGCAAACATCATAATCATCATTGTGTATTGATATTAATCAACGTGCACAACTCCTCGGCTCCACTGGGAACCACCGGTTCTTGTACATGTTCTTCTTCTTCTTCTTCTGGGTCAGGAGCCTTGAATACCTTCGCAATCTTTTCACTGGGCACC
Organism: Lactuca saligna; assembly: GCF_052625555.1. Lineage (NCBI taxonomy): Eukaryota > Viridiplantae > Streptophyta > Magnoliopsida > Asterales > Asteraceae > Lactuca > Lactuca saligna. The sequence continues at coordinate 141,442,047 of NC_136425.1, forward strand.
AATGGAAGATATGAAGAAGCCTTGTACCCTTCCTCACTCGATTGCTGCACAGTCTAGTTATACTTCTCAGAAACGTAACCTGCCGTTGGTATAACCGCGTTAGCCACACTATGGAAGAGTGGCACCTTGTTAACAGATTGCCATGCTGAAGCAGCATGTTCCTCTGCAACTGGCTCGTATTTCACTAACAGTTCTTTCGCAGTTGGCTCTATCTTGGTGTACGCAGTTTTTACGAGTCCAGATGCCGTTTCCACCACACCTACGTCATTCTTTGTGTCAGAAGCCACACTAATAGACTTGGCTTTGCTAACAGATTCCGCAGTCTTACGATCGAAAAACTTTAGGACGTTAACAGGAACATCCTGAAACGTATCGATAGCAGGGTTAACAGTCTTGAGAGTACCCTCTCTTGTATATATAAGGTGTATTTTAGAACATTTCAAAATTTCAAAGGTTTAAATTTAATTTTTCTAAATTAAAATTTAATTAATTAATCATTTAAACCAATTATGTAATTAATATTTATCTTTTTGATCAACCATTAATTAGGTTTTATATTAAAATTCATTAATGATAATTCCATTTAATTATCTTATAATTAAAGATTAGGTTTCCTTATTTAATTCCTAAAAATTCGAATTAAAGTTTTAAATTCGTCTAGGATTATAAGATTCAGATTTTAATAGATAAAATAGCAGATAATGACTAAAATTTACCCTACTAATCAAATTAGGCAAGCTAAAACAGAAAAGAAAAAAAAAAGTTTAGAAAAGCATACCAGACCTTACAATTCTTTTTGAAGGTTTCATCTATGGTGTACAAATAATTGTAAGACATGGCTCGGATACCACTGTTTGAATTTATAGTTCATAAAATCAATGTACATGCAAAAAATCACTTAACACTTACGGGTACATGTAACCTATTGTATCCATGTCTTTTAACAACTAATGACAACATACTTATGAAACTAAAAGAAACCCTATATGTAATTGAAAAAAGTACTATTTAAGATTACATAACTTTGATATTGCACTAGTAGACAATATCCTCTTGATGTTCAAAAAGCTAGCACCAAAAATATGGTTGCCTTTCATGACTCATACTCAAACCCTAGATACTAGAAGATAACTTGAAAGATAGAGAGAAGGAGAAAGAGAAAGAGAAAGAGATAAAGATAGAGATAGAGATAGATAGGAAGGAGGAGATTTTCGGCCAAGGTTTTACTAGTAAAGAGATGTGTCATAAATCACACGCTAAATGGTCTATTTATACTTGTTAGGTAACTAAGATAATCCCTAATTTGAATTCAATATAATATTATTCTAATCCAAACCAAGTGGTTATCTTTATCAATATCTAAAGACTTCTAGAAGCTCCCTAAGGAACCTCCTAAGCCGTCCAAACATGGAAGTATCTAGAATTATTCATTTGCTCAACTATTAAGCAATTACACATCAACCACTGTACCTCTAACTAATTCCAATTAATCCAAAAGTAATTCCGAATTAATCGTGATCAAATATAAATAATTTATAATCAGTTTCTAATAAATTTATTAATCATAATAAATGAATAAATCATTTTCGCTTTCTCCAAATGTCATTCTAAAGTATTTCTACTTATGAACGCCATCCTAAAAGAACTTTGTTTTTAATTACAAGAAAATAACAATTTGGTTACGACCTTAGAAAACTTAATCCAGCATAATGATGGGTGACAATGTTTCTATCAAGAAAATAATTAATTGATGGGAATTTAAGATGAGATCAGGAACGGATCGAATTAACCTGGTAGCCACTTAAAACAATATAGATTATAGGTAAAACAAATGATTTGAAGGAGGAAAGGATGTAGTGGATTGTTGTTAGAATCGTTGAATTAAGTTTAGGATTTAAGAATTTCTAGCAAGAAAGAATGTGAGCTTTGGGAGGGGTGTAACAGGAGTGAAAGGGTTGGTGCATTGTTGGTAGTTTGCTGACGACAACAACATTCTATTAAGACAAAATTGCAAGAATGGTCCCTGTGGTATGTCCAAAATTGCTACTTTGGGGCAAACAGGTTTGGACTAGCACTAATAGTCCAAAAGTTTTCATTTTATTGCAGTTTTGGTCCAAATCAGTTTAAAAAATCTAAAAATGACAGATTTGCCCTTTTCCATTTGTTTTTTCTTTTTTCTTTTTGTTATTTAATTATTTTCTAACTAAAAAATAAAAAAATAAAAGGAAATCTCTCTCTCTCTCTCTCTGTGTGTGTGTGTGTGTGTGTGTGTACGTCTTCTTCCTGAAAAGAACACACCCTTTTAATCTCCTCCCCCTTCTTCACTTCATCATAAACTCCAAAACCCCACTCACTTCTCACCTATGATAACCTGAAAGTTTTTTGCTTTGAAAGCTCATTCAGTTAACTCAACTCAGTGTCAGACTCATTCCTGATATCTAGCACAATTTAGAGTCTGTTTGAGTGTTCTGAGTCTAGTGCACTTAAGGGTTAAGTATTGGGATTTATCTGCTGAAGCCACAGTACAAGATTCAAGCCTTAAACTCCAACATGTAGAGTTTATGGCCGTAAACATGGAGTTTACAGCTGTAAACTCAACCCTGGCCATAAACTCCCCTATATAACCTCATACCCTTCATTTTCTTTCATTATTTCATTTCCAACTCAAGAACACTCCTAAATCTTTCAAGTATCATCCCAATTTTCATCCTAGATAATCAAAAGTTGTAAGTGTTCTTCTTTTAGATTGATGTTAATCCTTCTTAACTAGCATCATCTCATGATTTCTTCCATGAAAATCATGTTTTCATAGATATTCAAGTTTCACCAAGAACACATACTAGTGTTCTTGGCCAAAACCGACCATTTCAAGCTTCTAGATCGTAAGTACTCTTCCTTATGCTTCTTATCTAGTTAGTATCCATGCTTAGAGACTTGAAAATATCAAGAACACAAGGACAAAAGGAGCTTATGGCCAAGCCATCTCCCAAGGCCGTAAACATCTTTAAGGTTGCCATTTTGGCCATAAACCCACCTGGATACGAATCTAGTGACCCATGACCCTTCATGGATGAGATTAGGGCCTTAAACTACTCTCAAGTGCATAATGACCATGATTTTACAGCCGTAAACTTCTTTGGGGCGTAAACTCATTAAAAGCCTTCAATGGGTTGGTCTTTTTCATACTTAAGCAGAGCAAAAGTCCCTAAAGTTTCCCTAGCTTTCAAACCAGCACATATGCATGTTTGACCATGAGTTTACGGCCGTAAACTCCCTTGGGCCATAAACCAATGGTAGTAAACTCATGTGAGTGTCATTCTGCCCTCCTTTGTTGAATCACATGTGATTCCAACACTTGGTCAAAGTATTTCCTAGTCCCGGAAGGTGTTTCCTTTTATATAGTTGCTTATAAACACTATAGTCATTCCAATATGTGTCATTCAGGACTTATTGTGTCTCGGGACTTCATTCATGGAACTTCTCCTCCTTACACGTGTATTCGTTGAATCACCCACATCAAGTGAGTAATCAAAACATTTCAAAAGCTCTTTTAAAGTTATGTTACTTTTTAGTTTAACAAAACTCCATTTTTAAAGTACAAACATAACTTGGTAGTAAAATAAGTTTTTTCAAAAAACAGTTCAAGTAGAATACTAGTAATCTATAATGGGTATAGTTTAGGGGTTCAGTTCATACTAGATACAATATACGATAACAGAAAGAACATACAAAGATACTATAACAAGAGAAGATACTAAGGAACTAAAACTGAACGAACATGCTAATTTGCTATAGCATGGCAGTATTATAGGATCTAATTATACCAATGAATCACTAACATATTGTTCTAAACAAAAGGTGATAGTTATATTGGGTATACATGATCACATAACTTTAATGTGGATGTTCACGATGCAACCCCCGGTTGCCAAGTCATGTTTCGTTCTCAAAATCTTTTCACAGGGAGAGCGTTTAGTATGGGAACTAGCCATCACATTATGACCTTAATAAAACAAATATGTTTAAGGTAATTTGTACGTTCAGTATGTCATTCATAAGACAACTGAGTACTTATATTCTCCCATTACTTTCATAAAGTGACAGTTCCACTTGAAAGTTAATGCAAACTATTTTCGAGTCAAGATAGTTATAAAGTAGGGAAAACTTACATTTTTACAAGCGACAAACAGAACAGTCGGGTCTAGTACATTTAGTAGAAAGGGACCATAATGCTAACCTTATGATTCCTTACTGTATATACATCAAGATATATATATTAATAATATTTGATAGGTAATAGGATGTATGCTTTTTGCTTCATTTCCTGTTCCTTGTTTGGTTGTGGGCTTAGAGCGGATTCACCCAGCCTATTATCCATTCAATATTAGTTATATATATGTTCCATATACATTGAGTCATCATAAGGGGTACCAGGTATGGGTTAGGTCATAGGACACTAATTCAATGCACAGTTTTCTAGTACAAAACATACATTACACACAGAACATTTGGTACTCAAAACTAGAAACTTACCAGTAAAGGGTTTAATCCATTTTATTAAACCATCATTTTAAATGACCTTAGGTAGTTCACTCTATAATGCCTTAGTTTATACACCGAAGGTTATATATAATTAATATTCGGTAGATAGTTGGATGTGTGCCTTCTACCTCATTCCCTGTTCCTTGTTTAGTTGTGGGATTAGGGCAGATTTATACAATTAACTATCTGTTCGATACTAGATTATATATAGCAAGTATAAACTAAGTGATTATAAAAGGAACTACTATGGTCACTATTTTATTATAAGAAATAAGGGTTTTCTTAAAGGATCTTTTCATAAAGTATAAATGAACTATTACAGTTAACTCCGTGAGTACCAAGGGAATACACCAGGGTTATATACAACAAGGATCTAACAATCAATGAGATGTGTGTCATCCACCTCATTCCCTGTTCCTTGTTTAGTTGTGGGCTTAGGGCAGATACACACAATCGATTGCTTGTTTACTTAGAGTTTTATATAACTTGTATACATTTAGTACTCATAGAAAGGATTGTAGAGTCATTTTTACTTATCTTTCATTAAAGCAGGAAACATAGAGTTTTCTGGAGGAATAGACAAACTTTTCTAAACAAGAACTTACAAACTTACTACATCTTACTAAACTTTCTACAACTTACATACATCACTAAACTCTTATGAATTCACCAGCTTAATTGCTGATAAACTCTTTCAAATAACTTGTATTCTCAGGAAACTAGTAGACAGGTACTCGTGCTGGGAATTCAGAAGATGGTGCAGTATAACTCCAAGTCTTGTTTTATTATTTGCTTATGTATTCTATGTTCTGTGAACACACACATTATAAACACTTTCTTTCTAATGAAATGGTTGTTCATTACTTTGCTTACTATGATGCATGTCTTGTGATACTAAACATGACGTCCTCCACCCTCGAACGTTTCCACCATTCCGGTTTTGGGGTGTGACATCACCCTTCATACACAGAAAGAGAGCATCCTTTTCCATTTCAAGCAACCCCACATAAATTCATATTTCCACAAGCTTGATGTCATATGGGCTTTGAATCTCTCGAGCTTGGCACGACTCTCTTCTATCTCAACTACATTTGCATCAAGAACCCTTAATCGCTTTATTTCTTTCAAAATCATTTATTATTCTTCATCAATTTCTGTTTCCCACTTAAACCCTAACCTCCCCCTATTTCTCCGACCACACACCTTCAGTGGATCCTTATCTTACCTGCAACAATGGCAAAATTGGGCGAGAACCCTAGCGTCATCTGTCGGTTCATCTTTCACAGATTTAGATAACGGCCCAGACTCTGAAATTTTACACAGAGAACTCAATTTTGATTGAAGATGATCTAGAAAACCCAAAACCATTACTAACCGTCAACGACTCCAAACACAACACTATTTTGCAATTAAGAGCTTCTTTGGGTGATCTTTACTCTTTATGGAAGCAAAGGATTGAAAAGAGAAAATTGTTTCAGTATAATACAGGATGTGACCATCGGAGGATTTGGTTCTAAGTGTCAAAAAAGGTGTTCTAATTGCTAGGCCAAAAACCGAGTTGATAATAGATCTGGTGGAAGATGTGATCAAACAGAGTCAAGAATTGAACGAAGGTTTGTGGGTGGATTTACGTACCGGTTCTAGTGCAATAGTTATTGGAATCAAGAGGATTTCATGGATTAGGTTTAAGAAAGAAGGTGGTTTTATGTGTTTGAGAGAGAGAGAGAAAGAGAGAGAGAGAGAGAGAGAGAGAGAGAGAGAGAGAGAGAGAGAGATGGAGAGACAGAGAGAAAGAAAGAGATTTTATTTTACTTTTTAGTTAAAAATAATTAAATAACAAAAAGAAAAAACAAAAAAAAACAAATGGAAAAGGGCAAATCTATCATTTTTGGAGTTTTTAAACTGATTTGGACCAAAACCGTAGCAAAATGAAAACTTTTGGACTATTAGTGCTAGTCCAAACCTATTTGGCACAAAGTAACAATTTTGAACATACCACCGAGACCATTCTTGCAATTTTGTCTTCTATTAAATATATAGTTTAATTTTAATTTTGGTTCAAGAAGGCTATTTTAGTAATATCATATGTATTTTTTGAATTTTAGATAAAAAATTTAATATTGTGTTTATTTAAACCTAATTTAAATGTCTTTTTGGATTTAAATGTGAGTTTAATAGGTTATATATATATATATATATATATATATATATATATATATATATATATATATATATATATATATATATATATATATATATATTGAAAGCATATAGATGTAATAATCGTTTGTAGGGATGTATATGAATTATTTGTTTATTATTTTTTTTTCCATTTTTCATAATGTGTATGAATTATTTATTTATTTATTTATTCCTTTTATGCATAATGTGTACGAAGAGGATAAAGTATAATAGTAGTCCAAATAAAATGAAATATATTCTCTTAATACTAATATAATGAATATATAATGAATTTAGGTAATTTTTTGTCATTTAATTTTTGATTTGGTGCTTCATTTGTCTTTTAACTCATTTTAAGTTTTAAAAGATCACCAAACATATGATTTTGTACTTATTTAGTTACATAGCTTTTGGTTTGGTTATTTAACTTTTAGCTTTTTGCTAATTTAGTCACATAACTTTTAAATGATCTTTATTTAGTGACTAAATTTTAAAAATAAAGTTATAAAAATAAAAACAATTTTAAAAGTTAGGTGACCAAATAAATATAATTTTAAAAGTCGTGTGACTAAATGAACATAAAATAAAAAGTTAAGTTACCAAACCAAAAGCTAGGTGTAGGGATGAGCATATGGACGGGGGAACCAGACGGAACCGGAACCGGAACTCGATGCAACCGGTCGGGCTGGGACCGGGACGTTATTTTTGTGGATTTTTGGAACCGGTAGAACCGGCAAAAACCCGAACCGTATGATGCTATTTTTCGAGGACCGGTTCCAACATTTGAAGACACGACAAGAACCGGTAGGAACCGGGAACCGATAGAACCAGAACCGGTAGAACCGCTGGGCCGGTTCGATTTTTGATTTTGGCCCAAGCCAGTTCCCGGTTCCGATCCGGTTCGGGCCAGTTCGGTCATTTTGCTCATCGCTAACTAGATGACTAAATGAACACAATATCAAAAATTCAATGACCTTTTAAAACATAAAATAAATCAAGAGGGTGTTTGGACTGGGAAAAAATAAGCTGCTTATTATTTATTGCTTAATCCCACCGCAATAAGCAAATTTAAGTATTTGGATAGAAGTCTTTAAAAATTAACTTATTACGGTAGGAATAAACAAAATAAACTGATTTTAATAAACAAATGAGAATGATTATTGCTTATTTGCCATTTTATTCATATAAACTTTTTTCTTTGCCAAACATTTAAAATACTTATTGTTTAATGTTTATTCCACAGCAAAAATTATTCTGTTCACCACAATAAGCAAAATATAATCAATAGCGCAAAATACACAAATAATAATTAATAAGAAAAATAATTAAATACATATGTTCATCATATATAAACATGTATTATTATGAACATGCATGATCTCTACGATCACTACATCCTGATCTTGTAGTCTCTACGGTGTTAATAACAACATTGAGGCGATCATTTTAGCTGGGTATTTGACAGAGTACGAAAACACATTGCCAAATAAACCAAAACAAGCATTTACTGTATTCAATCTCTGCAAACATCATAATCATCATTGGGTATTGATATTAATCACCGTGCACAGCTCCTTCGGCTCCACTGTGAACCACCCGTTCTTTTTCTTCTTCTTCTTCTTGATCAGGAGCCTTGAATACCTTCGCAATCTTTTCACTGGGCACCAATGGAAGATATGAAGAAGCCTTGTACCCTTCCTCACTCGTTTGCTGCACAGTCTGGTTATACTTCTCAGAAACGTAACCTGCCGTTGGTATAACCGCGTTAGCCACACTATGGAAGAGTGGCACCTTGTTAACAGATTGCCATGCTGAAGCAGCATGTTCCTCTGCAACTGGCTCGTATTTCACTAACAGTTCTTTCGCAGTCGGCTCTATCTTGGTGTACGCAGTTTTTGCGAGTCCAGATGCCGTTTCCACCACACCTACGTCATTCTTTGTGTCAGAAGCCACACTAATAGACTTGGCTTTGCTAACAGATTCGGCAATCTTACGATCGAAAAACTTTAGGACGTTAACAGGAACATCCTGAAACGTATCGATTGCAGGGTTAACAACAGTCTTGAGAGTACCCTCTGTTGTCTCCATGCTAGGTTTTAGGGTCCCACTGTTGTCCTTAGCGTAATCATAGGCCTTTGATACATAAGGAACTGCATTTTCTGCTGTTTTTTGCACTATGTCTAGGTACTTCAAGCTCTCTTCTTCGTCCTCAACCTTTGAAATATCCCAATAAACAATACACCAAATTTATTTTTCAACTGATCGTATTGTAACTTGTGTTATCGAGAAACATGCTTTCATTACGAAAAATGCATAATTAAATAAGAACATGAACATGTACAGTTAAGCATTGGAAAAGAGAAAAAGGCGAACCTCTGGTTGAATAGAAACCGGTAGATCGTTATCAGACATAAGGAAGTAGTATGATTCACAAAGAGATGAAATTTACTGAGAAGTGATCGTTGTTTGAATACCAAGATATACCTATTGATCAATCGGTGATTTTGTATTAATTTATACAATACACATAGTCGACGTCGATTGCAAAGGGCAGGGCACAGTTTCCACGAGAACTAAAAGTTTCATGCAAAATGAGGTGTAGGCGATTGTCGGTCAGCAGTAGTGTCGAGTCGACTGTTATTTGAAAGCAATGGGCATGTGGCACTTGGGCCCCTAAGATTTATGTTTCATGAACGTAAGTACCCCTATACTTGTTAAATGGTCTATTGAATCCATTTAGTATTTCAAGTTTGAGAAATAATTAGTGACTAGATTTTATTTATTTATTATTTTTTTTGGAACCGACAAATAAATATTAAACGAAAAAACCCCGCCTAGCACAGACCTAGGCCATATTAAAACAGATACAAAGTTGTTCAAAACATAAAAAAATACAAGGGATTAAAGAGGGACAGGATATTTACTCCACTCAATCCAATCTCCCACTCCTAAATTACTCATATGTTTGAACCATAAAAATACTATTGAAGGTTCTATTAATCGAGCTCTCCATAAACTCCACAAAGTGTCATAACATATTACAATGGATAATTTTCTTTTCTTTAGGCAATTCCCCCATGAGGCTGCAAGTTCCAAAATCTCCTGAATCATTGTGAATTGCTGCTCCGAAATGCCACACCTTCTATAAGTCCAATCCCACGTCACTCTCGCAAATGGACATTCACAAGGTAAGTGATATGTGAAATAATCACTGAATTTGCAAGCACTATAAAGGCCATGTCAGATTTATACCACCAGATTTAAGAGCAGCCGCAACCGGTATCCGGTTTTGAGCAGCACGCCAAGTAAGACATACCACCTTGACTGGAATCTCCCTCAGCCAAACAAAGGGATCCAATGTACTATTGCCTTGTGTTTTCCCCAACCTACACCTACATGCTTCCACTGTATAAACATTTGTTGTTGATAGTTCAAAGATCCACAAGTCTTTTTGAGAATTGAGCCAGATGGATGCCAGAGTCTGGGATAACTGGTTCAACTGTGAAGCAGGCGGGGGATGTGTCCAAGACCACGAAAGACCATTTCCAAAGATTCTATCAGATACTTTACATCTTTTGTATGATTCCAAGCTATACAAATCCGGAAATAGCATCATTAGAGCCCCAGAACCAAGCCAGTTGTCAGCCCGGAACATGGTATCTTCACCAGAGTTCACTTGTCTTCTAAAGAGGATGCTGATTCAGATTTCCATTTTGACCAACTCACATTTAATTCTTGCAATGTTGCTCCAAACCCATGTTAATGATTTTTTTGCTAATTGATTTTGATGGGAAAAACGTAGCTACAACGGTAAATAACAATGCGGACTAATACTTTGTTTGACTAAGTTATTCCCGTCTTGAATAAACCTTTTAGAATGCAAACAAATAGGATAGTTTCACTTGCAACAAATCAGCCCGAATGCAAGTTATATGATCAATATAATCAACCCAAAACAATAAGTAATCAACCAATGAAGACACTGGAATTTTAGCGTGGAAACCTCTCAAGAAAAGAGAGTAAAACCACGGGACTACTAGAGCTGCTTCAAATCCACTATCACCAATATTAGATCAATACAAAGTCTTATCTAGATGTACTAGATGCATAAAATAATCATCATATACTTGGAACTAAATCACATCAAGCATATGGAATCAAATAAGCAAAGAAAAAGAAGAATATCACCAAAAAACGTTCCTGATTTCCAACAACAAACAGAAGTGACGATTCCCAAGTCTTTGGAGCTGATCGCGACAATTTAACCGTTGGATCTGAAGGCCTCGATTTTAGGAAGCTATTGTCCAAAAATGAGAGAAAACGAACCGTTGGATCTCCGCGAAATGAAGGAACACTGAAGGTGTGTCCAGAAAAACGGAAATTGAAGAAACCCTTGATTTCTCTCTTTTGCTCTCACTATTTGTAACATCCAGACTCCAAGGAATCTTATTTTATGCATTTATATTGAGTTTTTGGAGAGAGACTCGGCGAGTAGGCGCTCAGACTCGCCGAGTAGGATCGAGGATGGTCGGACTGATTTAATGGCGGACTCGGCGAGTACATTCGTGGACTTGGCGAGTCCACACTGTTTAATGAAACCCTATTCCCCGAGGTTTAGGACTTATTTAAAGGGGCTTATGGCCACCATTTGCGGCTACTAGACCCTGAGAGGAACCCTAAGAGATCCAGAGCGTTTGTGAGGAAGAAGAGGTCATTTTTGATCTTTGTGTGGGTGTTTTTGCAAGATGAAGGTGGCCAAGGCAAGAGGGAACTAAAGAGGGCGATATTCTATGGATTTCAGAGGCTAGGGACTTCGTTCTGAGGTATATATTTCGATCCTTCTTCAGTTTTGTGTTATCTTTGAGAGTTAGGGTTTCTAGTCCCTTTAGAGTATGGATTGTGGTGCAATTGGTCCCTTCTTGTGTTGAGACTTTGTTTCTGGATCCAAGGTGGTCCAGAGACCTTAACTCATTGATCTTTACGAGTGTCTTTAGGAGATAAGAGTTTGGGATCGCATATTGGGCCCATTTCTTCAAATAGAGCCATTAAGTCTTTGCATGGGCATCAAGATCCAAACTTTACATGTTTATTTTGCTCATGGAGGCCAGATCTATGCGTTAGAGGAACGGATCTGACCTCAGGAGGTCAATTGAGTTTGAGCATGGCTTGAAATCGCCGAGTCCAAGAGCAGACTCGGCGAGTAGGATGGTTTTTCCCCATGAATCACATAGTTGGTGACTCGCTGAGTTGGAGAGGTGACTCGGTGAGTCATTTTGGATTTTGAGGACTTGAGTTCTTGAATGAACTCGCCGAGTCACAATTGTGCACTTGGCGAGTCTGGTCAAAGGGATTGACCATTGACTTTTGTTGACTTTTAGGGTTTGGTCAACTTTAGAGTATTTGACCCTTGAGAGGGGTAAAATGGTCTGTTACCCTCCTGAGAGTGCTAAGAGAGGGAATGGTCTAGCCTTGGGAAATGTGTTGATGCCAAGTGTTTATTTTCATATGATTAGGCGGAGGTTAGATCCTATTTCACGGAGTCCGAGACTTCCGAGTTACCGAGTTACACGAGGTGCGTTTTCTCACTATACGTTATCTAGAGTGGTATTATGAGTTGACCGGAAGGTCTTATGTGCTATGTGATGTAAGTATGATATATATATATATATATATATATATATATATATATATATATATATATATATATATATATATATATATATATAATGGTATAGACCGGACCGAAGGGTCCAACGATTCAGACCGGGTCAGAGGGCCCAACGAGCTATGATCGGACCAGAGGGCCCAACGAGCTATGACCAAACCAGAGGGTCCAACGAGCTACAGGCTCGGAGGGTCCCACTGAGACACATCGGTCGGAGGGTCGTATAGTAACCTCGAGTGGCATATGTGTTGTATGTGGTATATTGGGGAGCTCACTAAGCATTTATGCTTATAGTTGTTGTGTTATGTGTTTCAGGTACTAGCGAGGACCGTGGAAAGGTGCCGGCGTGAACCGTACACACAGAGAGGAGATTTGATTTGTGATCTTGGGATATGTTTGATTTGAGAACTATTGTGGAATACTTTTGAGAATGTTTTATATTTAAAATTTGGTTGTTGAAAAATAAAAATTTTGTTTTGAAAATCTCGTCGTTACAAGGTTGTATCAGAGCCTTGGTTTGAGGGACTCGGATACACCTTCGGGCGTATCTGAACTCAAACTGAGGTTTGAGGGACGGCGAGCTTCACTTTGGCAGAGATTTCTGAGGTGACCTGGGAAAAGTTCACCACCATGTTTTGAGATGAGTACGTTCCCCCTGTGGAAAGGGAACGACTGGCTCAGGAGTTTTTGACCCTCAAGCAGAGTACTGATTCAGTTAGGGTGATTACGCGGAAGTTTCATGAGAGGGCGATGTTTTGCCTTGACCAGGTGTCTACCGAGTAGGCTCGCATGAACCGGTATCTGAGTGTTCTGAGGAGAGATATTCGGGAGTTCGTGGTGAACTCGACTTACCGGACATTTGCTGAGCTCCAGGAAAATGCCCGGAAGAGGGAGATTGAGTTGGAGACTCAGTTCAGGGAGGAGGCCGAGTCACAGAAGATGGATTGGTGGCCGGCTCAGTCTCAGCCGGCAGCCAAGCGGGCCAGGTCCACTGATTCGAGATCTGGGAGCGCGAAGGGACTCACTTATAGGAAGTGCGGCAAGAGTTACGAGGGGTCGTTCAGGACAGGAGTATGCTACAAGGGATTTTCTGTTTGCTTCCATTGCAACCAAATCAGCCGTTGGAAGGCCGAATGCCCTCAGCTACATCAGGGATCAGCGCAGGGATCGCGCCTGCTGCTAGGGCTACCGAGATTCGGCCAGTGAAGACCAAGGCACCAAAGGCTCGTGGGAGAGCCTTCCAGTTGACATCGGAGGAGGTCCGCGCAGCACCCGACGTTGTGGTCGGTATGTATTCATCTCTCTATTTATTTGAGTATGAGATATTATGCGTATATTATGTTATGTGTAGTTACATTTCTTGTGAATTATGTACCTGCCTTAGTGCTATTTGACTCGGGAGTGAGTCAATCTTTTGTGCCGTTAGATTTTAGTCGTCGTATCAGTATTTGTCGAGAGGCTTTGAGTCGACCTCTGCGAGTTTCTATAGAAAACGATCGAGCAGTGTATGTCACAGAGGTGATTCGAGGATGTAGACTTCAGATCTTCGATGTGGGGTTCCCGGTCGATCTAGTCTCGATTGCGATGGGGGACGTATGTGTCATAGTGGGCATGGATTGGTTGAGCCAATTTGGAGTTATTATAGATTGCGAGCGTCAGCTAGTGACGATTCGAGATCCTAGTGGGTGAGTACTTATGGTGTACGGTGAGGGTACCCATCTTGAGTCAGCATTTTGTTCGGCCACTAGGGCGAGGTAGAATTTACAACAGGGCTGTAGGGGATTTGTGGCCTATGTGATGGACACACGAGTGGCCGCTGGGAGGCCAAGTTCGATTGATGAGGTCCTGATTGTGCGGGAGTTCCCTAATGTTTTCCCCGAGGAGTTTTTGGGTGTGCCTCCCTAAAGGCAAGTGGAGTTTCGTATCGACTTGGTGCCAGGGGCGGCACCTATTGCCAAGGCACCCTATCGCCTTGTACCGCCCAAGATGCAGGAGTTATCCTCACAGCTTCAGGAGCTGTTGGGAAAGGGGTTTATCAGACCGAGTAGCTCACCTTGGGGAGAGCCGATCCTTTTTGTCAAGAAGAAGGATGGTTCACACCGGATGTTTATTGATTGCCGAGAGTTGAACAAGTTGACAGTCAAGATCCGTTATCTGTTGCCATGGATCGACGATCTGTTCGATCAAAGGCAGGGAGCGTCTTGGTTTTCCAAGATAGACTTAAGGTCGGGATATCACCAGATGAGGGTTTAGGATGAAGATATCCAGAAGACAGCGTTCAGGACTCGTTACGGGCATTACGAGCTCGTGGTGATGCCTTTCGGACTCACCAATGCACCAGCAGCGTTCATGGATCTCATGAACAGGGTGTCCAGGTCGATGTTGGATCGTTCGGTGATCGTATTCATCGATGATATCTTAGTGTATTCGAGATCCAGAGAGCAGCATGATGAGCATTTGAGGGAGATCCTCAGAGTTTTGAGATCGGAGAGGCTTTTCGCCAAATTCTCCAAGTGTGATTTTTGGTTACAGGAGGTCCGGTTTCTAGGGCACCTCGTTAACCAGAAGGGGATATTGGTCGATCCGGAAAAAATCGAGGCGGTGATCAATTGGGAGGTGCCGAGGTCACCTACCGAGATCAAGAGTTTCCTTGGGTTAGCTGGTTATCATCGAAGATTTATCAGGGATTTCTCTAAGATCGTCGTGCCACTCACCAAGTTGACCCGGAAGGGTGTTGCTTTTTCATGGGGTCCGGAGCAGTAGACATCATTTGAGACACTTTGCCAAAGATTGTGCGAAGCTCCGGTGCTCGTACTCCCAGAAGGGATGGAGGATTTTGTAGTGTACTGTGATGCATCGATATCAGAGTTGGGAGCGGTGCTTATGCAGAGGGGGCTTGTGATAGCATATGCATCGAGGCAGCTAAAACCTCATGAGTTGAGGTATCCCACCCACGATCTGGAGTTGGGGGCAGTGGTGTCCGCCCTCAAGATCTGGCGTCACTATCTATATAGGGTTCGGTGTACCATATACACGGATCACAAAATCTTGAAGTACCTAATGGATCAGCCTAACCTGAATATGCACCAGAGGAGATGGTTGGATGTGGTAAAGGATTACGACTACGAGATCCTGTACCACCCGGGCAAGGCTAAAGTTGTAACCGATGCCCTGAGTCGTAAGTCAGAGGGCGCCCCGATACGAGATGTTTGCATGAGATTGACAATGATGACTTTGGTGTGGGACACCATTCGAGGGGCCCAGGCGGAGGCCGTGAAACCGGAGAACCGCAAAAGGGAGCGAGTGATCAGGCAGGTATCGGAGTTCGTTACCGATAGTCGAGAACTTATGACCTTTCAGGGTCGGGTTTGTTGGATTAATGTCTAAGTCCATAACTATAATTGGTAAGACTTGACCCGACCCGGCGTGGTCCATTTGGGTTGCATGGCATCATGCACTTGGATAGACTATAATGAGAGAAATAAGACACTTATGGTTATTAATATATTATAAGTTCTAGTATATTAATAATAAGAATAATAAGATTATTTAATTAGTATTGATCAAGAATTAATCTAGGATTAATTAAGTGATCAAAAGAAGACTAATTAAATATATGGGTTGATTGTACAAATCATCCATACTTATATAGTGGGCTAATGCTCCATGGATTATCTAGTTGGGCCAAAACCCATATGATGCTCCATGGATTCTCCACGGTGTATTTGAACCCATGGATCCAAGGAAATGGAAAGTCATGACAATTAGGGTTTGCTCTAATTGTAACACTATATAAAGATATTATTCTTGACAAAATCGCCACTAGTGAGAGTAAGAAAGGGCTAGCCGATTTCATGAAGTGTAGAATTCTCTCAAGTTATTCCAAGTGTATTTGGTGTTGTGTGAACCATTTGAGGTGTCACACTTGGGGCACTCGGTACTCAAGCTTCATGAAGACAAGCACTAACAAAAGATATGTTATTCTAACTTGTGTTATTTAACGTTTAGTATGCTAGAATAGAACAATACCTTGGAAAGTTGATATTTGCATGTATAATGGAGAAAACATAGATCCAAGGTATTTAGGGTTGCATGTACACTTAGGAGTGTTAGAATGCTCATAACCCAACAGTGGTATCAGAGCCTAGGCTTGTTTTCTTGTTATACCTACAATAGAAGCTGAAAAAAATGAATTTGTTGTTGTCTGATCATCAGACTCGGCGAGTCCATCAGGAGACTCGGCGAGTCCATGCCTAAAATGTGATCAATTCGATCCAACTCGCCGAGTTGGTTCATGCACTCGACGAGTTGGACCCCCAGACAGCATATTTCCGAGGTTTTTGGCTAGAAATGGACTAGGAACGTTACCCTAAGTTGTTTTTGAACTTATAAACTTGTTTTTTTTAATGTTGTAATGTTCATGCTAATCCATTTTCAAAGATAATTGTCAATAGATTCATGTTTTGTATTAGTTTAAGGTTTAGACTAATTACATGAAAAAGTTTGATTTGAATTATCTTGTTCTTATGAGTTGCTTAGATTAATAGAAAAGTTAATTGAAATAGTTGCTTTCAATCCATTTTAATCTAAGAGTTAAGTATAAAATGTGTTTGTGTAACTTGTCCTCAAGTTACATGAAGAGTCACATTAAAGACTCATAAAACTCATAAAAGTTGGTAATGGTTACAAAATGAAGAGTCTTGTGTCATTGAATATTTTTTTATGACTCCATAACTTGTTCTCAAGTTATGGAAGTTCAAGAGTCACTTCATTAAAGAGTAAAAGTGTAACCTTAATTAATTCCATAAGTTATAAAAATAAAGAAAAGTTAATTCTTTTATTAGTTTAAAGTCTTCCATAAGTTATGGAACTTAAAGAGTTTTTTTGGATTAAAAACTACTTTGAACACATAAGTTATGGAATTAATTAGTTTTGAATAGTTTCAAAATTTGCCCTCAAGTTTTGGAATTTGTAAAGTTTTCTCATATGAATACTTTAATTCCAAGTTAGCCCTTAGAATTTTAAAAGTTAAAATTCAACCCTTATACTTTATAATATTATAAGTTAATAATATATATATGTATAAGAGTAAAGTCGGTCTTACCGCTAGTACGCCTCATTCACGAAGCCGGTGTATAAGGTGGGTATAAGGTTGTTGCCTATAAAATGGCAGCTTAATGGGTGTCCACTCTCACCCACCGCTTGCTTGACTGGTGGAGGGTCGTTAGCTGAACGGGTTTCACAGGACTATAATTCTCCCTTCATTAAAAGTATTAATGATAAATACTAAGTAACTAAACTCTTAAAAAATAATTCCCAATCTTAGTTACTTAGGAAAATGTGAATAAGGTGCTAATCCATGAAATTACACTTTGCACTTTGTTTAAGTCGGTTAGTGGAGCGTGTGTGGTTAACCGGCACATTAACCCGTATTTAACAAGGTAGGCAAATGGTAACTTAATGTTTATCATAGTATCGATGGAGCATGTGTGGTTAACCGGCACATCGATTGAGGGGTAAACACATAAGGGTACCAAGTAATTTGCATGGTTACTTCACACCTTGTTTTGTGATCCTCGGCATCCCAGTCACAAAACCTGAAGGGCACACTCGAGATTGAAACATGCCATTGAACAATTCAATGAATCTCAAAAGATCTAGGAGTTTCAAAACCAATTAAAACCTAATAATACATTTCGTTTATCTTGGTGGAAATTGGTGACTCGTCATTCACCTACCTTCAAATATTTTATAGCTTGGATTACGGCATACCTCTTCTAAGTTATAAAATAGTTTGTTGGGTCCTAGCCTTAATATTTCATATTGGGTGTCATATTAAGGACTATAAATCAACTATCTTGAATATCTCCTATAACATGTCTGGGTTAGAGATTTATGATCTTCCCAAATCTCTTGAAACAAGCTTTCCTAAATGAAGATGATATCCCTTGGAAATCATACTTCTTTCACCTCCTCCGATTATTCTCCCTAACCCACAAGTTCTTGAAAAGTTTAAGGTCACTCAAGCCCTATTGGCAAGGCAAGGTCTAGATGTGATCACATCTTGGAGATGTAGTCACATATTGACAAGCTGGGAGAGTTTGGTGTCAAAGTCTTGAGAAAGTTGGTGGTTCAATCACTTTCTAAGTCACATAGTGAGTTCTTTTGGAGCACCTATGAAACAGACTATGACAAGACCCTTAATGATCTTATATATTTGCTAAGATCAACTTCCTGAAACTTTATGGACATTGATAATGGTGACACTGGAAATACAGAAAAAAACATTCTCTTCCCCAAGGAAAGGGATTGACCATAGTCAACTAGGTTGACCAAATGGTAAAGAAAAAGACTAAGTCTGTAATAGTCCCGTGTACCATTATCAAAGGGTCCATATGTTTATATTGCCAAGAAAGGGGCATCTGTTGCGAAGCTGCCAAATTTACCTAAGGATGTTAAAGTCAATAAGTTTGAATCTACTTCAGGTAAAGTCCACTATCTAACTCTGCTAAGTTTCTATTCTGAGATTCTTATTACATGATGTGACTGGGTCACATGTTGATGTTTTAAGAATCAAAGAAAAGTGAAGGAACTTAAAGAAAGAATATGCTGAATCTGATCGCATAGATGGATTTCTATCGCGTAGTTTGAAGATCGGATTCTTGAGCTACTTCTTAGGAGTTATGAGGTATTGCTTAGGAATAGATAACAACAAGTTTTCATATGGGTTGTAAGGATAAGTTTTTCCGCAAAGTTTTAAAATAAAAGAAAATTTTTTGATTTTATTTATTTTAAAATATCCTTACAATGACATTTGAGGAAAAATTGTTGCTTATATGATTCTATTAATAGCAAGAGTGGAAATATGAAATTGATTCCATCATTTGTGGTAATGTCTAAATTTACCAAATAAGGAAAGATTCTCATCATCCAAAGCCTCAATTGGACCGGGACTTGGAATCATGCAAATTGTATAGCATGATGAATGAGAACTTTCAAGTATTGGAAAAATTAAGACTAATTACTTGTTCAGATGGATGTGTGAGTCAAGTAATGGACTAAGGGATCGAGTACATAATCATGTGCACTGATTAAGTTCACCACAAAGATATAAGGCTATTCGTCATAGTTTACTAAAGCTCAGTAAATATGATTATACTTACAAGCTTAAGTGTAACTCTGAGACATTGGAAAAGGTTTCAATGCATGGCAGAGCGGATAAGAAGAATCAAATTAGGCAAAAGGATAAAAGTTTCTCAAATCTGAAAAGATGGGAGAGTACTTTAGTATCAGTTTTGTGATCATCCTAATGATTAAGAAACCATATCAAAATTAGTTCTCTAAGGAAGTCTTAGTGCATTCTAAGAAGAAGGGATCTTGAATTGTTGAAATGGTTAAATCAAGAAGATGAGTCATACTTCATTCCAATACAAGTCTTAGAGTCATACTCCAAGATTGTAATTTGAGTGACATGTCTTAAAGAAGGTTTAAAACACTTGTCAAATGTAAGAGTAAAAGTTTTCTACTCTTGTACATTTGAAATTGGTAAGTTGTGATGTTTTGGATAAAACAAAGACCAACTAAGGCCAATTGGGTGAAGTGTTTGTCTTGATTAGAATCCGCACTATCCCTTGGATGTTTGACAAGGGAGTCTTAGAGAACAAGAGGACAGTGGGAGTCTTAAAGGTCTTGAAAGTCTCAAGAACTAATCAAGAATAGAACCTAAAGTTCTTCACTAGCACACGACTTGACGTTTATAACCTATCGTGTTGACATAGTCTGTGCCCATTCCAGTTAAAGTTGAGTTCTTAGAGTTCTCAATTGGTTGCACAACAACTTGGAAGCAATGGCAGGCCCTTAAGCTGCCAGGTGGCAAGAAGTTAAGATTGAGTTCAGTCCATATGAGTTTGGATTTGTCATTATCCTTGTCTTGTGACTATGGTTTTGACAATTCACATGGATAAGAACACATACACCATTAAATCTAAGTGTCATAAGGTTTCTCTCCGATTCATGAAAATGATGGTGAGGAAACACTTTCACTAAGTAGATTTTAGATAGATAGCAATTGTGATATTTGCATTCTCAAAGTCGTTAGTGGAGCGTGTGTGGTTTACCGGCACACTAACCTGAACTTGTGAGAAGTGGCAAAAAGGTCTAACCATTATGATTACGACATCCCTTTTCATAATTGTTTAGACACACAAGTGTGCTATCTAAGGGAAGGTGTATGTTTTTTGATAAAGTCTTATCAAAACAATCTAGTATCAGAAATCTGAACTTTGGTAAGAAAGTCAATAAAGTATTGATTTCTAGAAGTCGAGCTTTCTGAGTACATGTCAAAGCTAGTGGGAGCATAAGTGTTATGCTAATAATCATCATGCTAGTGGGAGCATGATAACTATGATAAGTATTGCAAGTTAGCAATGTTAACGATAGAAAACAAAAGTTTCATCTAGGAAAGAGTTGTTTTGCTATAATTAAGGGAGAGGAAATTATACTTCATCTCAAATCTATAAGCTTAGATCGTGAGGTTTTAATCATTTAGTCAAGGATATATATATGAATTTCATGTTGGAATGGCTCAACATAAGGAAATTCTCTATATGGGTCCATTATTTCGGTTCTAAAATTCGATTATGATTACGGCATCCCTTTTCATAATCATGTCCCATATGCTTCAGATATAGGATCGATTACATGTGCTATAGTTATCCGTTCTAAAAGTTTCCAAATGCCTGGGGCATTAAGAAGGGAAAAGGTTTAGAACTGGATATGACTAAAAGGATTAAACAATTGTCGAGGATAATCTAAGGTTTACCAAAGATTGGTTGCTCAGGGACAGTTGGAAGTATAGTGATAATTCTGGAAGGAACATATTGACATAATCTGTAAGGAGGCAACTCTTGTTCAGAAGTGATAGTCAAAATGAATCTGGAAATGTTTCAAAGTCAGAAATTTCAATCTGTGTAAGATTAAGGAAACTTAATGCAAGAAGGATGTTTCCAAGGAGTTGATCTCCTTTGGAATGCTCTGTAATGATTGTTGTCAAGTCTTTCTGACTTTGTGCATAATCATTACAAGAGGATCAATGCATATAAGTTTAGAATCTGATAGATTTCAGTAAATGGCATGAATTTGGAATTCTTGCATTTGCAGTAAGGATTTGGGAGTGTGAAAAGAGAATCATTGAAGTTATGTTCAATTAATCTAGTTCACAAAGTAAAGATCATAGACAAACATAGTATGCATACTTGGTGTGTGGCATGACTAGTGTTTAGAAAAAAAAAACATAGTGTACACGCTTGGAGCATGGGACAACTATTGTTTTAAATTCAAGAATAAAGTTGATAGCTGAAACAGTATACAATGAATAATGTGTAATCATATGGTGATAAATAAAAGGTGTTTTATTTATGTTCATAGGTTTTGATACCATATTGGATTCAATTATTCTTGTGTTTCACTTTGCATGTTTTGACTTCCCGAATAAACTAGGTTATTCTTCCGGAATGACTAAGTTATTCAAACCATCCATAGTCGGTCATATGTTGGAAGTAGATATGAATTAAGACTGTCATGGGTTGGCTTGTAGAGGTCTAAGGTGTTGGACAAAGGGCTACAACACTCATGAGTGCTCATAAGTTCTGAGTATTCGATTCAACCTGCGCTCATTGGAATCACTTCATGGATTTTATCACGAGTGATCATGAAACGATAATATCTTATATTCTTCAAACCTAGAGATATGAGTTGTTACTATGAGTTGATAATACATTGATTGCACGAAAACGCATTGGTAACTCGATGTTTTAAAACGTGTCTTTGTGTATGATTCAACAAGTAGTAGAACAAGCCATATGAGTCAAAGTTTATCCATTCCTTTTACCTTTAGGAAAAAAGCGATATCTGTGGGCCCCTCGATGATTTAATGATGACAAATGGAAGTGCTCAGCCGGGCCAGGACTGATTAGATTTTTTCAATTAGTCAGTCGTCATAAATCGGAAATCGGGAAACAACAAATGGACAGAGAGAATGATTATAATCCGTGTCTCAGTCCATATGATATCTAGAATGGAGGAATATATGATCCCTTATCTAATGGACAGGTCATTGACAAAGATCAGAGTTCATCTACAAGGTCAAAGTTCGATAGAAGCTTTTGAGAGCTACGATTGCCAGTTGGTTCCTGAAGTCATACGCAATAATAGTTTTAGACTTATCCAAGTGGGAGATTGTTGGATTAATGTCTAAGTCCATAACTATAATTGGTAAGACTTGACCCGACCCGGCATGGTCCATTTCGGTTGCATGGCATCATGCACTTGGATAGAATATAATGAGAGAAATAAGACACTTATGGTTATTGATATATTATAAGTTCTAGTATATTAATAATAAGAATAATAAGATTATTTAATTAGTATTGATCAAGAATTAATCTAGGATTAATTAAGTGATCAAAAGAAGACTAATTAAATATATGGGTTGATTGTTCAAATCATCCATACTTATATAGTGGGCTAATGCTCCATGGATTATCTAGTTGGGCCAAAACCCATATGATGCTCCATGGTGTATTTGAACCCATGGATCCAAGGAAATGGAAAGTCATGACAATTAGGGTTTGCTCTAATTGTAACACTATATAAAGATATTATTCTTGACAAAATCGCCACTAGTGAGAGTAAGAAAGGGCTAGCTGATTTCATGAAGTGTAGAATTCTCTCATGTTATCCAAGTGTATTTGGTGTTGTGTGAACCATTTGAGGTGTCACACTTGGGGCACTAGGCACTTAAGCTTCATGAAGACAAGCACTAACAAAAGGTATGTTATTCTAACTTGTGTTATTTAACGTTTAGTATGCTAGAATAGAACAATACCTTGGAAAGTTGATATTTGCATGTATAATGGAGAAAACATAGATCCAATGTATTTAGGGTTGCATGTAAACTTAGGAGTGTTAGAATGCTCATAACCCAACAGTGGTATCAGAGCCTAGGCTTGTTTTCTTGTTATACCTGCAATAGAAGCTGAAAAAAACGAATTTGTTGTTGTCTGATCATCAGACTCGGCGATTCCATCAGGAGACTCGGCGAGTCCATGCCTAAAATGTGATCAATTCGATCCAACTCGCCGAGTTGGTTCATGCACTCGACGAGTTGGACCCCCAGACAGCATATTTTTGACGTTTTTGGCTTGAAATGGACTAGGAACATTACCCTAAGTTGTTTTTGAACTTATAAACTTGTTTTTTTAATGTTGTAATGTTCATGCTAATCCATTTTCAAAGATAATTGTCAATAGATTCATGTTTTGTATTAGTTTAAGGTTTAGACTAATTACATGAAAAAGTTTGATTTGAATTATCTTGTTCTTACGAGTTGCTTAGATTAATAGAAAAGTTAAATGAAATAGTTGCTTGCAATCCATTTTAATCTAAGAGTTAAGTATAAAATGTGTTTGTGTAACTTTTCCTCAAGTTACATGAAGATTCACACTAAAGACTCATAAAACTCATAAAAGTTGGTAATGGTTACAAAATGAAGAGTCTTGTGTCATTGAATATTTTTTTATGACTCCATAACTTGTTCTCAAGTTATGGAAGTTCAAGAGTCACTTCATTAAAGAGTAAAAGTGTAACCTTAATTAATTCCATAAGTTATAAAAATATAGAAAAGTTAATTCTTTTATTAGTTTAAAGTCTTCCATAAGTTATGGAACTTGAAGAGTTTTTTTGAATTAAAAACTACTTTAAACACATAAGTTATGGAATTAATTAGTTTTGAATAGTTTCAAAACTTGCCCTCAAGTTTTGGAATTTGTAAAGTTTTCTCATATGAATACTTTAATTCCAAGTTAGCCCTTAGAATTTTAAAAGTTAAAATTCAACCCTTATACTTTATAATATTATAAGTTAATAATATATATATGTATAAGAGTAAAGTCGGTCTTACCGCTAGTACGCCTCATTCACGAAGCCGGTGTATAAGGTGGGTATAAGGTTGTTGCCTATAAAATGGCAGCTTAATAGGTGTCCACTCTCACCCACTGCTTGCTTGACTGGTGGAGGGTCGTTAGCCGAACGGGTTTCACAGGACTATAATTCTCCCTTCATTAAAAGTATTAATGATAAATACTAAGTAACTAAACTCTTAAAAAATAATTCCCAATCCTAGTTACTTAGGAAAATGTGAATAAGGTGCTAATCCATGAAATTACACTTTGCACTTTGTTTAAGTCGGTTAGTGGAGAGTGTGTGGTTAACCAGCACACTAACCCGTATTTAACAAGGTAGGCAAAGGGTAACTTAATGTTTATCATAGTATCGATGGAGCGTGTGTGGTTAACCGACACATCGATTGAGGGGTAAACACATAAGGGTACCAAGTAATTTGCATGGTTAGTTCACACCTTGTTTTGTGATCCTCGGCATCCCGGTCACAAAACCTGAAGGGCACACTCGAGATTGAAACATGCCATTGAACAGTTCAATGAATCTCAAAAGATCTAGGAGTTTCAAAACCAATTAAAACCTAATAATACATTTCGTTTATCTTGGTGGAAATTGGTGAATCGTCATTCACCTACCTTCAAATATTTTATAGCTTGGATTACGGCATACCTCTTCTAAGTTATAAAATAGTTTGTTGGGTCCTAGCCTTAATATTTCATATTGGGTGTCATATTAAGGACTATAAATCAACTATCTTGAATATCTCCCATAACATGTCTGGGTTAGAGATTTATGATCTTCCCAAATCTCTTGAAACAAGCTTTCCTAAATGAAGATGATGTCCCTTGGAAATCATACTTCTTTCACCTCCTCCGATTATTCTCCCTAACCCACAAGTTCTTGAAAAGTTTAAGGTCACTCAAGCCCTATTGGCAAGGCAAGGTCTAGATGTGATCACATCTTGGAGATGTAGTCACATATTGACAAGCCGGGAGAGTTTGGTGTCAAAGTCTTGAGAAAGTTGGTGGTTCAATCACTTTCTAAGTCACATAGTGAGTTCTTTTGGAGCACCTATGAAAGAGACTATGACAAGACCCTTAATGATCTTATCTATTTGCTAAGATCAACTTCCTGAAACTTTATGGACATTGATAATGGTGACACTGGAAATACAGAAAAAACATTCTCTTCCCCAAGGAAAGGGATTGACCATAGTCAACTAGGTTGATCAAATGCTAAAGAGAAAAGACTAAGTCTGTAATAGTCCCGTGTACCATTATCAAAGGGTCCATATGTTTATATTGCCAAGAAAGCGGCATTGGTTGCGAAGCTGCCAAATTTACCTAAGGATGTTAAAGTCAATAAGTTTGACTCTACTTCAGGTAAAGTCCACTATCTAACTCTGCTAAGTTTCTATTTTGAGATTCTTATTACATGGTGTGACTGGGTTACATGTTGATGTTTTAAGAATCAAAGAAAAGTGAAGGAACTTAAAGAAAGAATATGCTGAATCTGATCGCATAGATGGATTTCTATCGCGTAGTTTGAAGATCGGATTCTTGAGCTACTTCTTAGGAGTTATGAGGTATTGCTTAGGAATAGATAACAACAAGTTTTCATATGGATTGTAAGGATAAGTTTTTCTGCAAAGTTTTAATATAAAAGAAAAATTTTTGATTTTATTTATTTTAAAATATCCTTACAATGGCATTTGAGGAAAAATTGTTGCTTATATGATTCCATTAATAGCAAGAGTGGAAATATGAAATTGATTCCATCATTTGTGGTAATGTCTAAATTTACAAAATAAGGAAAGATTCTCATCATCCAAAGCCTCAATTGGACCGGGACTTGGAATCATTCAAGTTGTATAGCATGATGAATGAGAACTTTCAAGTAATGGAAAAATTAAGACTAATTACTTGTTCACATGGATGTGTGTGTCAAGTAATGGACTAAGGGATCGAGTACATAGTCATGTGCACTGATTAAGTTCACCACAAAGATATAAGGCTATTCGTCATAGTTTACTAAAGCTCAGTAAATATGATTATACTTACAAGATTAAGTGTAACTCTGAGACATTGGAAAAGGTTTCAATGTATGGCAGAGCGGATAAGAAGAATCAAATTAGGCAAAAGGATAAAAGTTTCTCAAATCTGAAAAGATGGGAGAGTACTTTAGTATCAGTTTTGTGATCATCCTAATGATTAAGAAACCATATCAAAATTAGTTCTCTAAGGAAGTCTTAGTGCATTCTAAGAAGAAGGGATCTTGAATTGTTGAAATGGTTAAATCAAGAAGATGAGTCATACTTCATTCCAATACAAGTCTTAGAGTCATACTCCAAGATTGTAATTTGAGTGACATGTCTTAAAGAAGGTTTAAAACACTTGTCAAATGTAAGAGTAAAAGTTTTCTACTCTTGTACATTTGAAATTGGTAAGTTGTGATGTTTTGGATAAAACAAAGACCAACTAAGGCCAATTGGGTGAAGTGTTTGTCTTGATTAAAATCCGCACTATCTCTTGGATGTTTGACAAGGGAGTCTTATAGGTCAAGAGGACAGTGGGAGTCTTAAAGGTCTTGAAAGTCTCAAGAACTAATCAAGAATAGAACCTAAAGTTCTTCACTAGCACACGACTTGAGGTTTATAACCTATCGTGTTGACATAGTCTGTGCCCATTCCAGTTAAAGTTGAGTTCTTAGAGTTCTCAATTGGTTGCACAACAACTTGGAAGCAATGGCAGGCCCTTGAGCTGCCA
Source organism: Lactuca saligna (assembly GCF_052625555.1). Lineage (NCBI taxonomy): Eukaryota > Viridiplantae > Streptophyta > Magnoliopsida > Asterales > Asteraceae > Lactuca > Lactuca saligna. The sequence goes on from NC_136425.1 coordinate 141,469,158, forward strand.
GGTGGCAAGAAGTTAAGATTGAGTTCAGTCCATATGAGTTTGGATTTGTCATTATCCTTGTCTTGTGACTATGGTTTTGACAATTCACATGGATAAGAACACATACACCATTAAATCTAAGTGTCATAAGGTTTCTCTCCGATTCATGAAAATGATGGTGAGGAAACACTTTCACTAAGTAGATTTTAGATAGATAGCAATTGTGATATTTGCATTCTCAAAGTCGTTAGTGGAGCGTGTGTGGTTTACCGGCACACTAACCTGAACTTGTGAGAAGTGGCAAAAAGGTCTAACCATTATGATTACGGCATCCCTTTTCATAATTGTTTAGACAAACAAGTGTGCTATCTAAGGGAAGGTGTATGTTTTTTGATAAAGTCTTATCAAAACAATCTAGTATCAGAAATCTGAACTTTGGTAAGAAAGTCAATAAAGTATTGATTTCTAGAAGTCGAGCTTTCTGAGTACATGTCAAAGCTAGTGGGAGCATAAGTGTTATGCTAATAATCATCATGCTAGTGGGAGCATGATAACTATGATAAGTATTGCAAGTTAGCAATGTTAACGATAGAAAACAAAAGTTTCATCTACGAAAGAGTTGTTTTGCTATAATTAAGGGAGAGGAAATTATACTTCATCTCAAATCTATAAGCTTAGATCGTGAGGTTTTAATCATTTAGTCAAGGATATATATATGAATTTCATGTTGGAATGGCTCAACATAAGGAAATTCTCTATATGGGTCCATTATTTCGGTTCTAAAATTCGATTATGATTACGGCATCCCTTTTCATAATCCGAATTATGAGAACTTGGCAAATAGAAATGGAAATGTTATAGCAAAAGACTGGTTTAGTCTTTATGTGTGACATCATGAATCGTGTCCCATATGCTTCGGATATAGGGTCGATTACATGTGCTATAGTTATCCGTTCTAAAAGTTTCCAAATGCCTGGGGCATTAAGAAGGGAAAAGGTTTAGAACTGGATATGACTAAAAGGATTAAACAATTGTCGAGGACAATCTAAGGTTTACCAAAGATTGGTTGCTTAGGGACAGTTGGAAGTATAGTGATAATTCTGGAAGGAACATATTGACATAATCTGTAAAGAGGCAACTCTTGTTCAGAAGTGATAGTCAAAATGAATCTGGAAATGTTTCAAAGTCAGAAATTTCAATCTGTGTAAGATTAAGGAAACTTAATGCAAGAAGGATGTTTCCAAGGAGTTGATCTCCTTTGGAATGCTCTGTAATGATTGTTGTCAAGTCTTTCTGACTTTGTGCATAATCATTACAAGAGGATCAATGCATATAAGTTTAGAATCTGATAGATTTCAGTAAATGGCATGAATTTGGAATTCTTGCATTTGCAGTAAGGATTTGGGAGTGTGAAAAGAGAATCATTGAAGTTATGTTCAATTAATCTAGTTCACAAAGTAAAGATCATAGACAAACATAGTATGCATACTTGGTGTGTGGCATGACTAGTGTTTAGAAAAAAAAAACATAGTGTACATGCTTGGAGCATGGGACAACTATTGTTTTAAATTCAAGAATAAAGTTGATAGCTGAAACAGTATACAATGAATAATGTGTAATCATATGGTGATAAATAAAAGGTGTTTTATTTATGTTCATAGGTTTTGATACCATATTGGATTCAATTATTCTTGTGTTTCACTTTGCATGTTTTGACTTCCCGAATAAACTAGGTTATTCTTCCGGAATGACTAAGTTATTCAAACCATCCATAGTCGGTCATATGTTGGAAGTAGATATGAATTAAGACTGTCATGGGTTGGCTTGTAGAGGTCTAAGGTGTTGGACAAAGGGCTACAACACTCATGAGTGCTCATAAGTTCTGAGTATTGGATTCAACCTGCGCTCATTGGAATCACTTCATGGATTTTATCACGAGTGATCATGAGACGATAATATCTTATATTCTTCAAACCTAGAGATATGAGTTGTTACTATGAGTTGATAGTACATTGATTGCACGAAAACGCATTAGTAACTCGATGTTTTAAAACGTGTCTTTGTGTATGATTCAACAAGTAGTAGAACAAGCCATATAAGTCGAAGTTTATCCATTTCTTTTACCTTCGGGATAAAAGCGATATCTGTGGGCCCCTCGATGATTTAATGATGACAAATAGAAGTGCTCAGCCGGGCCAGGACTGATTTGATTTTTTCAATTAGTCAGTCGTCATAAATCGGAAATCGGGAAACAACAAATGGACAGAGAGAATGATTATAATCCGTGTCTCGGTCCATATGATATCTAGAATGGAGGAATATATGATCCCTTATCTAATGGACTGGTCATTGACAAAGGTCAGAGTTCATCTACAAGGTCAAAGTTCGACAGAAGCTTTTGAGAGCTACGATTGCCAATTGGTTCCTGAAGTCATACGCAATAATAGTTTTAGACTTATCCAAGTGGGAGAATGTTGGATTAATGTCTAAGTCCATAACTACAATTGGTAAGACTTGACCCGACCCGGCATGGTCCATTTGGGTTGCATGGCATCATGCACTTGGATAGACTATAATGAGAGAAATAAGACACTTATGGTTATTTATATATTATAAGTTCTAGTATATTAATAATAAGAATAATAAGATTATTTAATTAGTATTGATCAAGAATTAATCTAGGATTAATTAAGTGATCAAAAGAAGACTAATTAAATATATGGGTTGATTGTTCAAATCATCCATACTTATATAGTGGGCTAATGCTCCATGGATTATCTAGTTGGGCCAAAACCCATATGATGCTCCATGGATGCTCCATGGTGTATTTGAACCCATGGATCCAAGGAAATGGAAAGTCATGACAATTAGGGTTTGCTCTAATTGTAACACTATATAAAGATATTATTCTTGACAAAATCGCCACTAGTGAGAGTAAGAAAGGGCTAGCCGATTTCATGAAGTGTAGAATTCTCTCAAGTTATTCCAAGTGTATTTAGTGTTGTGTGAACCATTTGAGGTGTCACACTTGGGGCACTAGGCACTCAAGCTTCATGAAGACAAGCACTAACAAAAGGTATGTTATTCTAACTTGTGTTATTTAACGTTTAGTATGCTAGAATAGAACAATACCTTGGAAAGTTGATATTTGCATGTATAATAGAGAAAACATAGATCCAAGATATTTAGGGTTGCATGTACACTTAGGAGTGTTAGAATGCTCATAACCCAATAGGGTTTGGGTACAGTTTGTGGGCGTACGTGTACCATCTTGATGGAGGAGGCGCATAGATCGAATTTCTCGATCCACCCCAAGGCCACTAAGATGCATTTGGACCTGGAGAAGCAGTATTGGTGACCCTGTATGAAAAGGGATGTTGCATGGTTCATAGAAAGGCGCTTGACTTGTCGCAAGGTTAAGGCCGAACACCAGCGTCTGCATGGTAAGTTGCAACCATTAGAGATTCCCGAGTGGAAGTGGGAACAGATTACCATGGATTTTATCACCAAATTGCCGAGGACTGCTAGGGGTGTCGATGCAATTTGGGTGATTGTGGACAGGTTGACGAAGAGCGCTCACTTCCTTTCCATTAGTGAGACCTTTTCCGCGGAGAGGCTGGTAGAGTTGTACGTTAGGGAGGTGGTATCGCAGAATGGAGTACCAATCTCGATCGTCTCAGATCAAGATGTGCGTTTCACTTCCAGATTCTGGAAGAAATTTCATTAGGAATTGGGTACGAGGTTGCATTTTAGTACCCCATACCATCCACAGGCTGACGGACAGAGTGATCGGATGATTCAGATGCTCGAGGACATGCTTCGGGCATGTGTACTAGATTTCGGCGGAAGTTGGGACACGTATTTGCCCTTGGCTGAGTTTTCCTATAGCAGCCATCACTCGAGCATTGGTATGCCACCCTTTGATCTGTTGTATGGGAGGAGTTGTCGAACCCCAATCTGTTGGGGTGAGGCAGAGCAATGTGTGATGGGTAGTACAAAGATAGGGCTTCAGACGACAAAGCAGATACAACAGGTTAGACAGAGGTTATTGACTGCTCAGAGTCGCCAGAAGAGTTACGCGGATAGGCATCGATCTGAGCTCGAGTTTTAGGTCGGGGAGCTCCTGAAGGTGTCTCCTTGGAAAGGAGTGATCTGTTTCAAGAAGAGGGGAAAGCTGGGGCCCCGGTATATTGGGCCGTTTAGGGTGATTGCGAGGCTAGGAAGGGTAGCCTATCGCTTGGAGCTACCTGCAGAGTTGGGCCAGATTCATGACACCTTTCACGTATCGTAGCTGAGGAAGTGTGTAGCCGATGAGTCGGCAGTGGTGCCATTAGAGGATATTCAGGTGGATGCGAGCCTAAACTATGTTGAGAGACCGGTTGCGATTATAGATCAGAAGATCAAAGTTCTGAGGAACAAGGAAGTGCCCCTGGTACAGGTCCACTGGCAACATCGGAAGGGGTCCGAGTTGACTTGGGAGCCGGAGCGAGAAATGCGTGAGCAGTATCCAGAGTTGTTTGCAGAGTAAGACTTCGAGTGGGAAATCTGATTCTAGTGGGGGAGAATTGTAACATCCGGACTCCCAGGTATCTTATTTTATGCATTTATATTGAGTTTTTGGAGAGAGACTCGGCGAGTAGGTGCTCAGACTCGCCGAGTAGGATTGCAGATGGTCGGACTGATTTAATGGCGGACTCGGCGAGTACATTTGTGGACTCGGTGAGTCCATGCTGTTTAATGAAACCCTAATCCCCGGGGTTTGGGACTTGTTTAAAGGGGCTTATAGCCACCATTTGCGGCTACCAAACCCCTGAGAGGAACCCTAAGAGATCCAAAGCGTTTCTGAGGAAGAAGAGATCATTTTTGATCTTTGTGTGGGTGTTTTGCAAGAAGAAGGTGGCCAAGGCAAGATCGAATTAAATAGGGCGCTATTCTGTGGATTTCAGAGGCTAGGGACTTCGTTCTGAGGTATATATTACGATTCTTCTTCAATTTGGTGTTAATCTTTGAGAGTTAGGGTTTTTAGTCCCTTTAGAGTATGGATTATCGTGCAATTGGTCCCTTCTTGTGTTGAGACTTTGGATCTGGATCCAAGGTGGTCTAGAGACCTTAACTCCTTGCTCTTTATGAGTGTCTTTGCGAGATAAGAGTTTGGGATGGCAGATTGGGGCCATTTCTTCAAATAGAGCCATTAGGTCTTTGCATGGGCATCAAGATCCAAACTTGACGTGTTTATTTTGCTTATGGAGGCCAGATCTATGAGTTAGAGGAACGGATCTGACCTCTGGAGATCAATTGAGTTTGAGCATGGCTTGAACCTGCCGGGTCCAAGAGTAGACACAGCGAGTAGGATGGTTTTTCCCCATGAATCACACAATTGGTGACTCGCTAAGTTGGAGAGGTGACTCGGTGAGTCATTGGGGATTTTGAGAAATTGAGTTCTTGAATGAACTCGCCGACTCACAATTGTGCACTTGGTGAGTCTGGTCAAAGGGATTGACCGTTAACTTTTGTTGACTTTTAGGGTTTTGTCAACTTTAGAGTATTTGAGCCTTGAGAGGGGTACAATGGTCTTTTACCCTCGTGAGAGTGCTAAGAGAGGGAATGGTCTAGCCTTGGGAAATGTGTAGATGCTGAGTGTTTATTTTCGTATGATTAGGCGGAGGCTAGATCCTATTTCATCGAGTCCGAGACTTCCGAGTTACCGAGTTACACGAGGTGAGTCTTCGCACTATACGTTACCTAAAGTGGTATTATGAGTTGACCGGAAGGTCTTATGTGCTATGTATAAGATTGTGTGCAATGTATGAGATTATGTGCTATGTGATGTAAGTATGATATATATATATATATATATATATATATATATATATATATAATGGTATAGACCGGACCGGAGGGTCCAATGATTCAAACCGGGCTGGAGGGCCCAACGAGCTATGACCGAACTAGAGGGTCCAACAAGCTACGGAACCGGAGGGTTCCGCTGAGACACATCGGCCGGAGGGTCGTACAGTAGCGTCGAGTGGCGTATGTGTTGTATGTGGTATATTGGGGAACTCACTAAGCATTTATGCTTACAGTTGTTGTGTTATGTGTTTCAGGTACTAGTGAGGACTGTGGAAAGGCGTCGGTGTGAACCGTACACACAGAGAGGAGATTTGATTTGTGATCTTGGGATATGTTTGATTTGATAACTATTGTGAAATACTTTTGAGAATGTTTTATATTTAAAATTTGGTTGTTGAAAAATGAAAATTTTGTTTTGAAAATCTTGTTGTTACACTATTGCTCTTGGTGGCTGAGAATTTTTTGTGTGTTTTTGGAATTAGGGCATGTAAAACATATATATTCATGGGAAAAATAGTTGGGCTTTCCACATGGGCTAAAAAACCCAATAGAAAAACCGAACATATTTTTTGGTTTCGATTTTAGATTGTCTATACTATTGATTGCTTTACTTCAAAGTGATCTTGAACTTTAAGGTGCCACCACCACTTGCAAATGAGGGAAACATTCAAATCTTTCAGTTTTCCACTCCAAGACCAACATCTTCTTTGGACATAATGACTTTTTCCCATGCTATGAATCTTATCTTTCGATTATCATCTGATCCTCCCCAAAGGAACCTTATTGTTATTCTTCCAAGATACGGCAGAACACTTGTAGGTGCAACAAACAGAGAAAAAAAAGTAAGTAGGGGGTTTCCCAAAACTGGTTGAATAAGTGTTAAGAGCCTTCCAAATGATAGTTTTTTTGGCTTTCCAACTGGATAACTTGGCTTAATATCTCAATAATATATTTCTAGCTACTGATGTGATTCATGTTAGCCTCACCAGGAACACCAAGATATGTGAAAGGGAGTACAAACGGCTCACAACGGAATATGTGAAGAGCTTGTTGTTCCTTGAGGATCAAATACTTAGGCAAATACTTTAGATCTATAAAAATTCACCTTGAGACCCGAAGAGGCATGAAAACAACGAAGAAATCTAGCTAAAATTTTAATATTTTTCATGCACCAATCACCAATGAATAAAGCATCGTTAGTATATAGTAGATGGTTGATCACTGGACCATTATTAGGTAACTTAAAACCATCAAAGATGTCCTTCTCACTATTTTTTGTCAAAATCAACTAATTCAAAATTAACCATATTGTATGAGGGTTGTGATGTTTTTATTAATATAAGTATAAGATTGAGACCGAAGTGACACAAGTGGTTTACAAAGAAAGCGCATGGTCCTTGATAGGATCTCCAACATAAAACCCTGGGAGGTGATAATCATCATCTGCTTTGTTTGATTTTGTTGATTAAAAAATAAATTACAGAAAAAATGACGAAGAAATGAGTAAAAGTCTTTATGTAGCTTAAGGTGTCTAATGTGTCAGGCAATTGTGTCATTGTGTGTATGTTATAAGCGTATATATAGTCTAGGTTATGTAACTAATAGTTTAATATTTTTGGGATCCTATTGAACTAATATTTGTAATGTGGTTTGACTTGGTATTCCCGAGATTTAAGCCTAGTTGAATTGATTCTTTCTTGTGAATGAGTATTATGTTGACCATTTCTACACATGTGAGAAATAAACATGAAATATAGCCATTAAACTTGTTAGAAAATAATAATGGTGGTGTTCAAGATGGTAATGTATGTTCGGGATCCTTAGACTCCTTTAAGATCCAAGATCCTGGATAGGTTTTAGGATCTTGACCCCTAACAATTGCCCCAAATTATACCTTCAAAATAATTCAATTAATTACAAGTATTTAAAGTGTATAATTTAATTAATTAGAACTAAAAGATTTGAAACTCAAACTCTAATTGATAGAATTGTATCCATTCAAAATATATGATTATGTTGTCAAATCACTTCTCTATCCTATGTGATCCTCATAAATAGGGGTTAATGGTTATCGATATTCTTTTACTCCTTTTAGATTTCTTTTAAGCGTTATTAGTTATCTTGAAGGTAGATTTCTTGTTCATTTCTTCTCATTTTTCTTGTTTAATAATCATGGGTAAAAAGGCACTCCCTTCTTTCTCGAGCATCCTTACTCTTCCCAACACGGACTTTATCGATCAAAAGATATTGTCTTACAAAGAAACTTGCTCTTTTTAGTGATAACAACACAATGTAACGACCCAAAATACGACCTATTTTTTTTTTAATATTACTAAAAATCACATCATTGAATGTCATTTATAATAAAAACCTTGGAATGAATAACTCAAAAGTCATAGTAACTGCGTCAAAACAAAACTGTATCAATCATATCAAAATATCTGAATAAAACTCCCAGGATAAAACTGAAGTTGTGGTGTGTGCGATGAGCTCTTCCCTTTGCTAGCGGAAGTACTTGAAACCAAAGCTGAAACTGTAAGCACAAAGCTTAGTGAGCTCCCCCAAACTACCATATATCATACAATAACAAATAAAAATTTATTGGGTCATGCCCACTACATCGGACCGAAGTCCGGAACTAACCAGGGCCTTGCTCTCTGCATCGGACCAAAGTCCGGAAACTGCATCGGACCGAAGTTCGTTACTGACTGGGACCTTGTCTTCTGCATCGGACTAAAGTCCGAAACTAGCTGAGTAGCTGCATCGGACAGAAGTCCAGAACTGATTGAACATAGCATAGCATAATCATAACTACTAGCATAAACACATATACTGCATACTGTATCGGATCGAAGTCCGAAACACATAACATAGGGACATGCTTGAATCACAAAGACATCAAGCACACTTAACTACTACATCGGACTAATGTCCGAAACTACTGCTGATTAAACGGGCTGACATTATGGTCGTAGACCCGTTCCTACTGGAAGGAAAACTCACCTCGTAACGCTGGCTGCTGAGATGCTAACTCTAAAACTGGCTGACTGCTGCTCCGGGATTGTCCAGCTACAAATCCCAAATCACTAGATCAGGTACTGATAAATGCCCTTAGGGTAAAATGACTATTTTACCCCTGGTCAAAGTCAACTCCCTGGTCAACGTCACCTTTCAGTTGACCCGACTCGCCGAGTCAAGGCGTAGACTCGTCGAGTCCCTCCATCACTAGATCTGACTCTAACTCACCGAGTCCCTTCCCCACTCACTGATTCACCCTAAATTCTCAAATTGGGGAAAAACTAGGACTCGCGACTCGACTTGTCAAGTCTGAAGAACAACTCGCCGAGTCCCAAGCATTTCATTACTATACAGTCGATTTTGCTTGATTCCAGTGCATCCAATACATAGATCTGGGTTCCTAGGACTGATTTCACATGTAAAGTTTCTAACTTTACATTCATGCAAGCACATAAGAAACTAAAATGCCCACTAAGAAGCTAAAAGAGGAGATCTAGGTTTGGAATGGGTGTTTAGCTCAATAAAGGTGGCAACCTTGAGCTCAAGGAGTCTAGAAATGCTTAGATCTAAAACCCATTCATCTTAACTTCCCATAAAACAACCTCAATGTCTAGAAAATGGCAAAAGAAGCAACACTAGCAAGCTTTTAAGAAGATCTATATGATGACAAGCCAAAATTCAAGCTTTATACCTTAATGGAGGATGGAATGACATAAGAAACTAAGATCTCCTTTGATCCTCTTGAGAACCTCTCTTCTCTCTTCTTCTTCTAACTTCAAAATGCACCAAAAATCCTTCACAGGATGAGAAATACTCCAAAAAGCTTAAAGGGAGGCTAGGGTTTGGTAAAGGACGCTATAATGGTAATGGAGGCTGGTTTGGGGCGCATAAATGTGTTTAAATAGGGTGCAAACCCTTGAAATTAGGGCTTCATCCAGACATGCAGACTCGTTGAGTCCCAACATTTGGACTAGTCGAGTAGCTAAATTAAATTGCGTGATCATCCCGTCTCTACTCGACGAGTCGGGCTACAGACTCGTCGAGTACCCCTTAAGAAATGAAAATACTTTCTTTAAATTACATACCATAAATGGGGCCTTACAACTCTTCCCCACTTATCTTAGACTTCATCCTCGAAGTCTGCTGCTGTTGAATCTAAAAATAACTATGGATAATGCTCCCTCATCTCCCCCTCAGTCTCCCACTTCCACTCTGAACCATTTCGATGCTGCCACTGCATATTCACTAACTGTACCACCTTGTTCCTTAAGGTCTTCGTCTTCCGATCTAAGATCGCAACTGGTCTCTCGATATAATTCAGGCTGCTATCAACCTAAATATCCTCCAAGGGTACAATTGCTGACTCGTCCACCAAACACTTCCTCAACTGAGAAACATGGAAAGTGTTTTAGATCTGGATAAGCTCTACCGGAAGATCCAACCGATAAGCAACCCGACCCACCCAGGCCAAAAACCTAAAAGGACCAATGAACCTGGGGCCCAACTTGCCCCTCTTCCGAAACCTGATAACACCCTTCTAGGGTGATACCTTCAGGAGGACCATATCGCCCACCTGAAACTCCAAGTCCGAACGCCTCCTGTCGGCGTAACTCTTTTGCTGACTCTATGCAGTCTGTAGTTTGCTACGAACCTGCTGGATCAAATCTGTGGTCTTGAGAACCACCTCAGTGCTCCCAATGATTCTCTGACCGACCTCTCCCCCAACAAATCGGGGTCCTACACTTCCTCCCGTAGAGCATCTCGAAAGGAGGGGGGTCAATACTAGCGTGGTAACTGTTCTTATACAAAAATTCTGCTAGTGGAAGATACGTATCCCAACTACCACCGAAATCTAGGACACATGCCCGAAGCATGTCCTTGAGAGTCTGAATCATCCACTTACTCTGCCCATCCGTCTGAGGGTGGAAAACGGTGCTAAAGTGAAGAGAAGTCCCCATCTCATCATGAAACCGCTTCCAAAACCTGGAAGTAAACCGGACGTCTCGATCTAATACTACTGATACAGGCACTCTATGTCGTGCTACTACCTCGTGCACATAAATATCGGCTAGCTTCTCAGCCAATATACTCTCCTGGATCGGTATGAAATGTGCATTCTTGGTCAGCCAATGCACCACAAACCAAATCGAATCAACTCCACGTGCGGTCCTGGGAAACGTAGTGATGAAATCTATAGTGATATCCTCCTATTTCCACACAGGAATGTCTAATGGTTGCATCTTTCCATGTAGCCTCTAGTGCTCTGCCTCGACCTTCCTGCAGGTCAGGCATCTCTCCAAGTATTAGGCTACATCCCTCTTCATGCAGGGTCACCAATAATCGGGTCGAAGATCTCTATACATCTTCGTCGCCCTGGATGGATTGAGAAACGAGACTTATGAGCCTCGTCCATCAACACTTGTCGTACTCTACCCCAGTACGACACCCATACTCTCCCATGAAGGGTCAACAATCCTCGACTGTCATAATCAAAGGAAGCCACTCGGCCCACAATCCTCTCACACTTCTGCCTCTCCTCCTTTAGGGCCTCAACCTATGCTTCTTTAATTTGCCCTAACAAGGGAGTAATCATAGTCATCCTCAAACAAATATCCCTGATCGGGGTTGCAACCGCCTTGCGGCTCAGGGCGTCAGCCACTACATTGGCCTTACCTGAATGATGAAGGATATCACAATCATAATCCTTTACCACGTCTAACCATCTGCGCTGGCTCATGTTCAAATTCGGCTGATCCATGAGGTACCTCATACTTTTGTGATCCGTGTAAATGGCACAACGGACCCCATAGAGGTAATATCTCCAAATCTTGAGGCCAAACACCACTGCCCCCAGCTCTAAATCGTGTGTCGGATAGTTAGCCTCATGAGGCTTCAATTGTCTAAAGGCATAAGCTATTCCATGCCCTCACTGTATTAACCTTACTCCCATCCCTGTGATCGAAGCATCATAGTAGACTACAAAGTGATCCACTCCCTCTGGCAGGGTTAGAATCGGTGCCTCACATAATCATTGTCTGAGGGACTCAAATGCCGCCTGCTCCTCAGGCCCCCATCAACTGCTATCTTGGATAAATCCTGAATGAATCTCTGATAGTACCTTGCCAAACGTAGGAAGCTCTGAATCTCAGATGAAAACCTCGGGACCTCCTACTGCATCACGACCTTTATCTTGGCCGGATCTACTTGTATACCTTTCTGGTCGATGAGGTGCCCAAGGGACTGCACTTCGCAAAACCAGAACTCACACTTGGAGAACTTCGCGAAAAGTCTCTCCCTCCTCAAGGTCTATAGCACCTCCCTCAGGTGCTCCTCGTGCTGCTCCTGAGTCTTGGAATAGACCAAGATGTCTTCGATAAACACTATCATAGACCGATCCAACATCGGTTTACATACATGATTCATGAGATCCATGAACATGGATGGAACATTGGTGAGCCCATATGGCATCACCACAAACTCATAATGACCATAGCAGGTCCTAAAAGCAGTCTTCTGCACATCCTCACCTCTGACCCGCATCTGATGATACCCGGAGTGCAAATCAATCTTTGAGAACAAATATGGGCCCTGAGTTTGATCAAATAAGTCATCTATCCTCGAAAGTGGGTAAAGATTCTTCACCGTCACCTTATTCAACTCCCCGTAATCTATGCACATACGGTGCGACCCGTCCTTCTTCTTCACAAACAAGATCGAGGCTCCCCAAGGTGAACTGCTCGGTCTGATAAAACCCTTATCTATTAGCTCCTGCAGCTGCGTAGACAACTCCTACATCTCTGGAGGAGCCAACCGATATGGTGCCTTGGCTATCGGAGCCACACCAGGAACTGGATCAATCCTGAAATCAACCTGTCTCACCGGAGGTATCCCAGGAAAATCCTCTGGGAATATATCCGGGTAGTCTTGTACTACCAGTACATCATCAACTTTTGCCTTGCCCTTCTCCCGGGCATCTAAAACATAGGCGACAAACCCCGCGCAACCTTGCTGAAAGTAGCGCCTCGCTCTCACTACTGAACAGAGAATCGGTTCGCGTTGTGGCCTCTCGCCCTGAATCACTAACTCTTCTCCACTGGGAGTGCGAACCCTCACTAATTGCAGTTCACAATCAATCACTGCCCCATTGGGGCTCAACCAATCCATGTCTACTATAACCTTGTTCCCTCGCAGGGGAATAGGAACCATATCTACCAAAAACTGCTCATCGAATAACCGAAGCGAACACCCCTTATGCACTCTCGCTACCCTGACGGTCCTGTCATCAGCTATCTCAACCTCAAGTGGATAATCCAACTCCCTTGAAGCTCTGCTAAACCTCTTGCTAAGTGCAAGCGAAAAAAATGATCGGGTAGCCCCCGAATCAAACAAGACTGTAGCTGAAATGTTGTTCACTAAGAATGACCCTATATAAAACACAAAACAATAAGAAACAATTCATATCAATAGAAAGATGAAAGGAAAATACATACCCATCACCACATCAGGAGTCGCTCACACCTCCTCTTCCGTCATTTGAAAAGCTCTACTCTTCGCCACTGGCGCCTCACTCCGGCCCTGACAACCGTCTGTAATACTCAATGTTGCAGGGGCAGGTGCTGCCACCTTCCCTGCTGCTAACAAACTCGGACACTGGGACTTTTTATATCCCCTCTAATTGCAATGGTAGCAAATCAGACCAGATGTTGTAGTAGTGGTGGTAACAGCTATACAATCTCTGCTCATATTCCCTGTCTGGCCACACTTGTAGCAACCGGGACTCCCTGCCTTGCATGCCCCATCGTGCAATATCCCACACTTGCCACACTGACTGTGGCCCTACTGTAATATAATACCTTGGGATTTTTTCCTGATCTCGCAGTTCCAGGTACTGCATCTGGCTTCCTCTTCTTCTCCATCTCTAAATCAATCTCTCTCTCCCTCTCTCTCTCTATTTCTCTCTCTCTCTCACTCTGTCTCTCTCTCTCTCTCTCTCTCTATCCCTAGCGATCATGGCATCCATAATTTTACAGCTGGACCGGCTCACAAACTAGCGGATATCACTCCACATCTCATGATAATGAGCCTTCTTAATTTCCTCGTCAACTACATACTAAGGAACGAGAATAGCTCTTTCCCTGAACTTTGCGATAATCTCCACCACTGTCTCTGTAGTCTGAGTAAGATCCTAAAAATCCCTAGCTAACTGTTGCACCTCAATAACCAGCCAAGTCATCCCATCAAGAGCTGCATTATCCCCAATGACATGTCCAATCTCCTCCCACCAATCTCATGCCCTGTCCTTCAGAAAACAAGATGCTAGTCTGACTGTGACATCCCAAAAATACAGGCCAAAAATTTCACTTTTAAATACGTCATTATAAAACCAACAGTGTAATAAAATATTTGTAATGTCATGTCATGTCAAAACCAAAGTAGAAATAATTAACCATGTTATCATAAAACAATATCAGAGTGTAATCCCAAAGATCTAATGTGCGGAAAACCATAGTGTGATGCGCTGCGATCAATGCGGCTCCTTTCCTTTAGACACGAAGTACCTGAAACCAAAATTGAAAACCGTAAGCACAAAGCTTAGTGAGTTCCCCCATCATACCACATACCATACAATCATATCACATATATATTGCCAGGCCTTTATGGGGTGCCTGACCTACCCGGTACGACCATTCTGGGGTGCCGACCTATCCATGCGGCCATTCTGGGGTGCCGTCCTTCCCGTGTCAAGCCATTCTGGGGCGCTGACCTACCCATGTCGAGCTATTCTGGGGTGCTGACTACCCTTCGGTCCTAACAACCGGGCCTCGGGGACTATTTCACCCCCTACTACTACTATCACATATAACATAACACAAACATAATATCAGACATATCTGGGGTGCCTGAACTACCCTTCGGTAATAACAACCGAACTCTACTACTATCACATACAACATATCATGCTAGCATATAACATATCACGTAGTAGCAAACCTAGATGATATCACAAATACAATCATCTATCATACGTCTCCTATTGGTGGGCCGGCATTGTGGCCTTAGACCCACCGCTACTGGAAGGTAACTCACCTCATACTGCTGAAGTCCCGTAGACATAACCCCACGTTGTTGAAGTCCCGCAGACTTCACCCCATTTGCTAGATGATAGATTCCCGAACTATTAACACAAAAATAACACCCAATTAATAATTGGGTCCCAACACATAATCATAGATACTCACTTGGATAATTACTACATTACCCCAAGGTTAACTTTATTCAAGCCCAAGGCCCAAATTCCACTAGGAAATCAAAGCCCAACATATGGCCCAATTTTCCAAATTGAGCCCATGCCAATACGTGGTCTTATTCTAAGGCCCAACATCATACAATCATTAAGGTCCAACTATAGTCCATCTATGGCCCAATTTTACAAATTGGGCCCAACCCCTTACATAGGACTTACCCTAGGCCCATTAAATCATTTTAGTCCATATAATTATTCTTGGATGGCCCATTATTAATCCAATCATCAAGTCCTAATAGAAAGGCCCAACAATAAACCCAAGTGAAATTAGGGTTTCACATAAAATGATGATTAGGGTTAAGTTTCCTACCTAACCCATTAAGGACTTAATCCATTAAGTCCATTATCGCTTAGATTAATCTTGCCAACGCTTATTATTTAATATCTCAAGTTATTAAATAATTCTTGTGTGACCCGAATAATTCTTAAAGTTAGGGTTTTAATGGCATTAGGGTTTTCCAATCCAAATATTAGCCCATTTATCAATTTGTTGGCCTTTTATGTCAATTAGGGTTTTATCGGGCCTATCAAACCTACTAAAATATTATTAAGCCCATTAGGGTTTTATTGGGTCCATTAGAGTCCCTTAAGATTCATTAGGCCCAATAGGGTTTCAAGGCCCATTAGGGTTTTAGTCCCTTGTCCAATCATCCAAACGAGTCCAAACACCATCAAAGCACACCGCCACCCGACACGGCGGCCGGTGGCGGCAGGAGGCGGCAGCCACCACCCTAAGGTGGTGGTTTTCAAGTTCTTTTATTATTCTAAGCTGTGATTTACATTTTACAATGCTAAATATCAAAATAAACACACACTAAACAATTAAACACACACACAAACACAGCCACCTTGTGGTGGCCGGCGGCGGCAGATGGTGGCAGTCACCATGGCTGGCGGCCATGGTGGGTATCTTTTCCATTTTTCGGCCATCAAACGCACCCTACACGACACCCACTCTACTGAAGCAATAACCAACGCACACAACATGTTGGACATGAAAAACACCCCATCGGACATCTCGAGGCAGTAGCATCGGTGGTTGTGATGACAGCCACCACCTCACATGGTGGTGGCGGCGGTTTACCTTGCTTCCCTGCCCAAAATAACACACACATTCCAATGTTAGCTCCGAAAGGAACCCTGAAAGGCGAACACAGGCACCATCAGCCACCTACAAGGTGCCAAAACATCATCAGAATGCCACCGAGCTGGCAACAGACGGCGACGATGACTCAAAATGGTAACCACAAGGCTGCCGACGACAGTAATCGATATATATATATATATATATATATATATATATATATATATATATATATATATATATCGTCGGCTCACCGAAAATAGCGAAGGATAGGAGAGGGGAAGGTGGCAGATGGGCTTACCAACGGTTTTAGGGTCGCTCCCGACTCTCACAGCAACAATACGCACTCAGTTGTCGGTCTTAGAGGCCAAACCGGTCGAAACAACGTTTCCGATGGCGGAGCTGTGATAGCAGAGTTCCTCAGCGAAGCGCCGATGGCCGGAGGTGTTCCATAGGTAGCGACGGCTACCGAGCATGAAGAGAGAGGGAAGACAGCGGCTGTTCCATTTCCTAGGGTTAGGGTTAAAGGTTAGATTAAATACATGGCACCATTGAAACATCCATCCATAATGGCAGCATCGGCCCCTCCCCCATGAAATTATTTCAAAATAAACCCCCATAATTACCATTTAAACCCTGACCTCGAAAATCCCTTTTAGATTAAGTCCCATATTTTACCAAACAACCCCCATCTTCTAAAATCTTTACAATTCAGCTCCATATGTTACCCCTTTAGTCCCCAATATCTTAATTATGACATTTCAGCCCTTCCACCTCTTTTCCTTTCAAACTAAATCCAAATAATTACCACGGAGTCCTTGTCTTCATAAATATTTACAAACTGAATCCGACTCTCACACTTTTAACCACCAATTACTAAATTATGCCAATTCACTCCTTGAAACCACCCATACATGTATAATTATTTATTTTAGGCTACCATTCGCTCATTAATTTATTTATTTAACGAATAAATAAACGGGGTATTACAACTCTGCCCCACTTAAATTGGATTTCATCCTCGAAATCATTCCTTACCATTCTTTACTCGCCCAACCACTCTAGTAGCATGGTCAAGAATTTGTGCATGCCCTAGCCTTCCCAGGGTAGCCACGACCAATCCTCGTAAAGCCCTAAAATCCGCAGGTGCCGAATTCCTTGCAACAAGACCACATGTACTCTGTCTGAAATCTGTTGTCTCGAAATGGTCTGAATCCCTGACAGACCACTCATACTAAATCATTATTGATGATTCTAGTTTGTTCATTCCTCAACTTACTACTTAACTTCTGATAACATGTGGTTCCCGCCATAAACATAGGTGACAAACCCTATTACCTGTGCATATCTCTTATCCTCGGCTAAGGCTTAGCTAATCCCACTGTGGGTGAGTTGTCACTCCCCAATAAACCAGCTATTCTATCCAAACTTGCAATGTGAAACACAAATAATAATACTACTCAAACACTGAAACTGCCCGAACACTGAACTGTTTGAAGCAGTATAGGCTGCTACATAGCTGCTTACCAAAAGATACCGAGACCTCCTGGGTCTCAATTCGCTTGCCAATCCTTTGAAATACTGGGTTTACACCCGACTGCAGAGCCAAAGGACTCACTACTTACTCGCCTCACACAACTTCTAAACGAAATCCTTCTCTGGAAATAGTTGCCACTAGAAATCATGACACAATGGCTCAAACAACTCCCTGATCTACCCGATCGGGCCCATGCATCGCATCTTGTCATCATCCAATCCAAGACTAAAAGTAACTGCTACCTAATCAATGGTAGCCTTACATCACAAGCAATCTCATACGATCCATTGCTTTCCTGATCCCATAACTGTAGTGGCGCTCCTACAGTCCTATCATTAGGTCAACCAGATCTAATCCATCTGGGTAGTACCGAAATCCAATATGGGGATTTCCATATCCTCACTGCCGCACCCAAACTAGTGGGTACGACTGTTCCTTTCGCGTTCTAACAACACACTCATGCCATCTATCAACCTAGTGAATGCTACGGCTACACCCGCAGACTTACAACATTCTATCACTATCTAGCTGCTAGTGAATGCTACGGCTACACCCGCAGACTTACAACACCCCTCACACGATCTGCTGCTAGTGAATGCTACGGCTACCCCCGTAGTCTTACAACACTTTCCAAACCAATTTGACTGCTAGTGAATGCTACGGCTACCCCCGTAGTCTTACAACACTTTCCATACCGGTCGAACATGCACTCGACCTAACAAAGAACTGAACTTGAATCCTAACTGGAATTCTAACCTAGTTCCCGAAACCTGCTATCACGTGACCCATTGTATCAGTACCGTACCCATTCCCGATCAAAGCATCACCGTAAACTACAAAATCATCTACACCCTCTAGCAGGGTGAGAATCGGTGCCTCGCACAACCGCTGTCTGAGAGTCGCGAAGTCTGCCTGCTGCTCAGGCCCCTAACGAAAGGTCACCGACTTCTTGGTCAGTCTGGTTAAAGGAACCTCAATCTCAAAGAACTCCCGAATAAACCTTCGGTAATAACCCGCTACACCAAGGAATTCCGAATCTCATATGGAGACCTCGGAATCTCCCACTGCATCATAGCCTCTATCTTGGCCGAATCAACTAGAATTCCCTTCTGGTTGACAAGGTAGCCAAGAGATTGCACCTTGTGCAACCAGAACTCACAGTTGGAGAACTTTATAAAAAGTCTCTCCCCCACTTAGATTCGACTAAGTCTTCACGTTACATGAGAATTGAAGGATTTCCAATCCTTCTCGCTTTCTAATATCCCACTGATGACAACCTGAGCCTGCCAATGCTAGCGTTTAATCGCCGATTAAACCTTGAGATCTCCCATCTTCGGAAATGTTGATGAGTACTCTTGAAATCTGATCCAGTCTGACACCTCAGTCCATCTAACATGCTGTCAATTGAAGACCTTAATCTTCACTCTAGCTGACGAATCCTCGTCCCCACTCCCAATTTTGCAGTACCACTGAACTCCAACCGAATGCAGCCCATGCAAAAACACAATTCTCTTGAACATCCAATGACCAACCACTTATGCATCTAACACTCGCGATTGACACTACCGTCTTCCTGTCACCAGTTCTGTCCTAGCAGCAGTGGTGCCTTGAACTCCAAGTTTCATCCATAAACAATTACCGACCACACCTGAACAATGATAGATCCCCTGAACGCTGACTCCACTGGAGAACTATAGCTCTACTCCTAACCGAGTACCCTCTAACCAATTCTTTTGCACAGATCCCGTCAAAGATCCGGAAAAATAACGGTACACGCGAAACGCATTCCACAAGATGCATCCCTCTGTGGGTTCATCAAGGACCTTTCGGCCTGTAGGATGGCATATATGATCCTTCATAACCCAAACACTACCAGAAAAACCGACCTGAGGTCTGACTTATCCTAACTCACTCACAATTCCAAAGCGGTACGTATTCCAAACATTCACCTAATATCATAGAATATGACATACCCGCAACACCTGAAGCAATACTGATCACTTCTGCTGACATGACCAACCCCGCTACCTTGTAGCAGACTAAACCCTTGGAGTGACAAACTCCCTGGTACATTGTCCTGTATGTGCTACACTGACTATGGCCCTGCTGGCCCTTCTTGATGATCAGAAATTATGGGTCGCTTCCCGAGACCCCTACTATACGCACCTGACACACATCTCTCTCTCCAGGGTGCTCCCAAATCAATCGCGCATCTGCAACTCTGGGAAATCATATCCTTCAGGGTCTGACACCCTATCACGCTCACTAGCTCGCTTGCCAATAGCTAAGCTACAACAACTAGAACATCCTCTATCCCCAAACTGGGTCACAAACTCTTCCCTGAAGCTTCTTAGATTCTCCAAGACTCTTACTGATTCGAGTATGGATCCTGTGCTTTCAGTAGTACGGGCCCGATACTACCTTCCACACTTATCCATACTTTCCTCAGCAATCCTCCAGAATCCTCCAAGTCACTTCCTCAAACTAATACTCCCAAGTCACAATCATCCTCACTACTAACTCACTGAAACATATCCTAGGCTTCCTTAGGTTCCCGAACACACCCAATCCTCAGCTGCTGAAAGATTTCCAATAATGGCAACTAGCTACCTCATGAATATAGCCACATGCAACAGAGATCAGATAATCCTTCAAATAACTGACTCATCCCTATAACGGTTAGACTCAAACGAGAGCTGCGGAATAGGGTCAAATCTATCACTCTGAGATTATCCAGCCTGTGCCACATATGACATAGAATATTCACTTAATAGCTAACTCACATTACTAAGAGTCCACAAAGCATAAAGCAAGCAGCATTCAGACAATGGAAAATCTAACCATCATATTCCAATCAAATCATTTTATCCTCTCATTTGGAATCTATACATTCAATTCAAAGGCTCATACAATCAGGCATAACCTAAACAGGCTATCCTATCACTGACTGATCAATACTAGCATACAAGTCCACAAGCACATATAATAGGCATATAAGGCATCCTGCTAGATCCTTAGCCCTAATCTAGCATGCAGTTCTCATAAGCATATCATATCATAACATCTCATAACATGTACGGATATCTTGGGGAAAACACACTTGAGCTCGGCTGGTTGCACGCATCACACACCTTGTTCTTTTCAAAGTCATTTTCTCTTTCAAACTTCTTTTTATAAAATGATTTTAATTTTGAAAAATTTTATACCAAGCCATTAGTTTGAGTTCAGACACACCCGAGAGTATGTCCGAATCCCTCAAACCAAGGCTCTGATACCGACTTGTAACATCCCAAAAATACAGGCCAAAAATTTCACTTTTAAATACGTCATTATAAAACCAACAGTGTAATAAAACATTTGTAATGTCATGTCATGTCAAAACCAAAGTAGAAATAATTAAACATGTTATCATAAAACAATATCAAAGTGTAATCCCAAAGATCTCATGTGCGGAAAACCATAGTGTGATGTGCTGCGATCAAGCCGACTCCTTTCCTTTAGACACGAAGTACCTGAAACCAAAACTGAAAACTGTAAGCACAAAGCTTAGTTAGTTCCCCCATCATACCACATACCATACAATCATATCACATACATATTGCCAGGCATTTTTTGGGTGCCTGACCTACCCGGTACGACCATTCTGGGGTGCCGACCTACCCATGCGGCCATTCTGGGGTGTCGTCCTTCCCGTGTCAAGCCATTATGGGGTGCTGACCTACCCATGTCGAGCTATTCTGGGGTGCTGACTACCCTTCGGTCCTAACAACAGAACCTCGGGGACTATTTCACCCCCTACTACTACTATCACATATAACATAACACAAACATAATATCAGACATATCTGGGGTGCCTGAACTACCCTTCGGTCCTAACAACCGAACTCTACTACTATCACATACACCATATCATACTAGCATATAATATATCAGGTAGTAGAAAACCTAGATGATATCACAAAGACAATCATCTATCATACATCTCCTACTGGTGGGTCGGCATTGTGGCTTTAGACCCACCGCTACTGGAAGGTAACTCACCTCATACTGCTGAAGTCCCGTAGACATAACCCCACATAGCTGAAGTCCTGCAGACTTCACCCCAGTTGCTAGATGACAGATTCCCGAACTATCAACACAAAAATAACACCCAATTAATAATTGGGTCCCAACACATAATCATAGATACTCACTTGGATAATTACTACATTAACCCAAGGTTACTTTACGCAAGCCCAAAGCCCAATCCTTAGGCCCAAAGTCCACTAGGAAATCAAAGACCAACATATGGCCCAATTTTCCAAATTGGGCCCAAGCCTATACATGGTCTTATTCTAATGCCCAACATCATACAATCATTAAGGCCCAACTATAGTCCATCTATGGCCCAATTTTACAAATTGGGCCCAACCCCTTACATGGGACTTACCCTAGGCCCATTAAATCATTTTAGTCCATATAATTATTCTTGGATGGCCCATTATTAATCTAATCATCAAGGCCCAATAGAAAGGCCCAACAATAAACCCACGTGAAATTAGGGTTTCACATAAAATGATGATTAGGGTTAAGTTTCCTACCTAACCCATTAAGAACTTAATCCATTAAGGACTTAATCCATTAAGTACATTATCGCTTAGATTAATCTTTGCCAACGCTTATTATTTAATATCTCAAGTTATTAAATAGTTCTTGTGTGACCCAAATAATTCTTAAAGTTAGGGTTTTAATGGCATTAGGGTTTTCCAATCCAAATATTAGCCCATTTATCAATTTGTTGGCCTTTTATGTCAATTAGGGCTTTATCGGGCCTATCAAGCCCACTAAAATATTATTAAGCTCATTAGGGTTTGATTGGGTCCATTAGAGTCCCTTAAGCTTCGTTAGGCCCAATAGGGTTTCAAGGCCCATTAGGGTTTTAGTCGCTTGTCCAATCATCAAAACGAGTCCAAACACCATCAAAGCACACCGCCACCCGACACGGCGGCCGGTGGCGGCAGGAGGCGGCAACCACCACCCTAAGGTGGTGGTTTTCAAGTTCTTTTATTATTCCAAGCTGTGATCTACATTTTACAATGCTAAATATCAAAATAAACACACACTAAACAATTAAACACACACACAAACACAGCCACCTTGTGGTGGCCGGCGGCAGCAGATGGTGGCAGCCACCATGGTTGGCGGCCATGGTGGGTATCTTTTCCATTTTCCGGCCATCAAACACACCCTACACGACACCCACTCTACTGAAGCAATAACCAACACATACAACATGCTGGACATGAAAAACACCCCGTCGAACATCTCGAGGGGGCAGCATCGGCGGTTGTGATGATAGCCACCACCTCACATGGTGGTGGTGGCGGTTTGCCTTGCTTCCCTGCCCAAAATAACACACACATTCCACTGTTAGCTCCGAAAGCAACCCTTAAAGTCGAACACACGCACCATCACCCACCTACAAGGTGCCAAAACATCGCTGGAATGCCACCAAGCTGGCGACAGACGGCGGCGATGACTCAAAATGGTAACCACAAGGCTGCCGACGACAGTAATCGATATATATATATATATATATATATATATATATATATATATATATATATATATATATATATATATATATATATATATATATCGTCGGCTCACCAAAAATAGTGAAGGATAGGAGAGGGGAAGGCGGCAGATGGGCTTACCAACGGTTTTCCGGTCGCTCCCGACTCTCACAGCAACAATACACACTCAGTTGTCGGTCTTGGAGGCCAAACCGGTCGAAACGACGTTTCCGATGGTGGAGCTGTGTTAGCGGAGTTCCTCAGCGAAGCGGCGACGACTGGAGGTGTTCCAAAGGTAGCGGCGGCTACCGAACATGAAGAGAGATGGAAGGTAGTGGCTGTTCCATTGCGTAGGGTTAGGTTTAAAGGTTAGATTAAATACCCGGCACCATTGAAACATCCATCCATAATGGAAGCATCGGCCCCTCCCCCATGAAATTATTTCAAAATAAACCCCCATAATTACCATTTAAACTTTGACCTCGAAAATCCCTTTCAGATTAAGTCCCATATTTTACCAAACAACCCCCATCTTCTAAAATCTTTACAATTCAACTCCCTATGTTACCCCTTTAGTCCCCAATATCTTAATTATGACATATTCAACCCTTCCACCTCTTTTCCTTTCAAACTAAATCCAAATAATCACCACGGAGGCCCTTGTCTTCATAAATATTTACAAACTGAGTCCGACTCTCACACTTTTAACCACCAATTACTAAATTATGCCAATTTACTCCTTGAAACCACCCCTACATATATAATTATTTATTTTAGGCTACCATTCGCTCATTAATTTATTTATTTAACGAATAAATAAACAGGGTATTACACTAACCTTGTCCCCCTCGGATATCTGCTGGTGTGAAATGTGTTGGTGACATCTACCAACCATCTGGTACTTGCAATGGGGTCCCGTACTCCGTGATAGTCAGGAGCTCCACAAGCTCTAAACTCCCTAAAAGTGAGTGTGTGCGACCCCATCATGGGCGCCACCTCAGCACAGAATGTGCCCAACCTCTCATCCATCAGCATTTTAATACCCTCCTTGATCGAACCAAAGATCATAGGAGTTTGCTTGTAACATCCATTAATTTTACGACAAATTTAAACTTTTTCAATCATAAATAAAATCAAACATCGTTTGTTTACAAAAATGTTTTCAAATCAATATCCATCAGAGTGTCCCAAAATCATATCATAAGGATGAGGAGCGATACGGTCACCCCTTCTCCTTGCCATGATCTCCTTAAGTACCTGAAACAACAAACTGAAAATTGTAAGTCCGAGGGCTTAGTGAGCTACCCCCAAAATACCGAAACCACAATGACAATATCATATCAGTAATAATCATCAATCAACATGAATACTAAGCCATTGGCCTGAATGGACCGCCCTACAGGGCATACAGTCTATCTGGATCTATCCCGAGCCTTCGGCATGTATGGTGGAAAGATTCTGGGGCAGAGGACGTCATGTACAGTATCACAACAATGAATATTAGTAAACAAGCAACAACATCATTCATTGCATTAATAATATAATTTCATACATGTGTGTTCTGTCAATGTTATAGGCACCAAAAATATACATATCAAAATAAAAGATGAGTCTTGAACGAACTCCATCTTCTCAAAAGCCTGGCACCTGTACCTATCTAGTGGTGACCTGAGAATACAAGTTATTTTGAAAGTGAGTATTAGTTTAATGTTGGTGAGATCATAAGTATATTAATGTCTGAGTTTGTATGAAAGCGTTTGAAAGTTGTTTCTGTAAGATGTTTTGTATAATGTTTTGTATAACGTTTGAACTCTCCTAGAAAACCCTATGTTTCCTACTAACAGTAGCCTTCTACCAAGGCATCTCGTGTCTGTGTGTATGTCTCTTGTTAGAGTGTGTGTTTCCCCATTTCTGACTATCATTAACCAAAAATATAGTTACTACATTACCGTGCGTCATGTGAATATTCATGAAGTGAATGTAATGGGAAAAATATTATCGTACCATAATATTTGTAATAAGTGACTACCGTGGTACTAACTACATTAACACAAAAGGTGTTCCAAATAACATGTGATCGACCTTATCCTGCTACCGACTCTAGTAAAATGACGATGTAAGACGTCGTAAGAAATGACATTTGGCACCCGTAGACTTGCAAGTCCCACTGTAGCGAGCAGCAAGGTGTAGGACAGTTAATCCAGTATAGATCTATACGCAAACTCATACGCTCTCCAATTAAGGAGATTCGGGATACAAGAACGGTTGTGGCAGGAAGTGCCATGACCCGCTCAATGGTTCACATAACTGCATAAATGTATATGTAATGAATGTGCTAACTGAAAGTGTAATCTTTCTCTGTCTAGCCTGTGTGTACTGAAATGTTCTGCGTGTGCTAGCTGTAATGTATGTTCTCTCTATCTAGCATGCATAGTAATGTACTGTGTGTACTAGTTGTAATGTGTGTTATCTCTTTATCTAGCATATATAGTAATGTACTGTGAGTACTACTCGAACTGACTCATGAATGAACTGAATCATTGTATGTTTCATTGTTCTAGTTATAGTATTAGTATCCTCCTGTGCTACCCCTATGGTAACTTACTAGTAATGTAACTGGTATGTATGAACATGGAAGTATACCCTTGCTACCCAAAGGTACTGAATGAATTGGAAGGACCTTTATGACTATATATGTACACATGATATATAATTAATATTTAAATGACCTTCGGACGGATACCCGATATCCCACCAGACCACATCTCAAGCGCGAAAAGGAAATAGGGCGGGCAGATCTTCCTAAGCCTTTTAAACATTTCTTATATAATTATACATACATAGACATGCAATTTATAATAAGTATAAAAGAGTTTAAGTAAAAGTATTTGATAAGGAAAACAGTTTGAAACAATATGGTTTGATAAATAGTTTGAACACTAACAAATCACTGGTTTTGTAGTTATTAATCACATGTGATTGATGTAATAACTATAAGTATTTAACTTGTATTCCCACCCCCCCCCCCCCCCAAAAAAAAAAGCATTTAAAAACATTTAAATCATTAGTAAGGGGTATGAACTCACCTGTAGTGAGTGGTACGGATGAACTGAAGATGTAGGATCGCTAGGTGACAAGTGAACTCTTGAACACACTTTATAACCCTAGTTAACATATAATACCACATATATGTATCCAATTAGTCTTAAACTACTAATTGATAATGTTAAGACATCCTAGAACATAATAAACACTTTATATAAGTGTTATAATCCCTAAGGATTGCATCTAAGTTGTTGTGGGACAAGGCTAGTGAGTTTAAGGTTCCAAGGGACCTCATACTTGAGTTTACTCTCTAATAAACCCCACACAAGGAGTTTACGGTCGTAAGCCCTTGATTTTACAGCCGTGAACTCCTAAGTCTAATCTCATTAGGTGTTTTGAAGTGTTACATGATCCCTAGAAGCAGTTATACTTCGTGGTTTAATCCTTGGAAGGGTTTAGGGAACTTATACACTCCTTTGAGGAGTTTATGGCCCCAAGGCCAATTCCCTTTGAGTTTACTGCCATAAAATCATATAAAGAGGGATGTTTTTATGCTTTCAATTCCCATGCTCATGTAGGATAGGTTCTAGACATTTATCTAAGGCTAATAAAGGCCTTAGGCACACTTTGGTGCCCTTTCTTGATGTTCACGGACCAAGGACCTTTTCCCTTAAAGATTACGGCCGTAATCTCCCATGGGGATGGGCATTTGATGATTTAAAGTCCCTTAATTCACTAGAAACAATTCAAGGCTATTGTCCGAGGCTTTACAAGTGATTAAGGCACTCTTTGGCCTTTGAATTTGGAGTTCACGGTCCAAGAACTTCTTGGGCCGTGAACACCTAAATCTTGGTGTTCTTGGATGATTTCTAGCCTTAACAACACTATCATACAAGCCTAAGGTGGTTACATATCACGGGGAACGGACTAGGCATCGTTTAAACATTGAAAAGGAATTTACTCCCCAAGGTGTTCTTGGGCGGTAAACTCACAAATCTTGTGTTTTTTATGATTTCTATGTTATTAAGCACTTAATAAGATGTATAATACAACTAGAGAAAGGTACTCACGATTTGGGATGAAAACTCGAAGATCCGTGAGAGAGAAATGGCTTTTCTCTAGTTGAAAATGTAACTATTGAAATAATTTGGTTAAGAATCATATTTATAGTCCTGGGATTTTTGGCAGAAAATATTTTTATTCACGCAATGAACTCTAATATAATAGAGTTTTGGAATAACTGTGTTGCACAAAACACTTGTGCATCCACTCTCCTAATATCTCCTTAAGTGTAAATCCCGAAATACTTAAACTTATACGGAAAAGTCTGAAAATTTACTATGACTGTTATAACTTCTATTGACTTGATAATGTTCGTACAGAATGGAAATTTTGGGTTGTCACAATCTGACTCGCCGAGTTGTTCATCGAACTCGTCGAGTTCCTGACCATCTTCATGTGACTCGCCGAGTCCATTCAGTCCACTTTCCATACAGACTTGTTTTGAGCCATGCATCGGCTCCAAATCACAGATCCAAGCTTCTAGGGCATGCTTATCACGTAAATTTGCAAACTTTACGTGTATGCATAGCTATAAAGGCTCTAAATACCTATTTTAAGTTCTTAATGGAACTTCATGCTCAAGAGGGACCTTAATCATGATCAAAACTGAAACTTTGTGTTTCTAGAATCCAAGGAGGGTCTAGATCTAAAGTTACAACCTCAGATCTAGCTCATAGCTCATCTTTCCAACTTATTATCTCACCAAAAACCCTAAAACTCAACCAATAGAAGAGATTCACAAGGAAAAGGCGATGTGGTTACCTCCAAAAGATGATAACTAAGATAAGAGCTGATTCTCACATTCTACTTGCTCCAATCTCCTTTTCCCTCTAAAGATCCTCTTTTCTAGCTTCAAACACACAATGGGCACATACACGCGTATTAGGGTTTTAAAGGGCACTCAAAGACTGCAAAGAGGCCAAAGGAGGATGAGGCTCCTTTAAATAGAGGTGAAAACCCCGGGATTTAGGGTTTCATATGCCAGCTCCTACTCGTCAAGTCCCGATATGGACTCGTCGAGTAGGTTACTTAACATGCGATCCCACCCCATTGCTACTCGATGAGTAGGTCAACCAACTCGTCAAGTAGAGCTGAACCCAATAAATCTTATTTAAACAATACCTGAGAACCGGGGCGTTACAACTCTCCCCCACTTGAACTAGACTTTGCCCTCGAAGTCCGCTGGAATAAACAATGTCGGGTGATGCTCGCGCATCTCCGCCTCCGGCTCCCATGTCCACTCGGATCACTTCCGATGTTCCCACTGTACCTTTACTACAGCTATTTCCTTGTTCCGCGGAATCTTCTTCTTCCTTTCCAAAATAGTCGCAGGGATCTGCACATAGTTCAGGTGCTCATCGACCTGAATGTCATCCAACAATACCACTGCCTCCTGGTCCATAATTCATTTTCGCAATTGCGAAACATGAAATGTGTTGTGGATCCAACTAAGATCCTCCGGAAGCTCTAGCCTATAAGCCACCCTGCCAACCCTAGCAACAATCCTGAACGGCCCAATGTAATGGGGACCTAATTTTCCCCTCTTCTTGCAGCGGATCACACCCTTCCAGGGTGAGACCTTCAGAAGAACCATGTCACGGACCTGAAATTCCAGCTCAGATCAGCTTTGGCATAACTTTTTTGCTGGCTCTGAGTGGTTTGCAGTCGTTGTCTAATCTGTTGTATCATCTTGTTAATTTGCAGAACTACCTATGTCTGACCCATCACCCTGTGCCCAACCTCACCCCAGCAGACTGGGTTCCTACACTTCCGCCCATATAACAGCTCGAAAGGCGGGGAGCCAATACTGGAATGATAGCTGTTGTTGTAGGCGAATTCAGCAAGCAGTAGGTGGGAATCCCAACTCCCACCGAAATCAATGACACACGTCCTCAACATGTCCTCGAGGGTCTAAATGGTCCGCTCACTCTGCCTATCAGTCTGCGGATGGAACGTCGTGCTAAAATGCAGTCTGGTACCCAGTTCCTCGTAGAACTTCTACCAAAAACGGGAAATAAACCTGACATCTCGATCGGAAATGATAGAAACTGGGACCCCATTTCAAGAGACAATCTCTCTGACGTACAGGTCGGCCAACTTCTCTGTCGACGAAATCTCCCGTATGGCTAGGAAATGGGCACTCTTGTTCAATTGATCCAGGATGACCCATATAGCATCGAACCCCTTGCCGTCTTCGGAAACTTCGTGATGAAATCCATTGCAATCCGTTACCATTTCCACATGGGAATCTCTAGAGGCCGCAGCTTACCATGCGACCTATGATGCTCGGCCTTGACCATCCTACAGGTCAAGCACCTCTCAACAAACCAAGCGATATATCGCTTCATGCCAGGCCACCAATAACTCGAACTCAAATCATGGTACCTTTTGGTGGCTCCCAGGTGAATTGAAAAACGAGACTTATGAGCTTCCTCCATCACTGTCTGTCGGACCCATCCGGACATCAGAACCCAAACCCGGCCAACACGGGTCAACAATCTGCGGCTATCCAGAACAAACCGGGTGCTTTTGCCCTTAATCCTCTCTAACTTCCAGCTCTCGGGTCTCATACCCTTAATTTGAGCATCCCTGACCAAACCCACCAGCAGGTAATCCACCGCTATCCTCATACACCTGGCTGGGGTCGAGGACCCAGCTGACTTGTGGCTCAGAGCATCCGCAACCACGTTCGCTTTACCAAGATGGTAAAGGATCTCACAATCATAGCCCTTGACCACATCCAGCCACCTGCACTGCCTCATGTTCAGGTTCGGCTGATCCATGATATGTCTCAAATTCTTGTGATCCGTGTATATAGTACAATGGACCCCGTACAGATAGTGCCTCCAAATCTTGAGAGAGAAACACACTACTCCCAACTCAAGATCATGCGTAGGGTATCTCATCTCATGCGGCTTTAGTTGCAGCGATGCGTAGGCTATCACTCGTCCCCTCTGCATGAGGACTGCCCCCAAGCCTGTGATGGACGCATCACAAAATACCACAAAATCCTCAACTCCCTCAGGGAGTGTCAACACCGGCGCCTCCTATAAACATTGCCGATGGGTCTCAAATCCCCTCAATTGCTCAGGGTCTCACTGAAAATCCACCCCTTCCTTGTTAGACGAGTGAGGGGTACGAAAATCTTGGAGAAATCACGAATGGATCTCCGATAATACCCTGCTAAACCCTAGAAACTCCTAATGTTTGAGGAAGATTTCGGAGTCTCCCACTGCATAATCGCCTCCACCTTAGCTGGATCGACCAAAATCCCCTCTTGGTTAATGAAATGTCCGAGGAACTGGACCTCTCGTAACCAAAACTCGCATTTCGAGAACTTGGCATACAACCGTTCTCGCCTCAGAAACTCCAGCAGCTCCCTAAGATGCTCCTCATGCTGCTCTCGAGTCTTGGAATACACCAAGATATCATCTATGAACACAATGACCAAGCGATCGAGCATCGGTCTACAGACTCGGTTCATCAGATCCATGAACACCGTTGGCGCATTGGTGAGCCGAAACGGCACCACCACGAACTCATAATGACCATAACGAGTCTGAAACACGGTCTTCTCCACCTCCTTCTCCCTCACCCTAACCTGGTGATATCTTGATCTCAAATAAATCTTGGAAAACTCAGATGTACCTTGCAGATCATCGAAAAGATCATCTATCCTTGGGAGTGGGTAACGGTTCTTCACAGTTAACTTGTTCAACTCCCTATAATCAATGCACATCCTGTGCAAACTGTCCTTCTTCCTGACGAAAAGGATCGGTGCTCCCAGGGTGAACTACTAAGATGACTAAACTGCTTACCTAGTAGTTCCTACAACTGAGATGACAACTCTTGCATCTCTGGCGGTGCCAGTCGGTACGGCGCCTTAGCGATAGGGGCCGCACCCGGCACTAGATCAATCCTGAAGTCAACCTGCCTCTCCGGAGGCACTCCGGATAACTCCTTCGGAAACACGTCAGCAAACTCTCTAATCAAAGGAACCTCTGAAACTGAGGGTTGCTCCCTAACCCGCGTATCTACCATGTACGGTAAATAATCAGCACACTCGTGCTGAATATACTGCCGAGCCCTGGCTGCCGAACAAAACCCTAATCCCAACCTGGTGCCCTCACCATATACTACAAGTTCTCCCCCACTTGGGGTTCAAACCACCACCCGCTGTCCTTCACAGTCGATCATGGTGCCAAAACGGCTAATCCAATCCATCCGTACAATCACGCACACTTCCCCCATGGGGATAGGAATCAAATCTATCGGGAAGGACACCCCGAAAATCTCCAACTCGCATCCCCAATAGATTGATGAAGCAGAAACCCCGTGCTCATTGGCGATCGAAACTCACAACGGACACTCAAGATCATCTATTGGCACACTGAACCCTCTAGAGAAGGTCTGAGATACAAATGATCGACTCGCCCCCGATTCAAATAATACCAAAGCAGGCAAAGAATTCACTAAAAACGTACCTAATCACAGGTACAATCAATAAGCATGAAACAAATACAATAAATGAGACAGAGAATAGAAACGTACCAGCAACCACATCCGGTGTTGCCTTGGCCTCCTCGGCCATGAGCTGGAAGGCACGACCCTGAGCCTTCGGAGGCTCCACCTTGACTGGCCTCCCATCTCCAATCCTCACAGTAGCGGGCGCGGAACCCTGCACCAGCTTGGCGACGAGCTACGGATAGTTGGTCTTCACATTACCAACTTGATGACAATGGTAACAAATCCTCATATCTGCTGGAGGAGTGGACTGTCGGCAGTCCCTGCCATAGTGACCCTCCTTACCACATTTGTGGCACCCTCATCCTGCTCGAAAAACCCCCGAATGAACCCTACCACACTTTCCACAAGTGTGGCTCTGATGACCCCCAGACCGTGTATCAGCGGTCTTAGACCGCTT
Organism: Lactuca saligna; assembly: GCF_052625555.1. NCBI lineage: Eukaryota > Viridiplantae > Streptophyta > Magnoliopsida > Asterales > Asteraceae > Lactuca > Lactuca saligna. The sequence goes on from NC_136425.1 coordinate 141,501,516, forward strand.
AGGCGTCGGCTGAGACTGTTTCAGTGCCTGACGATGCTCCTTCAGCTGCAACTCTATCTCCAACTCACGCCGCCTCGCGACTTCCTGAAGATCCAGGAGGGTATCACATCGATGTGTAGACACAAACTGTTGAATATCAGTCTTGAGCAAAGTCACATAACGAGTCATGTGTGACTGCTCTGAAGCAAACTCCGGGAAAAACATAGCCCTCTCCATGCACATACGGGTAATATCGATCACAGACTCCCCATCCTGTCTCAATGTCAAAAACTCCTGCGCAAGCCGCTCCCGTTCAACCCGTGGAACGTAGTAGGTGTGGAACATATTTATTAACTGCTCCTAAGTAACAGCAGTCCGCTGATCATCAGTACACGATCCAGTCGTCAGCCTCCACATTCCTTTGCCCTAAGCCTTAGCAGGTTCAGGGCACACCTGACCTTCTGGTCAGCAGCACATGAGCACGTGAAGAAACAACCCTCCACGTCAGATAACCACCTCATATCCCTATTCTCATCCTGTATACCATCAAACGTCGGGGGCTTCGTATTATCGAAGTCCCAGTACTGGAAAGCCCTGCCAGCTCCTCCTCCAACCCCTGCCACAGTTATAGCTGAAGTGGCTGCAGCGGCAGCTGTCTCTGCTAGAGTTGCATATCGCTCATCAAAGTACTCAACCATCGCGGTATTAATCAACCCAAACATCTCTAGCAGTTGTGCTCGGAACGCAATAGCAATCTCATCGTGCATAATCTCCCGAATCCTGGCATCTAACTCCTCGGTCCCTATCTGTACCATAAGCTCAGGTGCTACCGGCACCTCCAACCCTCCGTTTCTCGACCCCGATCCTGATACTAATCTAGAAGCAACACGTCTCATCACCACCATACTAAAATATGTATACAAGTCATCAGATAAATAACAAAATGTCGGGAGACCAAAATCCATAAACCCTAGCGGTTATGATTTCCTTGCTACGCATATGGGTCCTGTGCTTTCAGTAGTACGGATCCATACTACCTTCCACACCTACCCATATTTGTCTCAAGTATCACAACAACGCCCTAACAATATCATCAACATAGGAAATGTGCTCAACCCTCACTTCTAGGGGAATACCAAATATCTTACATCTAGTCTCACCACTTTTCATGACTCACACATCCATGAAACTTCCATCATCCCCTGCAGTGCCAGTGCATGCTAGCTACACATAATGCTAGACCCGATAGACTTTCGAATATCCAATCCAACCCAAAGGTCGAATCAACATCCTCAGGCTATAAGGTCTTTATTATGCACAGTCGTGATGCATACACTAAACTCCTACAGTTATGATGTCAATTTCACGTACAAGAAACCCTAGGCTAATAGGCATCATGCAATCAGGAAAATCTATCATGCGATTCCTGAAGATCCCTAGCCTAGCACTAGGATGTTGTTCTAACATATCAGAATATCAAATAACTGCATGGTATTCACAGGCTCCGGCTGATTGTACCCTCTGCATCCTCCATCCTTTATTTTGAAAACCATTTTAAAACTTACTTTCCGAAAATCTCCTTGATTTGAGACTGGATTCAGGCGAGTGTTCCTCTAATTCACTCAAACCAAGGCTATGATACCAACTTGTAACATCCATAAATTTTACGCCAAATTTAAACTTTTTCAATCATAAATAAAATCAAACAATGTTTGTTTACAAAAATGTTTTAAATTCAATATCCATAAGAGTGTCCCAAAATCATAACATAAGGATGAGGAGCGGTACGGTCACGCCTTCGCCTTGCCATGATCTCCTGAAGTACCTAAAACAATAAACTGAAAAATGTAAGCCCGAGGGCTTACTAAGCTACCCCCAAAATACCAATACCACAATGACAATACCATATTAGTAATAATCAATCAATCAGCATGGATACTGGGCCATCAGCCTGACTGGACCTCCCTATAGGGCCTATAGTCTATCTGGATCTATCCCGAGCCTTCAGCATGAGTGGTCCACCATGTGGGCTTACAGTCTCCCCGGACTGCTCATAGAGTATGTTGGCCTTCAGCACAAAGCAGGACCGCCTCAACCCAACCAACAAGCAAATAACCATGTGCGCATAACTATTATATACTGGCATATACAAACATCAAACATATCTATGTCACTGATCATCAATCATAGAATTCTCCTGTAACTAGAGTACCGACCCAGTAGGTCACTAACATACCAATCCCTATGGATCATAAAAGCATAACATATTGTCTAACCTGATTCCGATCTAACAGATCATAACCACATGTAGCATACCATAGCAATAACAATTAAAAGGTCGGCCTTGGTTCCGTAGACCCTATCGATACAGTGAGGATAACTAACCTCGTAGATGTCTACTCGGAAGGTAAACTCCTACTCACAGATCACTTGACACTGGCTCCACCACCTTTTACTATAGTGCAATATACTCGTAAGTCCTTAACCATATAAGGTACTCCATAACCCACTAGTCAATCCCTGATCAAAGTCAAAGCCCTCAGTCAAGGTCAACAGTCCATGTTGACCCCAACTTGCTGAGTACCCTCTGCTACTCGCCGAGTTCCTTGAAGTACAATCCAACTCACCGAGTCATCGGGGTGACTCGTCGAGTTCCTTCGATTCTCGTTCAAACTTTAAGGCCACCCGTCGAGTTCCCTCCTTGCAACTCGACGGATACACACGCATACATATTCTAGGGAAAACTCATCTGACTCGCCAACTTGTTCTTCAACTCGTCGACTCTTATGGTAATCTTCATCGGACTCACCGAGTTGTTCATCCAACTCATCGAGTTCACGGCCATCTTCATGTGACTCACTGAGTCAACCTTGGGACTCGCCGAGTCCATTCAGTCCACTTTCCATACAGACTTGTTTTGAGCCATGTAGCGGCTCCAAATCACAGACGCAAGCTTCTAGGGCATGCTTATCGCATAAAGTTGCAAACTTTACGTGTATGCATGGCTATAAAGGCTCTAAATGCCTATTTTAATTTCTTAATGGAACTTCATGCTCAAGAGGGACCTTAATCATGACCAAAGCTGAAACTTTATGCTTCTAGAATTCAAGGAGGGTCCAGATCTGAAGTTACAACCTCAGATCTAGCTCATAGTTCATCTTTCCAACTTATTATCTCACTAAAAACCCTAAAACTCAACCAATATAAGAGATTCACAAGGAAAAGGCGATGTGGTTACCTCCAAAAGATGATAACTGAGATAAGAGTTGATTCACACACTCTACTTGCTCCAATCTCCTTCTCCTCCAAGCCTTCTCCCTCCAAAGATCCTCTTTTCTAGCTTCAAACACACAATGGGCACACACGCGCGTATTAGGATTTTAAGGGGCTCTCAAAGACTGCAAAGAGGCCAAAGGAGACTGAGGCTCCTTTAAATAGAGGTGCAAACCTCGAGATTTAGGGTTTCATCTGGCAGCTCCTACTCGCCGAGTCCCAATATGGACTCGTCGAGTGGGTCACTTAACACGCGATCCCACCCTGCTCCTACTCGACGAGTAGGTCAACTAACTCGTCGAACAGAGCTTAACCCAATAAATCTTATTTAAACAATACCTAAGAATCGAGGCATTACATTACTCAAGTATGATACGAGTAATCTACGAAGAGAAAAACTCCCTCGTCTGCTCATCCAAATGCTCGGCCCCTGAGCCTGATCCTGATCCCTCACCAGCACCTGAACTGCAGCCTGTTGGTCTAGGGCGTAAAACCACAATTCTGAAAAAACATCAATTCAAACATCAAAAACATTGATATATCTCAAGGGATCGCTACTACTACAGGTTTCCTGGTCTTGCCTCGGCCTTCCTTGATTCAAGTACGGATCTTCTGCTTTTAGTAGTATAGGCCCATACTACCTTCCACATCTATCCGTACTTTCCTCAAGAATTTCCTCGACTCCACCAAGTCACTACTACTGCTACTAATCTCTGCTACTACCATCCTAGGCTTACCCTAGGGAAATCACTGACCTAAAACAGTCCTCAGCTGCTAAAGGCCTCCTTGTAATTCCAATTAGCCATCACATGAATACCATCACATGTGATGAGGCTCAAATAATCCTTCGAGTAAAAGACTCGTACCCATAATGGTTAGACTCAAACAAGAGTTGCATAGTAGGGCCAAATCTAGCACTCTGAGATTATCCAATCCTGATCACATGTAATGTGACGTATTCACCTAATGGCTAACTCCCATTACTCAGAGTCCCACAAAGCACAAAGCAAGCAGCATTCGGACACCGGAAGCACTCAAGCAAATCTATTCTTATAACGAGAAATTGTACGAGCATACAATGCTAAGCTCATACTATCAGGTATAACCTAAGCAGGCTATCCTACTACTGTCTACTCAATACTAGCATGCAATTCTCATAAAGATGAAACACATATAGCATGCACATACGGCATCATGCCTAGATCCTTAGTCCTATTCTAGCATGTTGTTCTACTGAAACTGAACTGATAATCATAACATAAACTTGTATGGGTAATTTGGAAGTACTTACTTGAGCTCGGCTGATTGCGTGCACCACACCCTTTTCTCATTTTCAAAAAATCTTTTCTTTTTAAGTTTCTTTTTCCAAAATTTCTTTCAAAAACATTTTTCTTATAAAAATCTTTTTACCATTTCCTTAGTTTGAGTCCAGTCACACCCGCAAGTGTGCCTGAATCCCTCAAACCAAGGCTCTGATACCAACTTGTAAAGACCCAAAATACGACCCAAAAATTTTTGTTTTAATATTACTAAAAATCACATCATCGAATGTCATATATAATAAATGAATAATTCAAAAGTCATAGTAATTGTGTCAAAACAAAATTGTATTAATCATATCAAAATATCTAAATAAAACTCCCAGGATAAAACTGAATCTGTGGTGTGTGCGATACCATCAACCCGAGCTCTTCCCCTTGCTAGTGGAAGTACCTGAAACCAAAGCTGAAACTGTAAGCACAAAACTTAGTGAGCTCCCCCAAACTACCACATATCATACAATAACAAATAAACAACTATTGGGCCATGCCCACTGCATCAGACCGAAGTCTGGAACTAACCAGGGCCTTGCCCTCTGCATCGGACCGAAGTCAAGAAACTGCATTGGACTGAAGTCCAAAATTGATTGGGACCTTGTCCTCTGCTTCGGACTAAAGTCTGGAACTAGCTGCATCGAACCGAAGTCTGGAACTAACTGAACATAGCATAGCTTAATCATAACTACTAGCATAAACACATATACTGCATACTGCATCAGACCGAAGTCCAGAACACATAACACAGGGACATGATTGAATCACAAAGACATCAAGCATAGTAAACTACTGCATCGGACCGAAATTTGAAACTACTGTTAATTAAACGGGCCGGCATTGTGGTTGTAGACCCGTTCCTACTAGAAAGAAAACTCACCTCATAACACTTGATGCTGAAATGCTAACTCTAAAACTGGCTGACTGCTGCTCTAGGACCGTCCGGCTACAAATCCCAAAAACACTAGATCAGGTATTGATAAATGCCCTTAGGGTACAATGACTATTTTACCCCCTGGTCAAAGTCAACTTTCAGTTGCCCCGAAGCGCCGAGTCAGGGCGTAGACTCATCAAGTCCCTCCATCACTAGATCTGAATCTAACTCACCGAGTCCCTTCCCCACTCACTGATTCACCCTAAACTCTCAAATCGGGGAAAAACTAGGACTCGCGAATCGACTCGTCGAGTCTGAAGAACAACTCGTCATGTCCCAATCATTTCATTACTATATAGTCGATTTTTCATGATTCCAGTGCATCCAATACATAGATCTGGGTTCCTAGGACTGATTTCACACGTAAAGTTTCTAAGTTTATGTTCATGCAATCACATAAGAAGCTAAAATGCCCACTAAGAAGCTAAAAGAGGACATCTAGGTTTGGAATGGGTGTTTAGCTCAATAAAGGTGACAACCTTGTGCTCAAGGAGTCCATAAATGCTTAGATCTGAAACCCATTCATCTTAACTTCCCATAAAACAACCTCAATGTCTAGAAAATGGAAAAAGAAGCAACACTAGCAAGCTTTTAAGAAGATCTATATGATGACAAGCCAAAATTCGAGCTTTATACCTTAATGGAGGCTGGAATGACACAAGAAGCTCAGATCTCCTTTGCTCCTCTTGAGAACCTCTCTTCTCTCTTCTTCTTCTAACTTCAAAATGCACCAAAAATCCTTCACAAGATGAGAAAGACTCCAAAAATCTTAAAGGGAGGCTAAGGTTTGGTAAAGGATGCTCTAATGGTGATGGAGGATAGTTTGGGGCACATAAATGTGTTTAAATAGGGTGCAAACACTTGAAATTAGGGCTTCATACAGACAGGAAGACTTGTCGAGTCCCAGCATTTGGACTCGTCGAGTAGCCAACTTAAATTGCGTGATCATCCCGTCTCTACTCGACGAGCTGGGCTACAGACATGTCGAGTACCCTTTAAGAAATGAAAGTACTTTATTTAAATTACATACCAGAAATGAGGTGTTACACAATGAGTCCTTGAAATCGATCGGAGCTTTTCATGTCGTCGTCCTTTTAAAGCCTTTTGATGCAATGGCCAAACCTGGCTTCGTCTTTCCTACATGGATTTCTTTTCCTAAATATCCTTTCTCCTTAGGCTTGACATACCCTTTCTGGTATCATCTCTAAGTTCTTCGAAGTTGCAAAACATTCTTTTTTTTAAACTATGTCTGTTATCTAGAGGATACTTTTTTTGGATCGATCGGAGGAATCAGTCTAAAAGCATTGACATAGGGTTAGCTGAATTGGCCAATGTTTATGATCTTCAAACTTTTGGATCTTCTCATTTCCTGCTCACAATCAAAACTAACAAATCACATTTAATTTTGAAAACAAAAATATGGTGCTTGGAAAGAAAGGTGTTTCTTTGTGAAACACAAATCTATCCCCAACAGCGATCTCCTACCAATAAACTTTGTTAAAAAGGGTATGATTTTATTTAATTATGTTAAGGATCCTAAAACTGCCAACCCTAGTGTGTGTGCATGTTCTTGGAGTTCATGAAGGTTTTAGAGTGTATGTAGATTCTCACTCAAGTCCTACCTTTGTCCTTGATGTGTTGTGATTCCACTTGAGGCTTCCACGCTATTGGGGATAAACTCTTAAGGCTAGATACATCAAGACTTCAATCTCCACCATAACGTATGTTATCTTAACTAGATTCTTGTGTGATATATGATAATTGTATGCTAGTTATAGGTTTAATACCTTGGAAGCACCATTGCATGTATAATTATTGAAAACATAGATCCAATGTATTTAAGGTTGCATGAACACCTTAGGAGTGTTAGAATGCTCAAAACCCAATAGTGGTATCAGAGTCTAGGCTAGCTTTCAATTATACTTGATGCAAATTGCTGAAAAATGCTAAAAATATCGATTTTCTGCTGTTCTGGACAGTGGACTCGCCGGGTCAATTGATGGACTCGTCGAGCCCATGCACAAATTCATCCAACTCGTCGAGTTGGTTCTTGCACTCGATGAGTTGGACCCCCAGACAACATATCTTCGAGTTTTAAGGTTGGAATTGGTCTATAATCATTACCTTAGTTTGTTTTGGACTTATAAAACCTGTTTTTGATGTGGTAACGATCATTCTAATCCAATTCAAAAGATAATTGTCAAAAGTTTCATGTTTTGTATTAGTTTAATGATTAGGCTAATTACATTAAAATTGTTTGATTTGAATTGTCTTGTTCATATGAGTTTAATCAAGATTATGAATATTGCTAGACATGTTTGTGATAGTTGTTTTCAATCCAAATTAATCTAAAAGTTATTCATAATATGTGTTTTTGTAACTTGTTCTCAAGTTCTATGAAGAGTCTCATTAAAAAAAAGTTATTAAAACCATAGGTTACAAAATGACGAGTCTTTTTGTCATAAATAGTTTTATGAACTCCATAACTTGTTCTCAAGTTATGGATGTTCAAGAGTCTCTTCATTAAATATTTTTAAAACCTTAATTAAACTCATAACTTATGAAAATCTAAGAGTTTTGAAAAGTTTCAAAACTTGCCCTCAGGTTTTGGAATTTGCAAAGTTACCTCCCCATGTATACTTTAATTCCAAATTAAACCTTAGAATTTTAAAAGTTTAAAATCCAACCTTATACTATTATAATATTAAAAGTTAATGGTTATATATATATATATATATATATATATATATATACATATATATATAAAAGATAAAGTCAATCTTACTGTTAGTAGACCTCATTCACGAAGTCAATCTCTAAGGAGGGTATAAGGTTACTACCTATAAAAGGGCAGTTTAATGGGTGTCCACTCTCACTCACCGCTTCCTTGACTGGTGGAGGGTTGTTAGTCGAACAGGTAGGAAAGTACTATAATTCTCCTTTCATTAAAATTATAATGATAAAACCTAAGTAACTAAACACTTATAAATTCTCAATCTTAGTTACTTAGTAAAATATGAATTTGGTGCCAACCCATTAAATTACACTTTACACCCTTGTTAAGTCGTTAGTGGAGCTTGTGTGGTTAACCAGCACACTAACATGGGACTGACAATGTGTGGAAAAGGGTGACTTAAGTTTAATCATAGATCGGTGGAGCGCGTGTGGTTAACCGGCACATCGATTGGGTGATAAAATTAAGGGTACCAAATCAATTTGCATCGTTATTCACACCTTGTTTGTGATCCTCGACATCCCAGTCACAAACTTGTGAGGGCACAATCGAGATTTAAACATGCCATTGAAAGTTCAATGAATCTCAAAAGATCTAGGAGTTTCAAATCCAATAAAAACTTAATAATTTTTTTGTTTTTCATGGTGGAAATTGGTAAATCATCATTTACATACCTTCAAATATTTTGTAGCGTGGATTACGGTATCCCTCTTCCAAGTTATAAAATAGTTTGTTGGGTCCTAGCCTTAATATTTCATATTGGGTGTTATGTTAAGGACTTAAATCAACTGAAACTTGAATTTTTTCCTCGTAGATGCCTAGTTCAGACAACTATGGTCTTCCTCATCCTTTTAGATAGAGCTTTCCTAAAGAAGATGATATCCCAAATGGTAATCAAGGTGAAAGATCAATCCATTTGTTGTGCATTAATAGGACTAGACATCATTCTTCAATTCCTCCACATCCTCCAACAATTCTCCCGGATCCACAATTTCAAGGTCACTCAATCCCTATTTGGCAAGCAAAGTCTATATGTGCTTACATCTTGGAGATTAAGTCACATATTGGCAAGCTGGGAGAGTTGGGTGTCAAAGTCTTAAGGAAGTTAACTGTTGACTGGGTTCTTCAATCACTTCCTAAGTCTTAATAGTGAGTTATTTAAGGATTGTTGTGTGACACACCATGATATGACCCTTAATGATCTTACATATTTGCTCGATGCTACTGAATCAACAACGAATTGTAGCAATGGTAAAGAAAATTTGATTGGAAGATCTACTTCCCATGCTTCCATGGGCATTGTTAATGCTAAAATTGAAAGTCCAAAAAAACACTTTCTCTTCCCAATGGAAAGGGATCGGCCATGGTCAATTCATTTGACCTAATGGTAAAAAGAAAGGCTAATTCTGAGATAGTCTCATGCACCATTTCCAAAGAGTCCATATGTTTCTATTGCCAAGAGAATGGACATTGGTTACGAAGCTGCCCATTTTACTTGAAAAATCATAAGGATGGTAAAGTCAAAAAGGTTTGACTCTACTTCAGGTAGAGTCCACTAGCTAACTCTATGAAGTCTCTTTTGGAGATTCTTAATACATGATGTAATGTAATCAAATTTTGATATTTTGGAAGAATCAAAGAAAAAAAGGGGTATGCTAATTCTGATTGCGACGAAGGATTCAATCGCATGGTTCGGTGATAAGAATTTTGGAGTTCCTGCTTAAAGAGTTATGATAGACTGCTTAGGAATAGATAACAACATGTTTTCCATATGTATTTCCAATGTAAGGACAAGTTTTTCCGGAAATTATAAAATAAAACAAAACTTTTTATTTTATTTATTTTAAGTATCCTTACAATGGCATTTGTGAAAATTGTCGTTTATATGATTTCATTGACAGCAATATTGGAAAATGGATCTAATTATTTCATTTGTGGTAGTGTCATAATTTACCAAATAAGGAAAGATTCTCATCACCCAAGTTTCAGTTGGATAGAAACTTGGAATCATGCAACTTGTATTGTATGATGAATGTGAATTTTCATCTTTTGTAAATTAAGACTAATTCCTTGTTCATATGTAGATGTGAGTCAAGTGAAGGACTAAAGAATTGGGTACATTAGGTTGTGCATTGGTCAGGTCCACCACAAAGGCTAATAACATTATTCACTATGATTTACTAAAGTTTAGTAAATATGGTTATGCTTACAAGTTTAAGTGTAATTCTGAAACATTGGAAAGGTTTCAATGATTGGCATAATGAATAAGAAGAATCAAATTAGGTAGAAAGATCAAAGTTTAGCTTGTTATACTGGTAAGACACCTTGATTTAAGCCTAAAACTCTTCATGTTCTTCGTGTTCTTCATCACTTGAAGGTGTACGGCCGCACACCTTCATAAGGTGGTCGTACACACGTCAAAGACCCTCCAAAGTGAGAGTTTAGCACCCTATCTTCTAGTTGGACTTGGTTTGAGCCTTAAAACACTTAAAATTGACTTTTGGAGCATAAATGAAGAGTGTACGGCCGTACACCCCTGTGTACGGCCGCACACACTCTGTACGGCTGCACACACACCCTAGCCGCACACACACCAAAGCCCTTGATTTTGTGGCCATACACCTCCCTCGTTCGATCATTTATGGCTACGACACTTGGTTCAAGCATTTCTAGCTCCTTAGGGTGGTTTCCCATCATGTTTAGTCATGGAATACCCTAATCTAATATATATATATATATATATATATATATATATATATATATATATATATATATATATGTGTGTGTGTGTGTGTTACTATGTGTTAATAGGGACCACTTGCATAAGAAACATCATTTGACACTCAGCACTCATATTGATCGTACATCCGGATCCTACGTTAAACTGTGAGTTCATACCCTTACGCTTTTCCAATTTTTAAATGTTTTCAGGGGGAATACAATCCAAACATAACGGTTTTCACTTGTTAAAAACTGATGCAATTACAACGGTTTTACATCAAACATTTAGATACTTTACCCCTTTAGTAATATATGGAACATAAGGGATGTTTTTCTAAACTTAATTGCATAGTTTTCAGAACAGTACATGAACATAACAAACCATTCAAACTATAATAGGTATAGTTTGGGGATTTTCATTACGAATCTTACAGATTCAAACTACGTACAAAGTCAAACATATAAACTATGACAGATTTACTTTATCCATTACTACGAACACAAAACTAGAGTATCTTACTAAATAATTATTCTATGTATAATTATTTATACTCTACACCATTAAAAACGATTTCGAACTCAAGAATAATCGAACCATACGTAAACTAGTTAATACGGGATTGTGAGACATATCTTCGTTATGCCTTTCGGGGTACCAATAAATCCTCTTTGGTAGTATAACCAGAGTCTCCTGGAGGGAGAGCGTGAAATTTGTGAATAAATCTATTTGATGGGTTTTGGTCATAAGAACATCCTATGTGCTCATACAAACACTAATGCTTGGATCTAGATTTCTATATTGTACATGCAATTTATCCAAGACTATAAACCCTAGATCTAGCATATGATAATCAATACAACATACAATTAGGGTTTAGATCATACCTCAATTGTTATGTAACAATAACAATCTCAAATCCTCCTTGTAATGACTTTAGAAAGCTTAGAGTCACAAATGTCACTCCTCTAATGGTTCACAAACACCAAGAGCAAGAGGATAAAGAAGAGAAGAGAAGGAGGCTCTCAAAAACGTGTGGAAACCCTAGACAACTAGTTCACCACGTTTTTGGAGCATAAGGGTTCTATATATAGTGAGGCTATTAGGTTTATCTAACAAGGAAACCCTAATTTGGACGCTTAAGCCCTAAGCAACCCATGGACTCCTTTCCTTAAAGGCCTTGGACGATTTCCAATGGGTTTCCCCATAGAATTCGTCCAACCTTATAATATAAGGCAATCCATACCCCAATTGCAATTATCTTATAATTACAATTCCAGTCCCTTAAGTTTAATTAATCTCTTTTAGCCAAAAAAATTAATTATCAATTAATTCTTGACTAATATTAATTAAACAATATGATTTCTCCTTTAATATATTATTCTCATAATATATTAATAAATCATAATTAATCCTTTCTCTCCATAATTCATCCTATCAAGTTGCTTTGGTGAAGGCAACCCAAAAGGACCATGCACCATCGGGTCAAGTACATACCAAAATAGTTATGGACTTAGACACTAATCCAACAGTCTCCCACTTGGATAAGTCTAATAACTATTCCGCGTATGACTTCAGATCTTGATCTGCAATCGTATCTTTCCAAAGCTGCTGTCAACTCTGATCCCATCAGATTCACGTGTCCTTTAGATAAGGGATCATATATTTCTCCATTCTAGATATCGTATAAGACATGATTTCTAATCATTCTCTCTATACTATTTCCCGAGTTATGATTCATGACGATTGACTAATTGAACAAATCAAATTAGCCCTAGCCCGGCCGACCACTTACGTTTGTCATCACTAAATCATCGAGGGGCCCAAAGATATCGCTTTTATCCTACTTTGGATAAAAGGAACGGATAAACTTTGACTCAATGTTCGCTTGTACTCACTTACTGAATCACACGCAACAATATGTTTTATGACACCAAGTTACTGGTGCGTTTACATATTATCAATGTGCAACCTATTCGCAAGATACAACTCACACATCTTGGTTTCAAGAATATAAGATGTTATCGTCTCACCAATCACTCGTGATAAAATCCATGAAGTGATCCAAGTGAGTGTGGGTTTAATCCAATGCTCAAATCATATTCATAAGCACTCATGAATGTTGCAGCAAACATTTGCTTATGTCTAATACCTTTTAGACAATCCACACACCAATTCATGACAGTCTTCATTCATACCTACTTTCAACATATGAACGACTGTGGCCCGTTCAAATAATTTGACTGTTCTAAACCAATTAAATTATTCAGGAAGTCAAAACATGCAAAGTGAAACAGTAGAATAATACTAATCCCATATGGCCTCAAACCTTTGAGTATAAATAAAACACCTTTTATTTATCACCATATCGATTACTCATTATTTGTCGTTTCGGGTAATCAACTTCTTACATGAATTATTACTACACTTGTCCCATTCTCTTAGCATGCACACAATGTTTACCTATGGTTCTTACTTTGTGAAATAGATCAAATGAACACATTTCCAATCATACTCATTTCATAATTCCTAATCCTTTCCACAAGTGATAGAATATCAAATTCTTGCCACTTATAGAATATGTTAGATTCTAACATTTTATGCAATGATCCTTTCGTAATGTCAATGCACTAAAGTCACAATGACTATTGCCAATGAAATTACAAAGTTCTCTATGATTGTTACAATACAATTCCATAGACGTGATGTCTCTCACTCAAAGCACATTCTTTGAACATCCTTTTGCATAAAATTTCTCATCTAGACATAGATTTTCAATATCTAACTCCCAATATGGAAACCTTTCCATACTTACCATATGACAACTTATTCTTAATAGAATCTTATCTATTCATAATAATGTCGATATATTCCATCCAATACTATACTTTCAACTACTCACAAGCGACCAATCCTCGGCGAACTTTGGATTGTCCTTTGATAGTTGTTTAATTATCTTAGTCAAAACCGATTCTTGTCCTTTTTCCCTCTAAATGCGTTAGACATTTGGAAAATTTTAGAATGGTCAAATATTATAGCATTTTCAATCGATCCTATACCCGAAGCGTATGGGACACGATTCACAATGTCTTGCATAAAGATTTGATATTTTATCAATCTTCTGCCGTAATATTCTATGTACTATGTTCTCACAATTCGATTATGAAGAGGAATCCCGTAATCATAATCGAAATTTAAGAACACAATATGTATCCTTGACTAAATTTATTAACATTCCACAACCTAAGCCTTTAGTTTTGAAATGAAGCATAATATTCTCTCCCTTAATTATAGCAAAACAACCATTCAACCCTTACAACTTTCCAAAGTATGACTCTTGTTTTCTATAATTAATATTGATAACTTGCAATACTTGCCCTAATAATCATACAATCATAACATTTATGTTCCCACTATCATGATGATTATTATAAACATAACACATATGCTCCCACTAGCTTTGACATGCATTCAGAAACAGCTTAACTTTCAGAAAAACAATACTTGTTGAATTTCTTAAGTTCATGTTTCTAATACCTAATGCTTTGATAATCCTTTATCTAAGATTATACACCTTTCGTTTAGATAGCTCATATGTGTGTCTAAACAATTAAGACTAATTGCCAAATCTCACAATTTGAATCATGGAAAGGGATACCGTAACCATAATCGAATTCGAGAATACAATTCTACAATCACTATCTTCTTAAAATCTCTATTAGTGAAAGCATTTCCTCACAATCATTTTCATGAAGGAGGGAATCTTGTGAAACTTAGATTTTAATGGTGTATGTGTTCCTATCCATGTGAATTTGTCAAAAACAAAGTTTACGACAAATTCAAACTCATATGGACCGAACTTTCGTAATCTTAATTTCTTGCCTTATGGTAACATGGCTGCCCACCATGTCTTCCATGCAGTTAAGCATCTCACCCTTTCCCATAAATGTACCTTTCATTGATTAAGGTCCTTGTCTTTTATGCATTCAAATGAGAACTCATAGGACTCATATGCATAATTAACTCGATTGGAACGGCACATAAACAAAATAGTGTCAACACGATAGGTTGTAAACCTCAACTCGTGTGCTGGTGATGATCAATAAGGTCTATTTTGATTTTTTCTTGAAACCTTTCAAGACCATTAAGACTCCCACTGACTCTTCGACATATAAGATTCTCTTGTCATTTCTTGACAAATATTCAAGAGTTAGTGTAGTTTTTATCAAAACACTTCATAAATAGGTCCTAGTTGGTCTTTGTCTTATCTAAGACATCACAACTTTCTTCATTTTATGAATGTTATAAATCTTCTTAATACTTATTACTCAATGTCACAATCTTAACTCTAAGACTTGTTTTGGAACAAAGTATGATTGACTTCTTGATCTAACCATTTCTTCAATTCTTGATTCCTATGCTTAGACATACAATTGTACTAAGACTCACTTAGAGGATCAATTGAAATATGGTTCTTAATCATTAAGACCTATCACAAAACATAATAAAAGGTACTCTACCTTCTTCTTAGAATAGAGAAACTTTTATCTTTCTGCCTACTTGATTCTTCTTATTCTTTCTGCTTATTGATTTAAACTTTTACAATCAATTCAGAATTACACTTAATCTTATAAGTGTAATCATATTTGCTAAACTTATAGTAAATCATGACAAATATCTTTGTTACTCTTGTGGTGGACTTGATCAACACATAACCTTGTGTACTCGATCTCCTAGTCCTTCACTTGACACTTTGTCAACGAATTAGTCTAATTTCCAAATGTGAAAGTTTATTCATTCATCATATAATTCTTGTTGTACGATTCCAAATCTCTATCCAATAGAAACTTGGGTGACGAGAAACTTTCCCTATTTGACATTTGCACAAACAACATAATTAAGAATCACATCCATTTGTTGTTAAATATACAAACATCAATTTTTCATAACGATTTCATTACAAGGAAATAAATAAATAAACACGTCAAACAAAAATTTATTTTATTTATAAAAGCAGCGGAAAACATTTGTCCTTACAATGCAAAATCAACCGAAAAACTATGTAATAAATATTCCTAACAACTCTATCTAAGCTCAAAATCTAATCTTCGAATCCATATCTTCGTGATTAGATTCATCTTGCTATTTCATCAAGCTTCCTCTCTTTTCATCGATCCTAAAAAACATTCAAATGCAATCTTATTACATTATGTATTAAGAATCAACGAATAGGAACTTAATCGAGTTAGATAGTGGGTTTTACCTGAAGTACAACCATACTCTTTAACTTTTCCATCTTCTGGACTCTTCAGGCTCTTAGGGCAGACTTGTATCCAACGCCCTTTCTCTTGGCAGCAAACGCAGGTCGGTTCTCCTAGAACGTCCTCAGAAGCATGGTTGGTTGACTTCCCCAACAAATACGCTCCATTGCTTTGCCAAATCATTTCTGATTCAACAGTAATGAGCATGTAAGTTAGGTCAATGAGGCTTTCGTCATGATCCATCAGATAATACTTTCTTTTGAACTCCTTATATGATTCGGGAAGTGACTGCAGAACCCAGTTCACAGCCAACTTATCCGGGAATGACACACCCAACATTCTCAACCTATGAATGTGTGATTTCATTCCTTGAACGTGGGCACACATGGGTTTACCATCTTCATGTTTCATTTCCAATAGGGATTTAGTGACATTTAACCTTTCAATTCTTCGATCTTGTGGGTTAGGGAGAACAACGGGAGGAGGAGGAGGAAGTGAAGCACGATTTCTTGTTCCTCAATCGAATCGTGGAATATCATCTTCATGTGGAATGCTTGTTCCACGGGATTTGGGAAGACTATAGTTGTCGAACTTTGACATCTACAAAAACGGGAGAAAACAAATTCAAGTTAGTTGATAGATTGAGTCCTTAGTAAATCACCCAAATGAGATACTAAGGCTAGGACCCAACACAATACGCTACAACCTAGAAAAGGGATGTCGTAATCTAGTTGCAGAATATTTGAAGGTAAGTGAATGACTATTCACTAATTTTCCACTATGAAAAAACGAAAAATAAATTTAAGTTTTAAATCTATGAAAACTCCTAGATCCTTTGAGGTTCATTGAACATTTCAATGGCATGTTTAAATCTCGATATGCCCCTCTAGTTTGTGACTGGGATGCCAAGGATCACAAAGCGGGTGTGAATAACCATGCAAACTTACATGGTGCCCTCACATGTTACGGTCACCTATTCGATGTGCCGGTAAACAACACACGCTCCACCAAACTATGACAAACATTGAGTCACCCTTTGCTACCTTTGCTTAGAACCATTTACTGTGCCGGTAAACCATACACGCTCCACTAACGTCTTCGCAAGGGCACAAAGTGTAATTTCATGTAATTGCATCAATTCACTTTTGCCTAAAGTAACTAAGATTGGGAATTTGTAAAACATTTAGTTACTTTTGTACTTCATTATACTTATAATGGAAGGTTTTTTCCTATCCTACCCGTTCGGCTAACGACCCTCCATTAGTCAAGAGTGCGGTGGGTAAGAGTGGATACCCATTCAATCACCATTTTATAGGCAATTTCCTTAAACGCCCCTTATTGACCAGCTTCATGAATGAGGCCTACTAACGGTAAGACTGACTTTTACTCATATATATATATATATATATATATATATATATATATATATATGTGTGTGTGTATGTGTGTGTGTGTGTGTGTGTATATATATATATATATATATATATATATATATAAGGTCAGACTTTTAATGTTATATATATTATAGGGTGTATTTTACACTTTTAAAATACTAGGTGGTCAAATTTAATAATTATACTTTTAATTCAATTAAAAATAAACCAAAACTTTTATGGATTTATTAAACCTCTTTTAATTATACACCTTAATTAATTAATAAAACCATAAGGGTGTGATATGAACTTTTCAAAACAATACTAGGGTTTAGAATTTAACATTCCTAGATTAAACTTTTAATCAACTTTTAAATTCCAAAACTTGAGGAAAAGTTTTGAAACATTTCAAAATATTAGGGTTTAGAATTTAAATATACATCAAAATTAAACTTTTAATCAAAATTTAAATTCCAAAACTTGAGGGCAAGTTTTGAAACCTTTTCAAAACATTAGGGTTTCAACTATTTAAATTTCAAAACTAAACCCTTGAGTTCAAATTTAAACTATAAAACCTAAAGGGGAAAATTGAAACTTTTCATAACACAAGGATCAAATAACAAATAATATAAATTAAACAATTAATTTCATCATTATCTATATTTGACCTAATTTCAATTTCTTGCAAAATAAGTTACCCAATTAATACAAATAATCAAACTTTATCATATAAGGAAGTTATTATCTAATCAATTGGTAATTATCTTGTGTTTTGGCAAGGATATTCTTTAAGAAACAATAAAATTCGTATTTTTATAGGTTTAAAACGAATATGGTAATTATCCTCAAGCAAAATAGCAACAAAATCCGAAATTTCCTCTGTCTGACGCTCCGACTCACCGAGTCACACTCTGGAACTCGCCGAGTAGGGCTGACTCGCCGAGTCCAAGTAGTGACTCGCCGACTCAGGTCGAACAGTAAGCCAGATTTCAATTTTCAGCTACATAATGCATCAATACAATAGAAACCAATCAAGGCTCTGATACCACTGACGGGTTTTGGTCATAAGAACATCCTATGTGCTCATACAAACCCTAATTCTTGGATCTAGGTTTCTATATTGTACATGCAATTTATCCAAGACTATAAACCCTAGATCTACATATGATAATCAATTCAACATATAATTAGGGTTTAGATCATACCTCAATTGTTATGTAGCAATAACAATCTCAAATCCTCCTTGTAATGACTTTAGAAAGGTTGGAGTCATAAAAGTCACTCCTCTAATGGTTCACAAACACCAAGAGCAAGAGGATGGAGAAGAGAAGAGAAGGAGGCTCTAAAAAACGTGTGGAAACCCTAGACAACTAGTTCACCACGTTTTTGGAGCATAAGGGTTCTATATATAGTGAGGCTATTAGGGTTATCTAACAAGGAAACTCTAATTTGGATGCTTAAGCCCTAAGCAACCCATGGACTCCTTTCCTTAAAGGCCTTGGACGATTTCCAATGGGTTTCCCCATAGAATTCATCCAACCTTATAATATAAGGCAATCCATAGCCCAATTGCAATTATCTTATAATTACAATTCCATTCCCTTAAGTTTAATTAATCTCTTTTAGCCACAAAATTAATTATCAATTAATTCTTGACTAATATTAATTAAACAATATGATTTCTCCTTTAATATATTATTCTCATAATATATTAATAAATCATAATTAATCATTTCTCTCCATAATTCATCCTATTAAGTTGCTTTCGTGAAAGCAACTCAAAAGGACCATGCACCATCGGGTCAAGTACATACCAAAATAGTTATGGACTTAGACACTAATCCAACACTTTTCGGGACCGACAATCCTACATATGAACTATTAGCTACAGTTAGGCGCGTACGCTTGGGTGAAAAATTTTGTAATCATACGACGCCTAAAGAAATGTCAAGGAGGTCACCGATCATATTAGTTAGGTTGTACGACTTACAATAAGTATAAACTAACCTTTGTTTACAAGATTTCTTTCTTCTACAGTTTTATTTTAATTAATAAAACTACCTATCTACTTACTGGAGAGTATTCCAGGGACACAACCTTTAGTTATTTTTAGTAATAAAACTACTATATATACTGGTGGTAGTCAGGGTTTTTCGAACAAGAACATTCTATACATACTGGTGGTAGCTGGGGTTTTCAAACAGACATACACTACATGCTGGTGGTTGCCAGGGTTTTCAAATGGAACATACTTTTCATACAAGAATCAACAAACATGTTAGAAAATATTGGATTTTCTTGGAAAACATCCATACTCATTACAGAACTTGATAACAATGGTTTTCGATACAAACAACATTTTACTTATAATGAAAAGAAACCATTTATACAAATTCAGTGACTAGTTTTCAATACAAAAACATGCTTATGAACTCACCAGCTTTATGCTAATACATTTTCAAAACCGCTTGTATTCTCAGGACAACGATAGACGGGTACCTTCACCAGCTTTTAGAGAAGAAGGAGCATTTTTGGAGTCTTGTCTTTATCTTTTGCTATATACTATTATGTATAGACTATGTTTTCAAACAAATGTAAATAATCATATTGTAATGTAATTATTGTGTTTACTTTGATTGCTATGATACGATTGTTATGATACTACGCATGACGTCACCCGCCCCCGGACGTTTCTGTCGTTGTTTTCTGACGGTTCGGGGGTGTGATACAACTTGTCACAACCCAAAAACGTTGATAAAAATTTTCATATTTAAAAGCAATATTTTCATTCACCAAATATCTCCAAGTCAATCACTAAATATAATATAAAAATATTAAAGTGCAAATATCCAAAAAGTGCAGCAATTATGAGGGGATGATATTATGCCATCACACCAGGCCCTTCCTTTTTGTACATGAAGTACCTGAAACAATAAACAAAAATTATAAGCACAAGGCTTAATGATTTCCACAAAGTACCACATACCAAACATACAATTGCGCCTAGCCCAAGGGTATATTCAAAACAAATACACAAATATGGGCGTAGCCCTAGGGTTTTTTCCAACCCATCATAGGCCCAACCCTAGAGTCTATTTCAACCCAACCATAAAATAATGGCCCAACCCTGGGTTATATTTCAACCCAATCAAACAAACATGTAAAAGTTATATAACAACTAGCATCATACATAAATAATCTAATGACCCGACATTGGTGCATCATCCCACAAACACAGTAAGAAGACTCACCTCTAACCGATGATAAATAAACCACACGTTCGAGCTAATACTATCTCGGTTCGCCACACTAATCAAAACCCAAAGACAGACCTAATTAATAATCAATATGTTGTCCGATAATAAATGGTCTTAATCATAATTTATCTTCCAAGGGTAAAAGAACATTTTTCTCTTCCCATGCATGACCCAAGGATACAAGGGCCAAAACCCCTGACGACCAAAAGCCCAAAAATGGCCCAAGAGTGTCTTATAGGAGTACGCCATGCGTATTGCTTTTTATGCTCTTCGCACCACTTCAACTTAGAAGGTTTACAAGGCACAAACCTAGTACGTCTAACGTACTTAGCGTTACACCCAATGTACCCTTCAGACGTTTAAAATCCCCATTAAGGCCATATTATATTCTGATATTTTGATATTGTATTTGGTGATTGACTTGGAGATATTTGGTGAATGAAACTATTGTTTTAAAACTAAAAAAATTTATCACTATTTTTAGGTTGTTACAAGTTGGTATAAGAGCCTTGGATTATTATAAAAGACCATTTTGCCCTTCCCATGTATGACCGAAGGATACAAGGCCCAACACCCCTAATGACCCAAAGCCCAAAAATAGCCGAAGAGGGTTTTCTAGGAGATACACAAAGACGTAAAGAATTAAGATCAAAAAGCTTGAGTGCAACACCACCTCTTCAAGAATCTTCCTTCACCACTAAGAACATTAAAAGAACACTCAAGAGCTTTACAACTCACACACAAGAATTAGGGTTTGGAGATGGGGCTAGGAAGGATGAAGTCTGGAAGCAACAGAGGGTTCAAAGCCATAATGTTCTTTAAATATGGTCAAAACCCTAAAAATTAGGGTTTGGAATCTTTGTAAGTACTCCCTGCGTGCTGTTATGTATGCTCATCTCATCGTACACAATAACATCCCCTCCATCCACTTAATGAACCACGTTCGGCATATCATAAGGTACGCCCTGTGTAAGGACTATTTTTGCAAATATTTTTATACTTAAAGTAAAAAATGAAAGATACCTAGAACACGGTGTTACCAATTCTATACTAGTATTTTAGTCTCCTGACCCGGAATAATTTATAGTCCTCACCAATGCCTCTTATGTTTAATTCCATCACACTCATTTGTCACTAGATTCACCCATGATGTCGGACAAAATTAGGCAGCCGGCCTCAACTTCAAAACCCAATCTTTGTAGAAGTTCAACTGTTTGTACCAGTTCGTTTGACAATGAAACACAATCAGTATCAGCATCATCCTTATCATTGGCGTGAGAGGAATCAAGGTTTCTATTAAGATCTAGTTGAGGGATCACCAAGGGGAGATGATAAGGTTTCGATCAGGGGATTAGAGTCTGAGTTGGGGATAGCACGCGACTTCTTATGAGGGTCAACAATTGAGGGGAATCTGTTGTGTCGTCTCCTTTTGGCATTAGACACAATACCAATGGTATCACCTGATTTGTCTATGTTCTGGATCGACACTAGGCCATGGGTTTCTTGGAAACTACGATCTACGTGATTACCAAAGCTAGGGGTTGTGGACCGAGTTTATGAATTCTCGAGGAGGCGATTCGCTAACCTTCTCGTCCGGCTGAACGATTACCGGATATGGTGGCCGGGGCGGTGGAGATGGTGGTGGAGAAGACGGAAAAGGCTCCAGAGGATGATCATTCGTCAATTTTGCAATCATAGTCTATAGCGACCTCTGGTCAATTTCTCCAGCTTCAAGGTCATCCCCTTCAATATTCATGAACGTCTCTGAGATACCTTCTTCATCCTCATCAGAAATTCCTTCATTCTGTTCCATTGGTTGAAAATTAAAAAAGGAACCATGCATGATCTTCAAACTCAACAATGGGAATTGTGAATGATTTTCCCTACACCACGACTTCTAATTCTTTATTAATTTTTAACATAGATTTCATGACTATTCCAATCTTTATGGAAAAATAGTCGAGTCTTGTCATAATATCATCAAAAGGAGAAATGTTGCTACCTAGAGGAGCTTGCATTTGTTACCTGAATCCTAAATACTAATTACATCTATGTCTCACATATGATCTAGACTTTCTGCCTAATATTTAGATCTACGACTCATGCATGATCTAGAACACAGTACAAATGAGCATGAAACTAATTTCTATACGATAGTACAGTATCTGTCAGCCTATAAGAATTTCTCTTACGAGAAGAATTACTCTTGTTTGAAGAATGTCTTGTTACATCAAACTTGTATTTAGTAATTTTAATTAAGTTCTTAAGAATGCTCACTCTATAATAAAAGAGTAAATTTATGTCATGCCATCTTAGAATGCTTCCTTGATAGTATTTTCTAAAGTATTTTCTAGTCTATTGTATAGCTATGTCTATTTGCCTAGTTCCCCTTCCATTCCTTAACATCGACATTTTTAAAATTTGAGATTAAAATCAATAGCTTTATTACATGGATTAAATGTCTAGCAGTTATTACATGGATTAAATGTCTAGGAGTTTGGAACTTCCATACAATAAATTTTTATTCAACAAATCAACACGTCTTCCGCTTCCTGAATTTCATCGGATTTAATTAGGCAACACCTCATTCTAGAAAGTCATCCTCGCCGATCTTGAAATCAATCTTTATCCTATATAACTTAAGAAGACTTTTGTTGAGTTGTCGAAAGCTCTGCAATTCAAGGTCGCATAGCATGTCTAATTCAATGCTATTTGCAAAGAATATCATACGATAGGGGTTGTTTTCTGGCGTGTCATTCGATTCGGAATGGCTTTTCGTGGGCTGTCGTTACGACTTTTTGTTTGTTCATTTATTGTGTAACTACTCGAATTGTCTACAATTAATTATCTAGAGATTATCAGAGTTATTTTTAAAAATTTATGGAATTCTGTTAACTTATAAAAATAAAACATTTTACATCTCAAATAATATTCAAGTTTACAATAAAATCATGCATATAAATTAAAGCAACAAGGAAAAATATATACAACGTCACACAACAATGTTTGGCGAGTTATATTTTTCTATTTTCATGTTATTCTATTCTTCTAACTTAATTCTTTTTTTTTTCACAAACTCTAACTTTCTTTTCTGCTTCTATTTCACACTTTACAATTTAATCTCTTATTCTGATAGCATACTATGCTATTCTTTCTCATTCTATCTATCTCTTCTAGTTTTTTCTCATGACTTCTCATTTCATCAATCTTATAATCTACATTCTACTCTTTTTGACTTATTTTCTAATATTTTATCCCCATATTGTACTTTCTCTTAGCCTCTTCTCAAGCTCATCTCATACTTTATCTTCTTTTTCCTTATCACTCTCATACTCTTCTTTTTGCATCTCTTTTCTTATCCCTTACACTTATCTCATCTTATATCTTGCGTGTTCTCATACTTTATGCATGCTATTTCCAAACCTCTTACTCTTAGCATAACTTCTCATACTCTTCTCATACTTACCTCTATATTCTCAACTTTTCATACCATAACGTTCTAATCTCAACTAGACCCACCGGCCTAATCTCGTACTTTACTCTCATCTATCGTCTAAAGGAAACACCTTCCTACTAATGATATCGAGTACACTCATCTAATGTAATCTCCTTCCTTAGATCCCCCGTGGATCCTTAAACATTCTTTATCTCTTGAATCTCCTATGGATTCCTTACTCTTAATCCCTCACAGATTATATCTAAGTTCTGTTGAAAAACTCTCTCTATATATATCCCGATTAAGACAAACATTAGAAAACAAACATAATATGATAATATCTGGTTTTGGGAAGTCATTCCCAAAACTTTCACTAACTTTATTAAGATCCCCTTAGATAAATCTGTCATTATGTAGACCACTTAACTTAGCACTCCGACGAGCATCCCTTCAGCAACTACTTGATAACCATAAACATGTTTTACCATGAAATAACAAATCCAATTAAAAAACATATTTAATAATATGACAATAGGATAAGGGATTATACTTTTTGGCTATTGACAGCCCGATTGTCCCGATCCCACAAAAGAGATCTAGAACTTTTTCTGAAACATCTCCTTTTAAACCAGCACAATCTTCTACTAACTTGTAAAGAATTTCAACCAGATGTTCATTCGTTTGGAAGAAAGAGTTTGCTGAAATTTCAAATGATAATCCTCTTAACATTTCAGTGATAGTAGCTTTCCCGTTTATAGTGTACTCTTTCATTTTCACATATATGTTTCCAACTGATGTGTTCATATTATTCATGATGTTTACCTTAAAAATACATAAAAAAAAGTATAATAAGTATGTGATAAATTTGCATACCACTTCTGGGAAAACTGATAGTTTGTCAACAAGGGGATTTAAAAGCTCGGGTTTGTTGGAAGATGTCGCAAAATTAACCATTAGTTGAGGTAGTCTAGTGTCAACATCTTAGTGAAAAGTTATGGAATTGTAATAAATGTATATTAGTATTAGACTAATAATCTTTAATAATTTAGTAATAATTTCATGAAAATATGAAGGGAAAAAATAGTGGTACCTTCCACTTTTTATCATGAGGTGCTTCATGAATCCATCATGAGAGTGGCAATCATATGGTGAGAGTCTAACTTCATGATTCCTCCAACAATCTTGAACGACTGCAAGAACATATACAACTGAAATGCAAATTAAAAAGAGGCATGTTATCATCTTCATCTTTCATAATTACCAAAGATGAAATTCTTATAATTCTATCCACTAAAAATTAATGACAATGGTTTCATGATCGAAAGTACCTTACCTTATTCGCGGGTTCACTTTGTAAAAAGCACTTGTCGACATTTAACACTTTATCAAAAAAGAAGAAGAAGAAGAAGAAGAAGAAGAAGAAAGACACTAGCAATTGCTCTTTGGGCTTACAGGAGTATGTATGCCTAAAGCATAGACATTAGCAATTCCTCTTTGGGTAGCCATCTTTTTGGGCCAAAGGAAAATTCCATTTGATAGACAGAGATTAGGATTTAAACAAAAAGAAAGACACAAATAAATACATAAACAAATGGGATTTACTGACCTTGTTTCTGTAGTCATTACTACACTAATTGGTATGATTTTTTTGAAGACTATGTTGCAATAAGAACATAAAGTAGGATTTACATGGGTGCCAATCATCTTACATGTACCATAATCAAAACTTGTTATATTTGATCAAGCATAAACTCAATAAAACTCTTTTATATGAAATTCTAAATGAAGTTTATACCAATCAATGAGGATGATGGGTTGACATCATCTCATATTGAGACATCAAATCCAAACATTGGTCCTCAATTATAGGAAACCCCTAGACATAATCTTCAAAAACCAAAACGGAAGTGATCCTCTTAGAACCTTCATCAGTCACCAATCATCAAACAAATGTCTCGATTAAGAAATTAACACTAATTACTATGATCTATGTCATGACCTAAATAGTAAAAAGAAAAGGAAATCATGAAACCCTCAGAAGCTACTTGTAATTAAAACAATATGCTACTAACCTGGTGAAAATCCTTTAAAAATTTAGCAAAAAAGGGCAAACCGAAAAAAAAAAATCAGGTAGTTGTAAAAATATCAGAATTTTAAGTCGGTGAATCAGAATCTTGGTATTTTAGACAAAAAATAGTTCTTAGAAAACCAAACAAAAAATTAAATTTGTATAATTTCTCATTTTAAAATCTTTATATTCAAAGTTTCTATTTTATGCCCGTCTTAATTGACAACAACACTTAGAGAGTATACATGCTTCTTTCCAATATAATATTGTTTTTCTTTTGTCATTACTTTCTTTAATAGTAGCATGCTCGAGGAATTATCTTAACTTGCCTAAGACCACCAAGAAGACAGTCAAGAAGATTCATATATTTACTTATGTGATACAAATGACGGAAAAAACAGAAATTAAAGTATAGTACCTATAAGAAGAAATCCATATGCCATTGTTGCCTAAGAAGGATCATGCACATATTTTAAAAATTGGAAATGCTTGACTCTTATGGTAAAAATGCACATAATCAAACTCTACTGGTTTCAAAAAGATCGTGTACGTAAAATTACAAATGACCCGATAGATTTGAGTGATGTTATTGTTACCTTCTCAACATTTTTTAATCAATACATATTCTTTGCTAAATTTGATTAAAAATAACAAAAGATACAATCATATAAACTTCTCAACATAGGTTCGAACCATATCTTCAACGAAAATAAATATAAAAGAGGCATAACAATAAAACATTTTAACTAATATATGATATAAAGAATAAAGAAAGACTACTACCCACCATATATATTTCATATTTCATCCAATCATTTTAGCAAACACTTGGTGGGCAAGAGATGCAACATTATATCCAAGCACTTCTTCAGCACTAAAGCCGTACAAAAATTCTATCAAATTTGAAAGTGTTGTTTTGGAACACATTCAAGTAAGCCATATGTACAAACAACATGTGACAACAGGAAGTAGAAAAAAGAAATAGAAGAAGCAGCAAGTCACAATAATAAGTTAAAGTTCTCGAGTATGACTTAATAATTGCAAAAAAAAAAAAAAAAAAAAAAAAAAAAAAAAAAACCTTCATTGAAGAAATCAATAACATCAATATCAAGTATCTCTTACCTGGTGGAATCATCTATTGATTATGCTTTTTACATCTCATCTATTGATGATGCTTTTGACATTTCAAATCAACTGCTACTTCATCTCGTCGAACTCTGTTTTGATCTGTCTCGATATCGTTGTCCAAATAAAGCTCACATTCTCTATATATCATTCTCCTTCTTCCATGATCGAACACAAGACTGATCACACACATCGAAGCTCACAAGTTTTCTATTTCTTCTTTTCCCTATTTTTTTTTCCTCCTGTACAAACATTTAAGCTAGACGGAGCCAGTACGACAAGGAGGGACAAAGTCTTTCCCCCTCCAATGAACACCGCACCGGTGGTGCGGGAAGGGTTGCGCGGGGAGGAGGTGGAGGGTGGGGTGGCTACGTTCTTGCTCCGATGGGGATTGAATAGAATTTTATTTATTTATTTATTTGTTATTATTATTATTATTATTATTATTATTATTATTATTATTATTATTATTATTTTGAAAATACCTGTTAAAAACGTTAAAATGTAATTTTTTTTTCTTTTTTTTATTTCTAATGGCTATATGGTTTAAAATGTAATTTTCTTTAGCCTTTACAACCTCTATAAATACTCACACTCATTTACGTTCAATCAAACCTCAACCTCTATTTGTTTTTAAAAAAAAAATGAATCATGACAATCAAACTCCAACCTCCGAGAGAAGGAAAAAAAAAACTCATATTTTGAGTTGAAGCACCTCTACTTAAACATTTTTGCTATCGATTCATCATCACAAAAGGTTTATCGTCCCCAACTTGATGCTCTCATTTAATCTCAACTACAATTTCAATACCAAAATGTTTGAGAATATTACCCAGTCCAAGTTACAAATGTTACTCTGCAAATGTTTTCAAACTTTGTTGTTTTTCCCGATCAACATTCGTCAAATCAACCTCAAACCCAAACCCAACCCCTAACCCAAACCTAAACTCAAACCCAAACCCAACTACAATTCCAACTTGTTGATGAGTTGGATTACTCGGAAGAAGAAGAGATGGTTCCCGAAACTCAACCCACACCACCCGCACAACGACGGAAAGCAAAACAACAAGCGTGTGAGGGTGTTGCACAACCAGTAAGACAAAATCTAATATTATGGCTTCTACAATAAGAGCTAGTTTTGGTAAAAGCTTGGGTTGACATTTCTGAGGATTCGAAGACGTGAAATGCACAACCGGGAGATTATTTTTGGTTTCGCATTTTAGAACAGTTTTGGGAGGAGCTAGGAAAAGATGGTGACTACTGTACAAAACACCAAAAGAATTCGAAGTTTCAAGAAATAGCAAAGGGGGTTTAAAAAATAAACGTCTTGTACAACAACCTAATAATCCACCGAAAAAGCGGCTAAGGCGACGAATAAATACTTCAAGAAGCTTTGCAATTTTATCTTGAGGAAGTCGGAAATCTATTCAAGTGGCACGATTGTTGGAAATTTTTGGTTAAAAGTCCTAGGTGGAAAAAATACGAGCAAGATTTTATTTTTGGAGTACAACAATCAAAGCAAACAAAAACGGGCGTTAATGGTTACAAACTTCCTCTAATGCTCGGGTCGAGATAGATTTAAATCAGGAGAACGAACTTGAGCAAGAAGAAATTGTCCGACGGATAGGTAGAGACAAAGCAAAGAGGAAGGGAAAATGGACTTCTTCGGGTGCATCGGATTTCAGCATAGACATTGATGAAATGCGGAAAATAACAGTGTCGTTTGATTGATATAATCTTAATTTCGCTGTACGTTTAGCGCTCGACAAATAAAAAGAAGAAGCAAGGAAGAAGGAGCACGCGGAGAGACAAGAAATGGAGGATATGAAGTTCTTAATGGATAACACCGACTATTTCTCGGGACCGACTCTCGAACTCGTGATGAAGAAGGAAAAAATTATGAAAAAATATTTTTCATAGTTTGTTGGTTTGTTTGATTTTTTGTTTGTGTTTTTTTCAATATTCTACTGCTTTAAATCTTAGGTTTATTGTAATTTTTATTTTAATTAATGAAATGTATTTTCTTTTTAATTAAATTTTTTGTTTGTTATTAATTTAAAAATTGTAAATCATAAAAATGAATTAATGTTATTTAAAAAATAAAAAAAAACAAATAGTGAATAAAACTTCCTACCTATTCCTTAGGTTTAGGTGAAGAAAATGGTATTGTAACCCACAAAAAGTGAAAGGTGTTTTCCACTCACATAATATCTGATCTTTGGTTAGATAGATTATGTGAAAAAGGACAGAGAGAACATAAGGATGGGTAATGAGAGCATCTCCATTTCACTCTCATTCTCCATAATTTCCGCCATTTTTTCCCATTTCTCTCCGACCCTATCCTATTTATTCCTCCATTTTGGGGGAAATGAATAGTATAACACCAAACACCATGTTTGGTGTTATACTATTCATTTCCCCCAAAATGAGGATGAA
Organism: Lactuca saligna; assembly: GCF_052625555.1. Lineage (NCBI taxonomy): Eukaryota > Viridiplantae > Streptophyta > Magnoliopsida > Asterales > Asteraceae > Lactuca > Lactuca saligna. Next base: position 141,531,424 of record NC_136425.1, read on the forward strand.
CTTTAAGTTGTCGGTTTTAGTCCCTCGTTTTATATTTTTATACATTTTTTATTTTTTTACCTACTAATTATTATTTAAATGTAAGATTTAATACTTATAATATTGTGTCATATATTAAATTATATTAATTAATTATAAATATAAATTTTTCTTTTTGTTTATCAAATTTATATTAAAATTTAAATACATATTGGAATTTTTAAAACACAATTACATATGTTACAAAAGCTTATAATTACGTATTATAAATATAATATTATTTATTTAATATTATTGATATGAAAAAATATAGAATATATATTTGTTATAATCAAATTAGTAGAAGAGATGTATTTGATAATTTATATAAGTTAGAATGATGGAATATATTTTTTGGAGGTAAAAATAAGGTAAAAAAATAGAGTATGGTTGGAGATGAAACACTATTTACCTCATTTTTTAATCCATTTTTGGGGAAAAAATGAAAGTGGGTTGGAGATGGTCTGAGGGGTGGGGACGGCTATCTTTTTTCATTTTATTTTCTATGGGATTTAATTTTCATTTATAAGTTCTAATTTAAAAAGTAAGTACGTTTTATAAAACTGTGGAAAAAAAAAAAAAAAAAGCGGATGATGTAATCATAATGATCCGGTGCAAAAGATAGAAATAAAATACAATTAATGGTGATGATTTCTAATTTGATTCCACTAGTCGGTGGTAGGAGAAACCTTGTGCAAGAGCTACTTTACTAGAGTGGTAATTGATAAGATATTACGGTTACGAATTTTTTATTTTTTTATAGATAGTCATAACTAATAAAATACAAATCGTATAATTTCCCTTGTAGCTGTAATTCTCTCCATTTTCATCTTATTTTTTTAAATGATTGAAGACACTTTTTTGCCTTCCGAATGTTTCTCTTACAGATGGGCCAACAATATTTTAAAACTAGAAAAGATTCTCCAGTGTTATCGGGGTCGGAAGGTATTGATTTGTAAAGTAAAGTAGCATGTTGAATTGCATTGAGATAATCTAGTAAAGGAAGATAAACAATGTTATCTAATTACATAAGTAAAGAAATCTAAATCATTATTTGTTGCAATAAATGAAGAAAATAAAGAAATGGTCTCACAAATTGAACTTTATTGTCATGTATGGCAGCGGTCGGAAAATCAATCCGAAAAATATAGACGATTGCTTTTTGTCCGTTAATGTGAGGGTAATTTGGTCTTTTCAGGTAGTAGAGAGTGAGTTTGTCATCATGAGTAAATCATATGAACCATTTATATAATTTTGGTGGTGGTAGTGGTGGTGGTGATGGCAGATAGTAGGTAGGTTTATGGTATTATGTGAGTATTTTATAATACATAAAACATTAATTTAAAAAAAATGTTAAATATGGTAAACTACATGGACAAATCATGTAATTTTGTCTAACAATAATAATAATAATGATGAGTGATCATTTTTACCAAAAAACTAAATACTAATATATGTAATAAAAGGCGAGGGTTATGAAAAATTCAAACCAAAATAAAAAGGTTATTTGTGTACAAAAGCATAAAGGTGAAGGATCAATGTTATAAGTTATAAGACACTTATTCTTTTATATATATATATATATATATATATATATATATATATATATATATATATATATATATATATATATATATATATATATATAATAGCTTGGGATGATTTCAATGAAAGTCAATACAGCCTTAGGTGTTGTTTGTTTTTTCAAAGCGAAAATATCTTAAGTTTGCGGACAACTTCTACAATCCTCTGTAGCAGAAGAGGTGGAACAAAAGACTGTAATATTTAATAAAAAGTTTGTTTGTTTTTTAACGTCTGCAGACTGCTGCAGTATGTTAAAGTAAGGCGCGAAGAGGTTTGAAGCGGTTGGTTTAGTGTTGCGCCACACAGCACACGCGCAACAGTTTTTAAGTCAGAAGTTTTCAGGAAAATAAACAGGTGTGAAAGGCCAAGTGTTGCGCGTGTGTTGCGCGGCGCAGCAATAAGTGGTCTGAAGTGGTTTTTTTTTTTTTTTTTAAACAACCCCTTAGTCTCCGTGTCATCCGCGGTATGTGTTCGCTTCAACTAAGTTTGGTTAAGAAATACTATTTTTCACTCAAAATTTGCTAAATCATACTTTCAACGTGATTTTCATTTTTTGTGAAAAATACATACTCTTAAAAATATAAAGAAAATTTAGCACTTTAGATATAATACGTCATTAAGTAATCTTTAAGGGATGCCAAAAGCTGAAATCAATATAAAAAGGAAGAATCATTTGATTTACACATTTTAATAAACTTATAATGGCCAGGCAAAGTAATTCTTTAAGGGATGCCAAAAGCTGAAATCAATATAAAAAGGAAGAATCATTTGATTTACACATTTTAATAAACTTATAATGGCCAGGCAAAGTAATTATCAAAACTCACATTTATTTTAAGATAAATCTAGAAAAAAAAAATTGTACAATAGTCAATTTGTTAAACATGACACACATAAAAACCGTTCAAAAATTTAAACACGAACAAACATTTTAGCTCAATAGTATAAAATATAGTTTTTTTTTGGTCCTCCTATATGCACAAATTCTTTCGTGTATTACATCGAAATTAGTAAACTAATATTATAAATTTTTTAAATACAATGACATAGTCTACTGACCATCAAATTCTATATTTTACTTTTCGCCCTTTTTATTTGGATTGTTTTTCAACAAATACATACTTCAATGTTTTTATTTTATATTTAGTCTCTTTCCATTTTAGTAATTTGAAATAATTAACAAATAAAAGTTGTATATTAACATAACAAATCACAATCTATTACATATTTACATACGCTAAAAAAAATACATTAATATTATAATTTTTTTTATTGAATTAGTATGCGTTAAACTAGATTTGTTTGACGATTTGTTAAATATAAATGGATTTATTTTTTTTAGGCAAGCTCACAGTAATAGTAAAATGCAAACTCCAGTAACTAAACTAAAGTTATAAACAAAACAAATGAACATAAATTTAATTTTGTTTATATATGTTCGTTTATGTTTTAACCAAACAAATGAATCAATATGACTGATGTGTTGATGACGATGACAATGATAGATGTGGTGGTGGTGATTGGTAACGGTGGTGGTGGGTGCTGGTAGATGAGAGGTGATGGATTTATATATGAATATACTTACATTTATTATCATATATAAATATTACTAATCGCCCTATCGTGTGATATGACATAACGTTTTTTGAAAAAAAAAAAATTGGTTAAGAATGATTTCTATTTTCATAATCTTTTTCTTTTCAATTGAATTTACGTCTCTCTCTCTCTCTCTCTCTCTCTCTATATATATATATATATATATATATATATATATATATATATATATATATATATACATAGGGTAAAGTGAATATACCTAACAACCTTATATAAGCTTAGGTACCTAACCATATTATACTACCTTGTTTTGCATTATATTTCCATTGCAATCGTCTAAGGTTCTTAAACTTCAACCCTTAACTTGATTTACTTCCAAGATTTTCAAACATTCACCATTATATTCCTCCTACACCATTTGATTTGTAACGGCAGTATATGAAGCCCACAAGGGGGTCTTCGATAGAAAGACGTCATTTGAAGGAAGATAATGGTAAAAGTCCAAAGATTTTTGGAAGCAATCAAGTAATGATGTTGAATTTTAAGAACTTTGGGTGATTACAATGCAGATATGATACTAAATTACGTAGTATGATGTGGTTAGGTACCTAAGCTTATATAAGGTTGTTAGGTATATTCACTTTACCCATATATATATATATATATATATATATATATATATATATATATATATATATATATATATATATTTCTCTCTTTCCATCTCTCTCTCTCTCTCTCTCTCTCTCTCTATATATATATATATATATATATATATATATATATATATATATATATATATATATATATATATATAACACTAAAATTTTAAAAAGAATAAAGTTTGATTTCAAAATTTATATAAATATAAGGGGCATTTAATGTAAATTGAAAATTAATATCTTCAAATTTTAAATAAAGACAAATTTATTTTAATAGATTACAAATAGTTAAATTTGTTGAGTGACATATATCAACCCAATCAAGTCTTTGTGTATTTGTAAATCAAGTCGTGTGTTTAGAATTACCCTTTTTTTAGGTTGTGAGTTCAAGTTTCATTTAAGACATAACATAAGATGAAATCAAGAGTACTTTAGAAATATAATTAGATTTTTTTTTAAATAGACCTTTAAAGACGGTTTGAGATATAACATAAGATGGAATCAAGAGTAGTTTAAAAATAGATTTAGATTACTTTTTAAAAGAAATAGACTTTCACTTTGAAATAGTGAGACTTTCACGAGAAGACATATTAATTCAAAGGTTGATTGTGCAAAATGATAAACAATGAATGCTCATGAAAAATCAACATATGTTTATGTCACAACTAGAAATTTTGTGTCTTGTAATCATTATATTCAAGTAAAGGTTGAATCAAAAACTTAAGAGCATGTGTGATACCTATTATTATGACATCAAAAACTTCAATCAAATACATCATACAAGTACTACAAATGGTCATCAAGAAATTGGAAACCTAGAAGTCCTCGTTTAAGTCCATTTTGGACTAGGACTTCCTTATTGGGCCCAAATGGACCAATAATCTTCCAATTTGACAATCATGGGCTTAGAACCCTTAAAATGGGCTCTAATTGGACCCACATTTATTTATTTCAATATTTTGGGCTATGTTGGGCCTAGAATGAAATGAATTAAAAGCTTTGATCCATGATTAACCTAATCTAGCTTAATAAAACAAAAAAATCACAATTTTATCTTATAAGGCCAATGATCACCCAAACTAACTCTAATATTGGGCTTAGGGGCAAAAAGCCCAAAAATCCTTTCTTCCCTCTCCATTCTCGGCCCAAGCCCAAGGAAAAGGAAGAGTTGTCTTTGGATTGCCACCTCACTTTTATTTGTTGGGTCTCCATGCATGCAACTCATACTTCCAAGCATCTATCTTGTCAAAGTCACTCTCTTCTTTCCTCTCTCCCCTCTCGGCCGAATCCCAAACACACATACAAACATTTCACTCATCTTTTCTCTCAAGGAACTCTCTCCATTTCTCTCCAAATTTTCAAGATCTAAGAGGTATTCAAGGGAGTTCTTCCACAAAGATCATCATCTAGGTAAGTTGAAACTTGGATCCACACTTTAGACTTCTTCTTATGCCCAAAAATCTCTTCTTAACTCATATGAAATCATAATCTTGTGTCTTAGAACCTCTCAAACTCGAGATCATCAAGAAAAGGTTGCTTAGGCCGAAAATCATCCTATTTCCTTTCCATTTCTCCTCCAAAACCGAAACCACATCCAAAGGTGAGCTTCATACCCCCTTATTTTCGTTTTTTATAAGTTTTTGTGGGGGAGAATACAAGCAAAGGTGTAGATCTAACATTATGTGTATGCCTTGTATGATTTCTATGCTTAAATGTGTGTTTGGTATGATTATGATGTTGGATCTAGTCATAAATCACTAAAAACCGAGATATACTTTATGTTAAATGATACTAACATAAAACATACTACTACATACAAAGTATACCAAGAAAAATAGCTAAGTGGCTTAATAATACATACTTTGGGCTAAAAACTCATTTTTTTAGACATAAATGTTAAAAATACAAAGTTGAAGGGCCCAAAATGAAATATTTCAAAATCTGATGGGTGAGATGAGTCAAAACAGTTTCCATAATGTATTTTCTGAAAATATACTCTTTTGGAGGATTAAAAACATAAATTTCAAGCTTAATGGGCTAAAAATGACAATTTCGGCCCAATAGTGCCCATTATGCGAAATTTTCTGTTTTGGAGGGCCAAAACTGTGTTTTTCTGTAAAACAGTGGACTACTAGTGTTACAAGTACTTTTCAAAGGTTTCAAATGCTTTTCAAATTTAAAAAGGACCAAAGTTGCAAAAATTTTCCAATTGGGGCCAAAATTGTAAAAACTGCGAAAAAGAAGGGTTATAACTGAGAAAACTGCAATTTCAGGGACTTAAACTGTTTTCAACGAAAAATATGCTGAAAAATATTAATTTCAATAATTTTTGGTGTTAAAATGTCAAGAAAAATGATTTAAGGACCAAACCGGAAAGTTATTTAATTAGAGGGTGGAAAAAGTAAATTTTACAAACAATGAGGGGCTGAAAACAGAAAATGTTCAAGGCTAATTCAATACACGCAACCTGATCAAATATTGGCACCGCGACTACCGACACAATACACAACAATACCAAAAATCGTTGTTAAACGAATTGATTCGGTCTCGAATCAATAATAATCCGAAACTACTAACACAACGATAACTCGACTCATACACGAAAACATTTGGTAATTCAATACACACGTGAGAGTGCACAGACGTCTACGCACCATCTTTGGGCCCCAAAGTGTAAAATCTTGTTTGTTGGGCCTGGCTAGCCCAATGACCTGATCTTAAGGCCCGAAGACTTCTACCTTACGAGTTGTTGGGTCTTACATGATCTAACACAGCATAAAAGAACTTTCAATGGCATTTATACTATTGGTCCCCAAGGGTCCTATGGTATTGCTAGTTAAGTCGGTATTTTATGCGAGGCGGGTCAAGGGCCCCTCGTACCTTTTTTTATCCCCAACCGGTTAATGGAGTCATCGGGGTCTTCGTGTCCTCTTTCTCTTCGGATGTGGGATTACTCGAAGTCAGGGCGGTTGGATAACGTGATTAGTACGGACGACGCCTATGGGATCGTTAGTATAGTTATAAACGGGTCGTTTGTGTAACGCGTGTTTATAGCAATTAATCATGCGCAAAAATAATCTGATGTCGCCTGGGATTAATGACTTCACGCGCTGCAACGGTTATATCTTTAACTTCATGGAATTCAAAGAATTAGGAAAACATCGGGTTTTCCTAGGGTTTTTCAATACACACATTTTTCAAAATGCACACAATTTTGATGAACATTTTTCTTACAACTATAGAAACAAACAAGCATACCTATGGATCTTCACAAACGTTTTCAAAAGCTCTTTTCAGAAAATATCGGATTTTCTGGTGGTTTTCAAAATGATACAAAACATTGCTTTTCAAATACCGCTTATGAACTCACCAACATTTCACATGTTGACGTTTTTCAAAATACTTGTATTCTCATGTAAACTTTATCGGTTGTACTATATTAATGCATGGTGACGAATGTTGTTATGTTCCATATATATTCAATGTTATGGTATTCAATTAAGTCACGACAGCCCTCGGACGTTTCCGCCGTCTGGTTCGGGGGTGTGACAGGTTGGTATCAGAGCTTTGTTTATAGTGAACTAGCATGTCAAGCCACACATTGATATGCAACTATAAACCAAAAAGATGGACTAACATAACTCTGAACAAAACAAGTAAATAAAACACCCTTTCTTGCATTAGGAATAGGAACATAACGCTGAACCAAACAAAAATAATACTAGTATCTCGGTTAAACTCAGGACTGTTCTTAGTGGTACCAAGGAGTGGATGTAGCCTGATCAACTACACTCTCTCTAAAGTATAACTAACACACGTCCTGATGAGATCGGGATAGCTAGGGAACCTAAAACTATACCCTTCTACCACTAAAAAGAGAACGCCTACTTGGTCTATGCGATAATTGTAGCATCCTAGGAATAACGTTAGCATAATTACACACTCTCGCAGACTGCATGGCTGGTTTTCATCACCCCGGAGATCCTTACTTCCCTAACCAGGGGAACAACGGATGGCTAGAGGAGGAGCCTGAGGAAGAGCCTGAGGAGGAGCCTGAGGAAGACCCCGAAGAGGAATCTGATGGGGAACCGGAGGCCGAAGTTGAGGGCGAGCCTGCCAAATCAGAGGAAGATGAAGGAAGCCTCGAGGAGGATACTGATGCTAGTGAAGGGGGTGATTCGGATGCGGAGTCCGAAGTCATCAACCCCCCTTACCCGATCAGGGTGCCTGCCTATCGTGTAGGCCCCACTGGTCCTACACCTCCCTGGGGTATTGATCTTTGGAGATGGAGCAGACAGCAGGGACAGCGACCCCCGTACGACATGTCACGCGAGTTCTTTGACCTGAGAGACGGAGGACCGACTGATCGAGCCCTTCCAGTCATGGTGAAACGGTTACGGAATACGGGCGACCTTGCCCAGGACACTGCTGATCAGGTGCGCCAGTTGAGGACTAGGGTCGAGCGTGAGGAGCAGGAGACGCGTGACGTCCTTCGAGAGTTTCACATGAGGCAGGTTCGGTGGGAGTCTCGACTTCAGGACGTAGAACGCTTGGTGGCTCGTCTTCAGGGAGCATCCACATCCTCGGCAGCTCATCGCGGTTAGGGATAGACTTATCATAGTAGGTCATTAGGAACTATGCTATGTACTCCGACTCTATGTTTAAGTGACTACACTACTCATAGAGCCGTTATGCTGTCGAATTAGTGTCACTCATGTATGCTCTTACGAGAAAAAATTTCATGTATCAAATGCGGATAATATTAATAAAATTTTACGTGTTTTGTTACGATATTACAAATTGCTATGTGTTGAGAAGTTATGATTGAATGGTCAATGCTAGTAGTGTTTAAGTTCGTACCATGCACCTAGTCAGTAGGATCACGACCTCACAGAAACCACATACCCTCAACATCTTTCCGTTTTGTGACAGAAAGATGCCCCTCCGACCTACTCGTGGAAACCCAGGACCAACCCCACCTGAAGTTGACTCAGCCGCGTTCCAGGCAGCTGTATCTGCAGCAGTCACTGTAGTGATTGCGCAAATTCATCAAGTGAACAATGGAGGAGTCAATGGGCAAGGAGCCGGAAGTTCGAACAACGGAATGAATCAAGGATCCACCAAGACATGTACCTACAAGGACTTCACAAATGCTAAACCATGAACTTTCAACGGCACTGGAGGGGTGATCACTCTGAAGCGATGGATCGAGAAGGTGGAATCGGTATTCGAGATATGCGATTGCCCTGAGCAGATGAAAGTGAAGTTCGCGGCCTGCACTTTTGTGGATCAAGCGCTCACCTGGTGGAACGGACATGTGGAATCCATGACGCTCCCTGTAGCCAACTCTATGCCGTGGGCAGAGATGAAAGAAATGTTAATGGCTGAGTACTGCCCACGAGGCGAAATATAGAAGATGGAGCAAGAGCTATGGAACCTCACTGTGCAGAATGCGAATATTGATGCCTACATATCGAGATTTAGTGAACTATCCCTGCTGTACCCGGGTATGATCACCTCGGAAGGAAAGAAGATTGAGCGATTCATCTGGGGACTAACATCACCAATTCAAGGGAATGTGATAGCTGCAAACCCCAAAACATTTGACAGCGCGAAGAGATTGGCGAAGAGGTTGTATGATCATAACAACAAGAAGGGCGAGAAGCCAGTGGAGGCTGAGAAGAAAAAAGAGGGTGATGGCAAGAAAGGGAAGAACAACAAGAGGAAGGGACGTCAGGGCCCCGAGACCTCTAAAAAGCAGCAGACAGTGGTAGTTAACGCTGTCACCGCACCAGTTCCAGCCGCACCACATGCTCCAGCCTCAGCTGCTTCAAATGCTTCAAGACCCTATTCCGGTAATCTTCCCAAATGTAATAAGTGCGGTCTCCATCATCACAGCGAATGCAGGGAACTCCATTGCACCAGTTGCAACCGAAGGGGACACACTGCAAGATACTGCAGGACTTATCCTCCCCATAATCAAAATCAGGGAAACAACCACAACAACAACAACAACAACAACAACCGCAATAACAACAACATCAATGCCGGCGGCAATAACGTAGGGCCTAGCCACACCTGCTTCGGGTGTGGGAGGACTGGACACATCCGCCGAGACTGCCCTAACAACAACAATTCAGGAAATAGAGGAGCAGGAAGGATGCTGACTATGGGTCAGGGCGAGGCAGTTCAGGACCCCTCTGTTGTTACCGGTACGTTTCCCTTAAACCACGCTTATGCATGCATCTTATTTGACATCGGAGCGGAGCGAAGTTTCGTAAGCAATAAGTTTAAGCATTTATTAAAACAGTTGCCCCAAAAGCTAAATGAAACCTATACGGTGGAAATGGCCAATGGGAAAACCGAATCCACTGGGGAAATCTACATCGGATGTACCCTAACCCTTAACCAACACGTCTTTCGAATAGACCTAATGCCAGTGTCAATTAGGAGTTTCGATGTGATTATCGGCATGGATTGGTTAAGCCCCCACCATGCTGAGATTATGTGCCACGAGAAGGCCGTTCGCCTTCGTCTCCCAAATCACGAAACCCTGGTAATTTACGGAGACAAACCCAGCATGAATCTTCGCCTCATCTTGTGCATAAAGGCACAAAAACATCTACGAAAGAACAACTTGGCGTTCTTGGCTCATATAGTGGATAAGACCAAGGAAGAGACTAACATCCAAGATATTCCGGTAGCGTGTGAATTTCCAGACGTATTTCCTGAAGATCTTCCGGGAGTACCCCCAGAGAGACAGGTTGAGTTCAGAATCGACCTCGTTCCAGGAGCAATTCCTCTCGCTAAATCACCCTATCGGTTGGCTCCTGCTGAAATGCAGGAATTGTCCAGCCAACTCAGTGAGCTTCTGGACAAGGGATTTATCCGACCTAGCTACTCGACATGGGGAGCTCCAGTGCTCTTTTTCAAAAAGAAGGACGGATCTTTTAGAATGTGCATCGATTACAGAGAGTTAAATAAACTTACTGTTAAAAACCGCTACCCACTTCCACGAATCGATGATCTATTCGACCAGCTCCAAGGAGTTAGTTATTTTTCTAAAATAGATCTACGGTCCGGATACCACCAACTCAAAGTCCGGGAAGAGGATATTCCTAAAACCGCTTTCCAAACCCGCTACGGACATTATGAATTCGTCGTAATGCCCTTCGGTCTAACAAATGCACCTGCCGCATTTATGGACCTAATGAATCGAATCTGCCGACCGTTCCTTGACAACTTCGTCATTGTGTTTATCGATGACATCCTCGTCTATTCTCGAAGCAAAGAAGAGCATGGCCAGCATCTCCGACAAGTCCTAGCAACTCTGCGATCAGAAAAGCTTTACGCCAAACTCTCCAAGTGTGAGTTCTGGCTCCGGAGTGTGAACTTCCTAGGTCATATAGTCAGTCAGGATGGAATCCATGTGGATCCCTCTAAAGTCAAGGCTGTTGAAGGATGGGCAATCCCGACAACACCTACGGAAATCCGTCAGTTCTTGGGTCTAGCAGGCTACTATAGGAGATTCATTCAAAACTTTTCTAAGATCGCCAAGCCACTTACTTCCCTTACTCAAAAGGGCGTACCATTCAAATGGACATACAAACAAGAGATTGCGTTTCGGTCATTAAAGCAAGCTCTCTGTAGCGCCCCTATACTATCTCTACCGGAAGGAACGGAAGATTTTGTAGTCTACTGCGACACGTCAAATCAAGGCTTAGGTTGTGTACTCATGCAGCGTGGAAGGGTGATAGCTTACGCATCTCGCCAACTAAAGACACACGAAGTAAATTATACGACCCATGACCTGGAATTGGGAGCCGTGGTCTTCGCCTTGAAAATTTGGAGGCACTACCTGTACGGTACGAAGTGCACCATCTTCACGGACCACAAGAGTCTCCAGCACATCTTGAACCAGAAGGAGCTGAACATGAGACAACGAAGATGGGTTGAATTGCTAAACGACTACGAATGTGAGATCAAGTACCACCCAGGCAAGGCCAACGTGGTAGCTGATGCATTAAGTCGGAAGGAGTACTCTAATCGCCGTACGAAAACTCTCTCGATAACCATTCAATCTCATCTAGCCACTCAAATTGCATCAGTCCAGTCGGAGGCTATGAAAATGGAAAATAGAGCTAGCGAGGCATTGCGCGGGATGGAGAAGAACCTAGAAACAAGGGAGAATGGGGTATACTACTTCATGAACCGTATTTGGGTCCCAAAAATCGGAGGATTTAGGGAGGACGTTATGAAGGAAGCCCACAAGACACGATACTCCATTCATCCCGGTTCAGACAAGATGTACTTGGATATCAAACAACACTATTGGTGGCTTAACATGAAGGCGGAAATTGCGACCTACGTTAGTAAGTGCCTTACGTGCGCCAAAGTAAAGTTGGAATACCAGAAACCCTCAGGATTGTTACAGCAACCGGCAATCCTTGAGTGGAAATGGGAGGGGATTTCTATGGATTTCATGACCAAGCTACCCAAAACATCGGATGGATTAGACACCATATGGGTAATAGTCGATTGACTGACGAAGTCTGCCCATTTCTTGCCTATAAAAGAATCCTACAAGATGGAAAGATTGACACGTCTGTACATTCAAGAGATCGTGAGACTCCACGGAATACCAGTATCTATCATCTCGGATAGGGACAGTAGGTTCACTTCACGATTTTGGCAATCACTCCATAAGGCGATGGGAACAAACCTCGACATGAGCACCGCTTATCATCCACAAACGGATGGTCAAAGCGAGCGAACCATCCAAACGCTCGAATACATGCTCCGCGCATGCGTGATAGACTTTGGGAAGTCTTGGGATACCCACCTACCTTTAATCGAGTTCTCATATAACAATAGTTATCATTCGAGCATCAAGGTGGCTCCTTTTGAAGCACTGTACGGGCGTAAATGTAGATCACCGTTATGTTGGGCTGAAGTAGGTGACACCTAGCTAGCAAAAACACATACGTTGGACAAAGCACTAACGGGACCGGAGATCAATTGCGAAACCACAGAAAAGATCATTCAAATCAGAGCTCGATTGCAAGCATCGCGTGACCGACAAAAGAGCTACGCTGATAAATGGCGAAAGCCCTTAGAATTTCAGGTCGGTGATCGAGTACTGTGGAAAGTCTCACCCTGGAAAGGAGTTATCCGTTTTGGAAAGCGGGGAAAACTGAACCCATGATACATTGGACCTTTCGAAATCGTCGCCCGAATAGGTCCGGTAGCATACAGACTGCAACTACCCTCAGAGCTAAACGGTGTACACCCCGTGTTTCATGTCTCTAATCTGAAGAAGTGCCTATCAGATGAAACCCTTGTCATTCCTCTTGACGAAATCGAAATCAATGAGAATCTCATGTTCGTTGAGGAACCAATCAAAATCATGGACAGGGAGGTGAAGCGTACTAAGCAAAGTTGCATCCCGATCGTGAAAGTATGGTGGAACGCAAAGCGTGGGCCAGAATTCACGTGGGAACGCGAAGACCAAATGAAGCAAAAGTACCCTCACCTATTCTAGCATTCTCAAATCTAGCTTTCAAACAGAATTTCGGGACGAAATTCCCTCTAACGGGGGGATGATGTCACAACTAGAAATTTTGTGTCTTGTAATCACTACATTCAAGTAAAGGTTGAATCAAAAACTTAAGAGCATGTGTGATACCTATTATTATGACATCAAAAACTTCAATCAAATACATCATACAAGTACTACAAATGGTCATCAAGAAATTGGAAACCCTAGAAGTCCTCGTTTAAGTCCATTTTGGACTAGGACTTCCTTATTGGGCCCAAATGGACCAATAAGCTTCCAATTTGACTATCATGGGCTTAGAACCCTTAAAATGGGCTCTAATTGGACCCACATTTATTTATTTCAATATTTTGGGCTATGTTGGGCCTAGAATGAAATGAATTAAAAGCTTTGATCCATGATTAACCTAATCTAGCTTAATAAAACATAAAAATCACAATTTTATCTTATAAGGCCAATGATCACCCAAACTAACTCTAATATTGGGCTTAGGGGCAAAAAGCCCAAAAATCCTTTCTTCCCTCTCCATTCTCGGCCCAAGCCCAAGGAAAAGGAAGAGTTGACTTTGGATTGCCACCTCACTTTTATTTGTTGGGTCTCCATGCATGCAACTCATACTTCCAAGCATCTATCTTGTCAAAGTCACTCTCTTCTTCCCTCTCTCCCCCTCTCGGTCGAATCCCAAACACACACACAAACATTTCACTCATCTTTTCTCTCAAGGAACTCTCTCCATTTCTCTCCAAATTTTCAAGATCTAAGAGGTATTCAAGGGAGTTCTTCCACAAAGATCATCATCTAGGTAAGTTGAAACTTGGATCCACACTTTAGACTTCTTCTTATGCCCAAAAATCTCTTCTTAACTCATATGAAATCATAATCTTGTGTCTTAGAACCTCTCAAACTCGAGATCATCAAGAAAAGGTTGCTTAGGCCGAAAATCATCCTATTTCCTTTCCATTTCTCCTCCAAAACCGAAACCACATCCAAAGGTGAGCTTCATACCCCCTTATTTTCGGTTTTTATAAGTTTTTGTGGGGGAGAATACAAGCAAAGGTGTAGATCTAACATTATGTGTATGCCTTGTATGATTTCTATGCTTAAATGTGTGTTTGGTATGATTATGATGTTGGATCTAGTTATAAATCACTAAAAACCGAGATATACTTTATGTTAAATGATACTAACATAAAACATACTACTACATACAAAGTATACCAAGAAAAATAGCTAAGTGGCTTAATAATACATACTTTGGGCTAAAAACTCTTTTTTTTAGACATAAATGTTAAAAATACAAAGTTGAAGGGCCCAAAATGAAATATTTCGAAATCTGATGGGTGAGATGAGTCAAAACAGTTTCCATAATGTATTTTCTGAAAATACACTCTTTTGGAGGATTAAAAACATAAATTTCAAGCTTAATGGGCTAAAAATGACAATTTCGGCCCAATAGGGCCCATTATGCGAAATTTTCTGTTTTGGAGGGCCAAAACTGTGTTTTTCTGTAAAACAGTGGACTACTAGTGTTACAAGTACTTTTCCAAGGTTTAAAATGCTTTTCAAATTTAAAAAGGACCAAAGTTGCAAAAATTTTCCAATTGGGGCCAAAATTGTAAAAACTGCGAAAAAGAAGGGTTATAACCGAGAAAACTGCAATTTCAGGGACTTCAACTGTTTTCAACGAAAAATATGCTGAAAAATATTAATTTCAATAATTTTTGGTGTTAAAATGTCAAGAAAAATGATTTGAGGACCAAACCGAAAAGTTATTTAATTAGAGGGTGGAAAAAGTAAATTTTACAAACAATGAGGGGCTGAAAACAGAAAAAGTTCAAGGCTAATTCAATACACGCAACCTGATCAAATATTGGCATCGCGACTACTGACACAATACACAACAATACCAAAAATTGTTGTTAAACGAATTGATTCGGTCTCGAATCAATAATAATCCGAAACTACTAACACAACGATAACTCGACTCATACACGAAAACATTTGGTAATTCAATACACACATGAGAGTGCACAGACGTCTATGCACCAGCTTTGGGCCCCAAAGTGTAAAATCTTGTTTGTTGGGCCTGGCTAGCCCAATGACCTGATCTTAAGGCCCGGAGACTTCTACCTTACGAGTTGTTGCGTCTTACATGATTTAACACAACGTAAAAGGACTTTCAATGGCATTTATACTATTGGTCCCCAAGGGTCCTATGGTATTGCTAGTAAAGTCGGTATTTTATGCGAGGCGGGTCAAGGGCCCCTCGTACCCTTTTTTATCCCCAACCGGTTAATGGAGTCATCGGGGTCTTCGTGTCCTCTTTCTCTTCGGATGTGGGATTACTCGAAGTCAGGGCGGTCGGATAACGTGATTAGTACAGACGACGCCTACGGGATCGTTAGTATAGTTATAAACGGGTCGTTTGTGTAACGCGTGTTTATAGCAATTAATCATGCGCAAAAATAATCCGATGTCGCCTGGGATTAATGACTTCACGCGCTGCAACGGTTATATCTTTAACTTCATGGAATTCAAAGAATTAGGAAAACATCGGGTTTTCCTAGGGTTTTTCAATACACACATTTTTCAAAATGCACACAATTTTGATGAACATTTTTCTTACAACTATAGAAACAAACAAGCATACCTATGGATCTTCACAAACGTTTTCAAAAGCTCTTTTCAGAAAATATCGGATTTTCTGGTGGTTTTCAAAATGATACAAAACATTGCTTTTCAAATACCGCTTATGAACTCACCAACATTTCACATGTTGACGTTTTTCAAAATACTTGTATTCTTAGGTAACCAGTGATTCAAAGGAAAAATGTCCTCAGTGATGGCTTGCAGTTTACTTATTAACGAGTCGAACAATTTATTTTTGGGAATGTAATGTTTAAACAATGTACTTCATGTAAACTTTATCGGTTGTACTATATTAATGCATGGTGACGAATGTTGTTATGTTCCATATATATTCAATGTTATGGTATTCAATTAAGTCACGACAGCCCTCGGACGTTTCCGCCGTCTGGTTCGGGGGTGTGACAGTTTAAACCATTCATATTTGACTCTTTTGATTTTCCTGCACCCATTACTAGACACCTACTTATTAGAATCTAAAGGGTCATGCATATCAATGGTAATTATGACCCCCAAGATATTTAATGTAGTTGTTAAAAGAATTAGTTATGACCCTTTAACTTCTTTGTTTTCCATTATTCCCACTTTCTTTCACACTTCTGGATGGCAAACAAATCACACCCATTCCCTCTCAACTAGCCACCTTATCCCTCTTAACTAGCCACCCTATCGAATGTGATTTGAAAAAGAGTTCTTCAAATTGTTAGTAAAAACTTACCTAGTGACATAGATACATCCTCACCTCTGATTTGTACGATAGTTCAGAGTGAGAAAACCAACCTTTTCATTAAATGGCGAGTTTTCAAATCCGAGGTAAACAAATTTTTCTTTATTAAGTATTAGTAAACAATAATAATAAAATAAATGCATATACAAACACATAATTTATATATTATTTTATTTCAAGAAACTACAATCATTGACTTTAAACCCATTCTAAACCATACAAATATTGTAATGCTTCAAAATTTCAACAAAACTAACACCCATAAAAACCCGTTCTAAACCGAAAACAACCATAGTAAACCCAAAACATTCATCATCCTTCTAAGCTACATAGCAACTCCATCCTCTCTAATTATTCCTCAATAGTCTTCACCAGATTAATCAACTCGACAACAATCTAAAAATCATTGTCGATACATTGACTGTTATGCGCTTGTGTTATAATCCGCTTGAATGGGAGACTAAAAGTAGCTACATGGCCCCTCATATTTACGCTTAGTCGATACCCTGTTAAAATTTATGTTGCCATATCTCACATATGTTCTTATTTATGTTGGTCCATCCACATATCGTGCTTGAATACTAGCATGAATTAGGCATTAAAGATAATCGTTCTTGCCATTTTTTTGTTGATGATGATTACAATATGTTGATTTTTTTTTAAATCTTGTCAAATTAATATTAGGTTGATTGTTTATATAGACTAGTTAAAAGTAACGTGGTTACTACTCCCATTCTTAAATATGACCTGTTCATTTGGAATCAAATTATCCATATTTGAAATCATACTGGTGAATTCTAAATTAGATGAAGTTATTTTTAGTTGAATTGGAACGTGTATAGAATGCTTTTGAGCAATATGGTGACTGGTCAGAATGCGATAGGGCATTATAAGAATGCGCTAAAACTTTCTTGAATATGTTATGGCCTTCTCTGAAGGTGTTATACCTGGATGTGGATGTGATGTTAGTCCCAAGAAAGCGTTGTTGGTGATTGTACTTAATGAGAATACATTCAACATGTTAAAGGCACCCCTAATGGTGAAGGTCACATCCTTGTGAATGTGTTGAGGCTGCAGAATATGTTGCAAGAGCATGAATTTGTTGGTTTCCTCTAGAGGACTTCACCTTGGTGCAAAGGCACTCTCTTGGTGCAACTGTTTTCTCTTTGAGTAAAGGTTCTACATTGTTCTAAAGGTAATCTTGGTAAAAAATGGTGATGGCATCTCAAGTGCATGTTTGGTGACCATGCACATCTCTTAAGGTTGAAGGTTCTAGAAGCAACTACATGGCGAATTGTGATTGGTTAAAAAGTTTGGTTTTTTTTACTTGTAATAGGGTTTTAGATTTTATCCCTATTCTTTAAATATGGATTCTTGCTATTAATTTAAGAATATCTTGATTCCTTAGTGAGTAGGTCAAATCTCTGTTGAATTGTACTTATAATCTCTATTTGTGACCTCTTGAATAAAAATGCTCCCTCAATCCCATACACGTATGTCATCTTAATCGAACCATATAAATATCATGTCTTTGTGTGTTTATGGTTTCGTGAGTTATCTACTTTACTTCCCAACAATTGGTATTGGAGTTCCAGTTTGTTTTTTGTTGATTGAACATGCTGACAAATGGAAAAATTCAACTGGTTAAATGACTTAACATTTCGAAAGGTGAAGGTAAAGGAACTCATGGTTCAACAAGGTTATGCAGTTGAATGGATGTTCAAAATAAGGTGGCTATTCTAGCAAAGTCACATAACTCCATTCTATTGAGTTTGAAAGACATAGTGCTGCGAGGGGTTGTGGATCAAACAAAAGTTGTTAGGCTTTTAGTTAAACTCTTTGAGAAGTACTAAAACAATTCTTTCACGAATAGGCTATATAACAAGAATTGTTTTAATAGTGTTAGGATGTATGAAAGTACCTAAATGAAAGATCATCATGATAGCTTCAATAACATCATCTTGAATTTACAAGGTGCTAATGTGAAGATTGAAGATAAAGACCATTCACTTATTCTCTTATGTTCACTACCAAACTTGTATAAGAAACTGGTACGGAAGGCATCCTCCACCTCCCTTATCTATCACATGCTAAGAAATTGACCCTTCCTCTTATAGAATATGTAAGGTTTATAGATGATCTTGTCATAGCAAGAAACATCTCTAGCCACAGGATGTCGAGTCCCAAAGAAGGTTTCAATCCTCTTATCGATCACTTCCTCCTTAAATCTCGAAACTAAATCCAATACTTGAAAACGGACCTTGATATCTCAAAATCAACCAACTCATGTAGCTATGACTCACTCAGACCTAATCCATCATGGTCACTAGGGCCCGAACCAAAAGTACTATCTCCCTTTCTAATTATCACTATACTGAATGTGTCGTCGAAAACTTGTTAAAAGGAATTCATAGTGATATCCCATATTTTCTACCCATCTATAAGTTTCTTAGTAAATTTTATAAATCCTTTGAATCTAAATACATATCCTGTGCTTTCGGTAGTAAGGGCCCAAACTACCTTCCACACCTATATGTACTTGTCCCAAGAATTTCCCTAAAGTAACCAAGCCAACACACATGTCTAAAACTAAAATTCTATCATACATGTATGTGTCTACCCATACATACATCACAAAACTTCCTAGACTCACTCTAGGATCTTCACCAATCACGGACCGATAGAAGTTTCTGCCAACATCTACTAGCCACCTCATGAATACAAGGTCGTACGTAATCGGCGAGCAACCTCACTAAGCAATAAGGTTGAATAAAAAACTCTAAGGTTTTCACCCTAATTGCGTACAACTGTTTAACATTCACTTAACAGCCTATTAATATCAACATAGGCTTCACATAGCAAATAACAATCAACACAAAAGGAAATACAAGGAATCTTAAATATTAGGCAATCCTAACATGTAATTTTTGAAAGGATCCTTAGACTACATACTAGCATGCATTTCTAACAGTTCACATATGAACAAATATAGCAAGTATAAATATTTTGGGAATCACTTTCCTTAATAGCTCGGGCTGACTATACATATCACATCTTTTTTTTTCCTTTTCAAAAATTTCTTTTTCAAAAAGAGTTTATAAAAATTGTCAAACTCGTAGTTTGAGTTTGGAATCTCACGAAGGTTCATCTAAATCCCTAAAAAAGGCTTTGATTTCAACTTGTAATGTCCCAAATTTCAACCCAAATTTTCATTTTTCAATAGAATATAACATCAAACTTCGTTCTTAGAACTAATATAATAACTCATTTGTTTAACAATTTAAAAACATATTTTCCAAAATAGAGTGATAATAGAGGATCATCAGAAGTCAAAAACATATATCATCAGTGATATGTGTGCGGTGCAGTTAAGCTAGGCCTTTTCCATGACCAGCGGAGCTACTTGAAAAACATTTAATCCACAAATATATGCACAAAGCTTAGTGATTTCGCCAAAACACATCTTAATTAATACACATTCAATGCATACAAACAAATGTTATTGGCTCTTGTGTCGATCCACCTGAATAGACAAAGACTAACACCTCCAATGAATGTTTCTTCATTAACGATGACTAACATCTCTAGTGCATGTCTAGTCATCAACAAGACAATGAATAACAACACTAGTGCATGTCCAGTAATCAAGAAAAACTAACAATTGTAGTGCACGTCTAGCCATCAACACGGGTATTCTAGGCCCTCAGATCTAGTGACAATCACCATCAACTCCTCAAAAATACATATCAACATATCATATAATCAAGCAATCAACATATAGTACACTACACTGGCTTACTTGTATAATCAACATACTACAATATAACTACATCATATCATGCAAAGGATATATATTATCACACATAGTCTAGTGAGATAACTCGAACCACCTAGAAAAATTATTATAGGTCAAATGTTAGTCTACAACTTAAATCCCTTAAACTTTGAAAAAATGTCAAACTACTCAAAAAGTCAACTGTAAGAATTCGAAATTAGAGATAGTTGACTTTTAATCAAATATTAACCAAAAGGGTAAAATGGTCAATTATTGTAAAGAGACGAGATTATAAAGTTGCGACTTCATGAAAATGAATAATAAGAGTTTAAGTCATTAACAGAGGTTAGATGAGTAAGTTCAAGAGAAAGAATGCACGAGAGGATGCAATTTTGGCCAAAAGGGTAAAATGTAAATTTTATGATATTGTGGACCAACTTTGTGATTTAATAGATTAAGACCCATATTAATTAAAGGAGAAGTGATTTAATAGAATTATAGAATATGTTCCCACCTTTGCATAGATATAAAGATCATAGAAAATGGGTAAGGAACGAAGAAATTATGAAGGTTAGAAAGTGGGACAAAAATGTCCCACATCTGGAATGAATCAGCTAATGGGTTGCTGTCAAGAAGCTATGCAGCACAATGGATAGAGTACGACATCACTATAGATCTCTGTCGTAAGAATGAATGGCAATGTAGTTTTCCCCATGGCGCGGTATACGTTTACCACGCTGCATTGGTCAAACTAGGATGCTAGTGGAGGAAGAGCACCATGATGTGGCAAGAAAATCGCCACGACATGGAAAGCAACTGACAACCATTAACCGAGGTCAAATGGTCACCATAACACAACTATGAATCAGATTTAAAGGCTGTTAATCGTTTATTCTCGCAGAAACACACCCAAAACTCTTTGGAGCTAAGCTTGGACAATTCCAAGGAAGGGAGATGAACAAGAGGCAATTAAGGGTGTTTGAGTCTTGGATTAGACATTAAGTGCTCATGAGGTAATCATTTTAACCATATTTAAGCTAGATAGGGTTTTAATGATTTGAGATGATTGTGAAAGATTAAGTTAAGAAAGCTTGTTAGTAATGTTTGACTAACATTACTAACAAGGTATATATATATATATATATATATATATATATATATATATATATATATATATATATATGGAGGTAGGGTTTGAAACCCTAACTAATGATTATGTGTTGAAAAATTAGATGTTTGATTGTAATGGACTAGGTATTATGTGGTGCTTAATTCATTAATTGGATTAAGATAGAGAATGATAAGATAAAAGTATGATCCATTAAGTGATTATTTTGATTAAAATGTCAATAAGCTCTGACTAGGCTAAGAACAATATTAAGATGATTGTATGTATGTATGATTATTCCTAAGAGCAAGAAGATGGATCCATAATGCATCAATGGTAGAGTTGAGGAAAATGGGACAATTAGTATTCACTAACTGATAATGTGTGTTATTTTTTCTCAATCTCACTCTTTCTTTCTCTCTCTCTCTCACATACACCCTCTCTAGAATATGTTTATATATATATATATATATATATATATATATATATATATATATATGTATATATGTATATATGTTGGTATGAGAGAGTCACGTACCAGATCATGACATAGAGGAAGAGAGGATAGGATTATATAGATTATAGTCCTATGTAAGAATATTTATTTGTGGTTGTACATGTAATATCGTGTATTTGAGCATGTATTTATAACCAAAGTATGTGTAAATATACAAGAAAAGAAGATAGGTATCATGAGTAACACCCATAAAAGTAGATAAAGAAAGAATAGGATTATATGTAGTATAATCCTATGTATGAGTGAAAGATGTAAATGGTATCTCTTGATACCTAAGAGAATGTAGACAAAGACATAGTATGATCATATGTAATATAATCATTAGAGTATGTATGCATGCATGTATGTATATCTAGACATTAATGGTATTGTGTAGAATACCAATATGTTAATAGATATAAATAGATATTTAATTAGATAATGAGTTAAGTACTTAGATTAATGATAAAAGATCTCTTAATGAGATAAAGAGATAGATTGTCCATAGGAAAAGTGTTATATGATGAGTCACATAATAAAGATAGAGATATAGATAAATAGGTTCCTTTGGGGACAAGAGATAGAGTTTCCTTTGATGAAAAGAGATAGAGGTTCGTTCTGGGACAAGAGATAGAGGTCCCTTCAGGGATTGGAGATAGACATTCCTTCGGGACTAAGAGTATGGTTCCTATGGGAACAAGCTTATGGTTCCTACAAGGACAAGATTATGATTCCTTCCAAAATGAGATTATATCCCTATAAGGAAAGAGATGATGATTTCATTTGGGAATATAGATAGATGGTTCCTACGAGATTCCAGATTATGCAAAGATAGAGAAGATATAGAAAGGTTCGTTAAAAGGAAAAAGATAACAGAGTTCTTTGTAATAACATAGATGTAATCCACGAGGGATTAAAAGTATGGAATCCTTGATGGATTCAAGGGAAGAAGAAAGATTAAAGATCAGTGAGGGATCTTATGAGAGAGGATTAAGACCGAATAAGTATACATGGTAATAGTAGTGGGTTGTTGCTACCCTTAGAGTACAGTATAAGATGTAACTGTTGGGTCTAGATGATCACAGAATAATGAGGCATTAAAAAGGAGATAAGGAAGGGAAGAGATAGAGTAGAGAAGAGAAAGAGTAGAGTAGAGAAAGACAAGAGAAGAAATAGAGCAGAGAAGAGAAAGAATAGAGAACAGAGTAAGAGATAAAGAATATATAGAATAGAGAAAAGGTAGAGTAGAGAAGTAATAGAGGTAGAGACAGAGATAGAGTATGTGCAGAGTATAAGAAGAGCCTGATAAAATGCTAAGAAAGAGTAATAGAAGGACTAAGAAAAATATGAGAAAGAGTAGAAAGAAAGATTAGAGTAGAGTAGAAGAGACAAATGAAAGAAGTAGGAATAGTAGTATATGATATTAGATAAAGAGTTAGATGATAGAGTATGAGAAACAGAAGGAAGAGAAAGATAAGTAAATCCATGATTTTGTAGATATGTTTATGTTTTGCAGGTTTAGGTATCAGAAACTATGGTACTAGAAGAGAAGACATGAGTATAAGGACCTAGACTAGGATATTTAGTTGTAATTCCTTGTTGTTCTAATTTGTATGTAAGTGTGTATTATAAATCCATCACTTATCCCAGGAAGTAAGGTGTTTTAATTTTACTAAAACTCCACAACTGTAAGAAAAACTATGATATTATCCTTAAACTAAATGTTAAAGAATCCAGGTAGTTACATAACGATTAATGGTCAATGGTCAGGCGTGCTGCGACCCTTGACCAAACATATCACAATACACGACATGCCAAAATAGTCATGTTTTGTAAAAAAAAAAAAAAGGCGTGCCACATTCAACAGGCGTGTTGCACCCCAACGGCTTGACAATTTCTTTCTAGACCTCTTAATCTGTAAAGAAAAGGCTATTACTTTCAAATCCAAATCAATAAGTATCTTAATAGATAAAGTTTCCAAATTCATCCATGTATATGTCATAAACAAACCAAAAACAAAACTATAGATCCAAAAATGCTAATATGGAAAAATATTCGTTCGTGCAGCAAGGAGCATTGATACGTACTCTCCTTATTCCAACACAAGTTCATATTTGAACAAAATATAACTCCCAAAATTTAGAGTTCCCCAAACTCTAAGTATAATTCTTCGAAAAGCCCAATAATGACAAGAAACTCATATATCCCCTAGACCTATGCATCAAACATGAAAAAAGTTAGAACTTTGGCACTTACAAAGGACCAAAACGTATTAAAGTATGGATTCTTTAATACCTTTGTTCCTTTACACTTCAATACGAAGATTTTACAACAAAATCGTACCCAAGAAGGAAACTAGAGCGCAAAAACACAAAAGGAGGCTAGAGTTTCATTTCTAGGGTCTCACAAAGGATAAAGGCTTAGAAATGACAAAACCCTATGGGTTAGTGCCCTTAAATAGGACCCAAATCCTAAGGCATATGGTTTGGAACAATAGCGACGATTTGTCGCTAATGTGTCATTGATACTCTATAAAATATTTATGAAAATCATTTCTTTGGGCAACGAATTTCAAGAAATCCCCGATTACTTGAAAATACAATTCTAGTTTGAAATTTATAATTTGCAACAAACCAAATGAACTATCCACACCAAACAGTGTACCTGATCAATGAAAGTAGAACTTAGGTAAATAAGGGTATCAAACACATGGGGAACATAAGCGTACTAATATATCATAATCTTCTTATTAATAAATATTAAATAAAGCATATAAAATGGAATTATTGTCACTCAAATAAATTAGCTAACAAATAATAATTAAATAAAAATAAATAACTGCAACTAACAACCATGGCTAACTGTACAAATAACTTAATCTAAAAGTAATCGTATTTGTATTTAATGCATCATATTTTAGTTAATTAACATCTTTTAAATGTTATTGGTATGTTATTCACTGATTCTTAAATTAATTAACTCCATGCTAGTTTCATTAATATTGTGATTCTAATGTGTCTATCAGCAAGGATAGGGCCCCTAGACTCAGTATATTTGCTTATATTATGTAATGACTTAATTGATATTACTAGTCCATGGGTTATAGGTAACCTCTCAAATTATCCAAGTTATTGGATTGATCACAAATATTAATCTCAATTCTATTATGTTTAACCTAGTTATCACTCCACTAGTCATAAATTCCTACTATGTTGACTCAATTTTCCTGCTTGGACATGTTAACAAACAATGTGACTCAAGATACATAATTTGAACTTAATCATAAATCATGCACTCAGTTACATAAACATAAAAAAATCATTATCAATACACATGGATCTTTATGAAAACAGTAACATAATAAACTTAATAACTCTCAATATCAAATATCAATCAATCAAACAAACTAGGTTTATCAAATAACAAATAATAATAAAGGTTTTAATCTAAAATCTAAACAAGAAACATGTAAGACATTAAACAATTGACTAATTATAGACTGCAAAGGAGTCCATCAACGAATTTATAATTCAACAAGCATTTTCCTGTTTTGCTGTAACTCATCAATTTTGCTCCATTTTAGCCAATTTTCATTCATTTTCATCAATATGGACTTTTTACCTACAAAATATAAATATAAAAGATTTAAGTACCTTTTATCCTATTTTAAATATAAAAATACCCATAAAATATCTATAAAAACATGTATAATTTAACACATATCAAAATACCCCACATTTGGCTTTTAATTTCTTCCATATTTCATATTTGGAACTTTCTTTCCTTCCTTTATAACCCATTTGTAACTTGACCTCAACCCTTATTGATTGAATGATGTTTTTAGGTGGGGGTATATTTTAGCAAACAATGTAAAATATATAGTATCCCTCATATACACAAGTTCATATTTTTGTTTCATGATTTCACAAAAACAAGAACATCATATATATATATATATATATATATATATATATATATATATATATATATATAGTATGACATATCCACTAAATAAAATATTATGATTTAATTTACATTATCTTACATAAATTTATTGACATTCAATTTCTTTATTTGAACTTCAATTTCATCTATATAGATTTACAACATTTTTAATCATTTATTTAATATGTAACATCCTACCCACATTTAAAACATACAATATTCCTATTCTATACTTAATAAATTAAACAAAAAAAGGAAAAAGAAAAAGATTCTCCTAGGATATTAGTTGCAATATGTAATCCATTTCATGTAGGCTTCTTCATAGTTATTAGTGTTTGGTTGATTTTGAAAGGCTGAAATTGAAACTACATGTATTTCTGCTCTCGTTACATCATATTCTCTATTTGTTAGGTGGGAATTGAAATTTGAATCTTCCTGATTATTGGGAATTTTATCGCATTTCTGAAGAAAGACCGTGAAGCGATATTCGTTGAGACGTAATTTCTAGTCATAAACGGTAATACTGTATTTAGGAACTTTTTCTAGTCATGAACCATGTATCGCGACATGAACTTTATTTACTTGAGTTGTGTTGGAAAATCACTCGTCTTGTCTCTCGGTATTCTCATTCTGTTCGATCTATATGCTCAATAGTCATAATATTGCTAATAATATATAATCTTATAAGGTCACACATTTATAAGTTTGCACATATTGAATGTTTATTATTAATATCATTATCAATAAATATAATAAACACTTGTAATTAATTGAGAATAATTTTTATTTTATGAAAATAATATCTTCTAAGAGAGAAAATCAACTAGTAGCTCATAACGTATGATTTAAATGTTAACTATATTGTTTTGGACTTGTTGTAGTCCATTTATATAAATTTGGTTTATATAAAAATAACATATACGTGCTAGTTAATATGAAAGAGTGAAAGAAGCTCCTTGTTTCGACTTTTGTGTCAAAACCGTAAGCACACAAGCAAGAGCTTATGTTACTTGTTGTATTTCCTTATTGCACTTTACATGTCATAAGAAAGGCCATACTTCACTTTAATTCTCACCTAACTTCCTACATAAGTGTATGTATAAATGGGGATGTTTAGCTAATAGATGTTGTTGGTTCTTTTGATGCATATTTATCCCCACAAAGGGCTTCCGAAACTGAGGGCATTCATGCTCTCTTCCTTCTTCTCTTTCTTTCTTGGTGTTGGAATATTGGTGCCTCTAACTCCTTTAGTTCTTAATTGTGTTAATAACTTAAAGGCTTAATAAAACCTTAATACAAGTGAAAACGATCATCTTCGAGTGCCTTACTCTTGATGGTGGATACATTATAGAGAAAATCAAGCTTCGTGTTCTTTTTTATCTTCACCAGCTTCCTAGAACCAAGTGGGATCAACGTCTTCAAAGGTTGTAATTATTAACATACTATACTTATCACAATCTTTCTAGTTCATGTATTTGGATCCTCTTGGTGGTTTTGTTAAAATGATCATAAAAATAAACTAGTTATTTTAATTCTTCCATTTGTCTTAAAATTGTTTCATAAAAAAGATCGTTTTTGGATTCCGAAAACCCATAATTGGAATCAGAGCCTCTTATACATGTTTAGAAAGATTTATTTAAGTGTCTTATAACCTTTGATTTTAGGAAATATGTTTGGTATTTCTTTTCGCAAAGAAATCACCAAATATATTTTTTGTGGCAACCTATTATTTTTTATAATTGTTATTTTTATGAAACCAAATTATCATGCATTTGGTTATATAAAGTCGCCTTAGAAAAACAAATTATTTGTTGTATATTTTATATGATGTTTTTGTGAATAAACAAGCCATTATGACCATTGTGTTGTGTTGGTTGATTATTTATTTATTCATATGTTGTAATAGATAAAAATGTAAATTTTCATTTGTTAATTTTATGTAATAAATTTGTTAAACTAGTTGTACTCTTTTTTTCAAAAGCAAAAAGTAGAAGAAATTAGCACTTTGAAGATAACTTAACCACTTGAGACTATAATCCCAACATTGAGCTTATACTCTTGGTTTTGGGCTTAATTGTAGTGTTAGTAGTTTACGTTTTACAACCTCTAAAACACATGGTGCCTTGAAGTACTTTTGGAAATAGAGTTGTATTGGAAACTGGTAGCTTGAAGACCTTTAGAATTGTTCCTTATGTCTCTTATGAATGTCCTAATAATTCTTGTGTTAGCTCATAAAAACTATTACTAGTTATGACTTGGTTTATACACATTTTTTTATGCATGCTTATATTGTTTATTTTATGTTGTTATAGGTTATGTTTTGTTTATCAAAATGGTTTTTACATGTCAAATAATGTTTCATCATAAAATAACATCACTTGGAGTTTGAGAAATAATTCTTTAACAGAGAGCATAAGATGTTTATCAATAAGTTTTTATTAAAGCATTTTAAAACGTTTAACATTGTGTTTTTATTGTAAAACTTTCAATAACCAACTTTAAAATATTTAAATTTGTTTGAAATGTGTTTTAAACTATATATAAACTCCATATCTTATATAGGAGTTTTACTAGAATGATTAAAAATCGGTTTATAGCGTTATAACGTCAAACTATAATACTAGTTTTGATTTTTACTTCAAAACTTTATATATGATATTAGTTTTTTAAATTTATCCCATAGAGTTGATATTATGTTTTATGTATCCTAAATATGATTTATAAAATAATTATCATCACCTTAGTTTTGTTTTATCTAAATATGATTTTTAGCAAAGGAGGTAAATATGAATTTATAAAATAAAATTAGTTTTATTCTACAAGTTCATAAGGTCATAAGTCTTTGATTAATTGAAAGGAGATTCGAAATTTTAATTTTAGAACTCATCTAGAACTCCAAGTCCTAAGTATAAAATAAAATTTTACTAAAAGACTATAACTGGTTCTTAAAGTGCTCTACGTCTAAACCATAAATATCACATTTTAGTTTATAATTGATTGCGGTTAACGGTTAATAAAATAAGTTTTATTTGGACCTAAAGAACCTTGTACAAGTTATATGATTTGTTACAAAAGGAACATGGATTGTTGGATGCTTGCAATATTCATGAAACCATATTTTTATAACTATATTTGTAAAACATATATAAAACACTTTCTTAAAACTGCAAGTCAATATTTCCCTTCTGAAGAGCACTCGTGTGTCGTTTGTACGGTCCTTGTGGGCGATGTGTTACCTAACCATTTGGATTTTGTTTTATGATGTTTGAGGTGGTTTTGTACTTTCAAGTGCCAGATGGGTCACCTTGTCACTTGTTAATTACAATGCTACAAGTTGTTTTAAGTTGGAAGACTCGATTAGGAATTTTGTGTGATAAAGGTCACTTAAACATGTAAGACACAAGACATATATGGGATCAAGCATGCCAAGTTATATGCAATTGGTAAGTGCTACCTCCCAAGTTGGATTAAATGGATAGGATAAAGGTCACCTAACCGTTTACTTGTTTTGTTACTTGGATCCCAGAGTTTAATAAATTAATGTTTTAAGAAAAAATTAAAATGTATTAATTTTTAAAGACTTAATACTGAAAATAATAAATGAAATTTTGTTAAATTCTATATATAACTCCTAATTCTCGTATGCCCCTGTACAATCGCTCTCTTGTTGAGTTTTAAGAGATAGTAACTTTTAATGGTTATAATTTATATAAATTGTATAATGCCTTGAGATTTTTCCATAAGGATAAACATAAATTATATATATTGCATGATCCCATTCATGAACAACCTATACTTACAATTCAGTCTGATCATGATGCTTTGATGGAAGCATTATTGGGATGATATTGATGTGTCTCACATTATACTTGAAAATTTTTCCTTTAGCATAAGGTGCTTGGAGAATTATGAAGCATGTCAAATGCTTCATCGAGTAAAGAAGATATTCATTATGAACAGTGGAAAGTGCTTCAAACTTGTTGAATCATTGAATAAATTGAAGGTCCAAGAGATTATGTACTCTAAGAGACATATAGTTTAGTTAAGGGAAATACATCATAAACCCAAGAAGTCAAGAAATGGCCAAAATGATCACTATTGTTTCTATTGTGAAGCTATAGGAAACTAAAAGAGGATATATGTATCCTATCTCTCGAAGCTTTGGAAAGTTGGCATGACCAACACCTCCATATATCGATATGACGGAACTATTTACTTTTCCACCATTCACTTGAGTATTTTGCAGTGCATGTGACACTAATACCTAATATTATGTGAAAATGATTCAAAGAAATAAGTAACTGATTATGGACAGTTGGTATTAGATGTTGAAAATATTACAATTGATGTTATTGATACTGCTGGAGCTTTGGATGGTCATATAGTCTGTATTTAAACAAAAGATGGTGTGTAGCTATTATTATAGGAGCATGTAGTAATTGATATTAGTGACTTGCTCTTATACTAATTGTGAGATTCCTGATCAGGATCGCTTAACAGAAAAGACAAAGAACAATGGTTTATCACTAAGAAAATTCTTACCGAGAGACCAAGAATAAAGCTAGGTTTTGTGAATCAAGAAATGGTACAGAACCTCAATATATGATTTTATAGTAAAAGTTATGAGATGTGAATCCCTACAGATCAGGGATTTCACCTAATCTATAGAAATATATTGGATGTTTATATCTTAGCTTTTAATATATAGATTACGTGAATCAAAAAATGTCATGGACCCTCAATATCTGCTAAACTATGCATATAGCTATACATATAAAACATTATCATGAGGACATTAGCTTTGTAGATTAATTCTTCATGCTGGCGCTGATGGAAGTTAGTGTTACTTGGTCTTACATCATCACTTTATAAGGTTCGACCTTACAATAAGAGCCATCATTTGGTATAGCATGAACTACATGATAAGCGTATGTAGTCAAGATGAGATTTATTCCTCTTATTTGTTGAGAGTTAGACATATAAAGCCTTACTAAAAGTTGAACACCACATGATATTGATCGTCTTACTAAAAGTAGAACACCACATGGATACAATCACCTTTAGCAAAAATTGTAGCTTTGAGCTCCTCAAATTGTTTGTTGATGAGATGACACCCCTCATGTATTGTTAAGGGAAGCATCCATTTGTTAAACACCATGTACTGTCTATGTCAATCTAAAATGAATCTTGTGCAAGTGGGAGATTATTGGATCTATATACTCAAGAATGAATATTAAATGATATTGTTAATAAGATATGATCCTATATGATCACACCTTTATTAAGTTGGCACAGATTGGATGTTTATTATTAATATGATTATTAATAAATATAATCAACATTTGTAATTAATTGGAAAGAATTATTATTTTATGAAGTAATATTTTCTAAAAGTGAAAATTAACTAGTAATTCATAATATATGATTTACATGTTGAGTGCATTGCTTTGGACTTATTATAGTCCATTTATATAAAGTTGTTTTTATCTAAAAATAACATATACATGCTAGTTAAGATGCAAGACTTAAAGACACTCCTCGTTTTGACTTTTTATATCAAAATTGTAAGCACGCAAGCAAGAGCTTGTGTTGTTCTTTTCTTTCCTTTTTAAACCTAATATGTTAGAAGAAAGGTCATACTTTACATTAATGCTTACATGACTTGTAACGTAACTATATGTAGAAAAAGGATGCTTAGCTAGTAGATATTGTTAGCTCTTTTGATGCATATTCCTCCCTACAAAGAGCTGCCAAAACCGAGGGAATTCATTCCATCTTTGGGTGCCTTACTCTTGATAGTATATGTATCATAGAAAAAATCAAGCTTCTTGTTGTTTGCTATCTTCATCAACTCCCCATAACAAAGTAGGATAAAAGTCTTCAAAGGTTTTAATTGTTAACATTCTTTGGTTCTTATAATCTTTCTAGTTCATGTTTTTGGATTCTCTTGGTGGTTTTGTTAAAATGATCATAAAAATAAACTAGTTATTTTAAGTCTTTTGTTTGTCATTTTTAATTTTTTTTATAAACAAGATCGTTTTTAGCTTCCCAAAACCGATCACCTTCCTCTTGTAGTTTCTTTAAAACCACTCTTCAATTATTATTTGTGTTGGTAGGTGACCCTACACTTAGTTGATGCAAAGCCTCTTGAAAATTTTAATCAATTCAAAACCGTATTTTGACATAACATTTGAACTAAATACTAGCAATTGGCTACACTTATGCACAAGTATAAAAATCAAAAGAATCATCATCGCAAAATATTTAAAAACACTAATCAAACAAATTAAAAACAAGCACACCGAAACCTTAAACAAGTCTAATACTCAATTCTTACAATAAAAATGAAAATAGACAGAATTCACTCATCGTCTTCGGAATATATTGTCATGCATGAGGTACCGACTCCATCACCGCTCTTGAGATAATATATAGTTAAATATTGGAGCTATGTTAATCTCTTGTATCCTAACATATATCATCTCCTCAAATTCTATGGACTCTTAAAAAAGATACCACAAATGGGTGATCTAGCGAAGCGTTGTCTATGAACCACGATCTGCAAAAATAACGGCAAAACAAAAACAAGAAAAACACTAGTATCAGTCACAAAAACATTATAACTAGGCCTGTAAACGAACCAAATGAACACGAACAAGGTCTTGTACATGTGTTAGACTAAGTTTATGGGTTGCATTGTATTTTACTTAAATTAGAGGGTACCTAATTGTATTTATCTAACCTATATATATTAGATTCATATGTATCGTATCTTTGAGATGATCAATAATAAACACACGGTTTGATTTGGTATCAGAGCCAAGTTAATCTTTACCTTATTGGTGGCATCCTCACAACAGCCTCTTACGCAAGATAAACCCTAATCACCGATCTGTCAATAAACTTCATGGCGACCATTGCTGCTTTCACTACACAGGAGAAAACTTCTCATAATTCTCATAAATTCGCTTTTACCCTCACACCCACAAACTATGGGTATTGGAAGGCCATGCTAAAACCTTTTCTCGTCTCCAACAATCTGTTCGGTTATGTCGATGGTACAATACCATGCCCTGAGCCCAAAGTCGGCACAGGAGAGACAATTACAGACAATCCTAGTTACTCTTGTTGGATTTCTAATGATGCTCATGTCCGTATGATAATCATCTCTACCATCTCAGAGGCTTCCTTCCATCATGTTCAGGGTACTACCTCACGAGATCTATGGCTACAATTAGAACGTGTTTATGCCCCAACCAATTCTTCAAGAGAGTATACATTAAAAACCCAGTTGCTAAAACTCACCATGAAAGGCGATGAAACTCCTCTTGCCTATCTTGCACGTGCACAAGAATATGCTACTGCACTTGCTAATATTGGTGAACCTGTTAAAGACAAGGATCTGGTTCTTCTTGTTATTTCTGGGCTACGTGAAGAGTATAACGGACTCAAGTCTACCCTCTTAGCTCGTCACCCACCTGTTACCTTCATTGAGCTACATGCCCTTTTGAGTGATCATGATTATATGATAAATAAAAATCTTACTGCTGCCCCTGCATCACAGCCACACGTGTTTGCTGCTTCAACAGAAACATCACCCAACATTAACAATTTTCAAAGCCAACTTCAGTCTCTACAAAGCATGGCGTCCCAGCTTGGCTTCCAACTTAATCCGATTGCTCCACAAAGTGCAACTCCTCAAGCTTTCTATGCCTCACGGCCCCCAAACAACTACAGAGGAAATCGTCGAGGAAACTCGCGTGGGAATAATTCACGTTGGAATTTTCAGAATCGATCTCATGGTGCCAACTCAGGTCCCTCCAGGAAATTCTCTTGGGCCTCCACACAAAACACTGTATTTGGTCATTGCAACCGTTGTGGTATTGGCCATCTTCCATCCCAGTGTCCAAATAACCAAGATGCAAGTAACTCGTCAAAACCGAATTTGCAGGAAAATTTCGCAACCTTTGCTGATAATGTCTCTACTTCCGGCACTACTTGGTTCCCTGACACAGGTGCAAACTCCCACACCACACCAGATCTGTCCAACCTTGACACCTCCGAGTTCTATCGTGGTCCTGATTCTCTTCATGTTGGTGATGGTAACTCTCTTCCTATTCTTCATATTGGATCCTCAAAATGTTATTCATCTAATAAAACCTTTAATCTTTCCAATATTCTTCATGTTCCTGATGTCAAGAAAAATCTCTTATCTGTTCAACAATTTTGTCAAGACAACAATGTTTTCTTTGAATTTCACTCCTCTTTCTTTGTTGTGAAGGACGAACGTACTCGCACCACTCTTCTCACGGGACCAAGTAATAACGGTCTCTACTCGCTTCGTCTTCCAAGTTTCAAGTATTTAACAAAGTTGGCTCTCACAGCAACTAAAGCTTCCTCAAGAATCTGGCACCACCGCCTTGGTCATCCACATCAACGTGTTTTTGACACTATTGTTTCTAGTTGTTCGCTTCCTGTTTCTACAAAACATTGTTTAGATTTATGTTCTGCTTGTCAGTTAGGAAAATCTTCCAAACTTTCTTTACCTAGTTCATCTTTTCGAAGCAATAATATTTTAGATTTAATTTATTGTGATGTTTGGGGTCCCTCACCTACTTTATCATTTGATGGCTATCGGTTCTTTTTACTTTGTGTTGATCATCACTCTCGCTATATGTGGTTTTTCCCATTGACACATAAATCTGATGTTTTTCAAACTTTCACCAACTTTGTCAAGATGGTAGAACGACAATTCATTACCAAACTCAAAAGTGTTCAAACCAATTGGGGAGGGGAATTTCGCAATCTATCTTCCTTTTTCTCATCACTTGGGATCATTCATCGTCGCTCATGCCCTCATACTAGCGAGCAAAATGGTTTTGTTGAGCGACGTCATCGTCACGTGGTTGAAACTGGCCTTACTCTCCTTGCTCATGCCAATCTTCCCCAACGATTTTGGCAGTTTGCTTTTGAGACAGCCGTGTATCTTATCAATCGCTTACCATCTCGAACCTCATCCAATAGATCACCTTACCAACATGTCTTCAGTCGAAAACCTAACTACACCTTTCTTCGGGTTTTTGGATGTGAATGTTTTCCACACCTTCGCCCGTACAATAGATACAAAATGGATTTCCGCTCTGCTCCTTGTACATTTCTTGGTTATAGCCCACTACACCATGGTTACCGATGCCTTGACACCTCTACGGATCGAATCTACATTGCTCGCCATGTTCGATTTAATGAGAATGTTTTTCCGTTCAAACGCCCACCTCCTCCTAGTACCACTCCTGCCGCTACGTATGTTTCATCTCTCCCAAGTTTTATACCCGATCCTACTTCTACTACTACTATTGACGACTCACCTCCAACCACACCTCCTGCATCTCCTATAACTACTCCTTTGGCAGCATCGCCACCTATCACCACAGAAACTACCTCGACTGAGTCGTTTGATACCTCTCCTGATGCCACGCCACCTCCTCCTCCACGCACCCGTCCCCCACATTTACGCCCCAACCCGAAACGGACTACACCTTATAGCCCCTCGGCATATCATGCTACTGCTTCTATTACCGAACCTACCTCATTTTCGGTTGCGAGCAAATCTCAGGAATGGCGGAATGCCATGTCAGAGGAATACACTGCTCTTATCAAAAATGGTACTTGGACTCTTGTCCCTCCAGTTCCTCGTGCCAACATCATAGATTCCAAATGGGTTTATAAACTTAAGCGAGACCCCGAGGGCAATATTTCTCGCTACAAAGCACGACTTGTAGCAAAGGGTTTCAAACAACAAGCGGGTGTTGACTATCATGAAACTTTTAGTCCTGTGATCAAAGCCACCACAATTCGGGTTGTCCTCTCTCTTGCTGTAACTCATAAATGGCCAATCAGGCAATTGGATGTTCAGAATGCATTTTTGCATGGTGACTTAAAAGAAACCGTTTACATTCGGCAGCCACAAGGATTTGTTGATCCTTCTAAACCTGGTCATGTGTGCCTTCTTCACAAGTCTTTGTACGGTCTCAAGCAAGCTCCACGAGCTTGGTTTCAACGCTTGTCCACTGTGTTGCATCGCTTTGGTTTTTCGGGGTCTCGCACTGACCCATCTTTATTTATTCTGAAAACAGGTCGGACTCGAATTTACATTCTAGTCTACGTGGATGATATCATTATTACTGGTAATAATGATGCGATGATTGCTCACCTCATTCAACAGTTGGGTTCCACTTTTTCCATTAAAGACCTTGGTCAACTGCATTACTTCTTGGGCATTGAGGTTATTTCTCGTAATTCTAACCTCATATTGTCCCAACGGAAGTATATTTTGGATATTCTTCATCGTTCGGGTCTCAAGGATTGCAAACCGGTCCAATCTCCAATGACCACCACTCAGGTCTTATCTATTGGTGACAGTCCTCTCTTGCCAGATCCGACTATCTATAGACAACTCGTTGGAGCTCTTCAGTATGCTAGTATCTCTCGTCCTGACATTGCTTATGCCATCAACAAAGTGTGTCAATTCATGCATGCTCCTACCGAAAACCATTGGTCCGCTGTCAAACGTATCTTGCGGTACTTACAGGGCACGACTGATTTTGGACTTCTCATTAGGCATGATTCGGGTTCCTCTCTCCAAGCCTTTACGGATGTTCATTGGCAACACTCTACATTTGATTCTTTGCATGCCTTCTCGGATTCAGACTGGGCAGGATGCCCTGATGATCGACGTTCCACGGGAGGATTTGCTATATATTTGGGATCGAACTTGATCTCATGGACTGCCCGCAAACAGCGTACTGTCTCAAGATCTTCAACCGAGTCGGAGTACAAAGCCCTTGCAGATACGGTGGCTGAATTAGTCTGGTTGAAAGCTCTTCTCAATGAATTGGGAGTTTCCGTTCAACGTCCTACACTTTGGTGTGACAATCTTGGTGCTACCTATCTAGCTGCTAATCCGGTTTTTCATGCTCGCACCAAACATGTTGAAGTGGATTTTCACGAACGTGTGGCTTCTGGTCAATTATGTGTTCAGTTCATTTCTACTGCTGATCAGATCGCTGATGTTTTTACCAAACCGCTGTCTTCTCAAAGATTTCTCTTTTTACGCTCCAAGCTACAGGTCGTTCCCCGTCCTTAGCTTGTGGGGGAATGTTAGACTAAGCTTATGGGTTGCATTGTATTTTACTTAAATTAGAGGGTACCTAATTGTATTTATCTAACCTATATATATTAGGTTCATATGTATCGTATCTTTGAGATGATCAATAATAAACACACGGTTTGATTACATGTTCGTTCGTTTAAGTTAGCCGAACAACAAACGAACACGAACGGATAAACGAACGAGATTTTCTTGTTTATGTTCGTTCGTTTAACAAATTACTTTGTTCATGTTTGTTTATTTATGTTCGTGAACATGCTAAACGAACATAAACGAACAAACATAAACGAACAAAGACTAAAAATAAAAAATAAAAAAAAAAATAAACGAACATATAATATAGCAATATAATAAAAAATAATTGAATATAAATAAACTTAAACGAACGAACGTAAATGAACATCATAAATGAACGTTCACGAACATAAATGAACGAACGAGACCATTGTTCATGTTCGTTCATTTAACTAAACGAACGATAATTTTTGTTCATGTTCGTTCATTTATTAAATAAACGAACATAAACGAATTTCCCGCCGAACAGTTCACGAACGGTTTGCCGAACGTTCAGTTCGTTTACAGTCCTAATTATAACAAATCGGTACGGTTTTAAACCTACGCCCTGCGTAGACAACATTATCGTAGTTTCTCTTAGTTTTCGCTTCAGATCGAGTTAGCACATATTAATTAAACCTTATATTTTTCCAGTAGAAACTTTTTTTTTTTCCAAAGAGTGATTCGTTATTTTTTTTTCCGAATAACATAACCAAGGCGAAAAATATGAAAAAAAAAATCTAAAAAATAATCAAATAAAAAAAACTAAATATAAATTAAATGATACCCTCTTTATGACATGATGTGGAACCAAAGATGTATATTTGAATGCATGCGCTTCATCACCGATGTTGGCCATTGTTGTGTTCCGGCGTCACTTATACGATTTGTTGATTCGATTCTTTGCATGCAAGAAGTGGCTTGTTAATAACGAACATTCGGGACCCATCAAACTATTTTTTTTTTATTAATTAAACCATTAAATAGAAAGCATAACAAGAATGACCAAATTGGTCAAAAAGAGCAAAAATTTGATACGCTTTATGATGGATTGAATTGGATAATTGTCCAAATTGGCAGATTAAGTAGGTGAAGAAATCCCTAGTAGTTTGCAAATGTCAAACCCATACAAAAATAAGATCAAGAAAAAAATTATAATTTGTAACAAAATCACAGCGCGATGTGTAAATCGCGTCCGTATCTACCTCTACCTCTCTAATAAAAGACTTCTAAATTGCCACATGTCCTCTTCTAAACCAAAGTTTTGCCACATGGCACCTTATTGTTTACTCTTCAAAAAAATTTCCCGCTCAACGATTTTACTCTTTCCTCTTTTTTTATTTGATTCAAACTTAAAATATTACTCTTCAAATCGTTTCCTATTTTTTTGATTCAGTTCCCATAAATCTGCAATTATTTGTTAGTTTCCAAACCCAAATAAAGAATATGAATCTTCTTTCTTCGATCTTTCTCTCTCTTTCTCCCAACAAATCTAACAATTTCTTTTGCCACCAAGTCGCCATTCCTCACGAAACCACCACTACGATCATCCATCTCCACAGCCGCCATTGCACCCCACTAACCTACAAACTCACCCTCATCGATAGATCTAGAAATTAGCAAGAACAGAAAAAGGTGTATGTCTTTAAATCATCTCTGTTATTATGAGTGTATGTGTGTTTAACTGTGTGCGCATGTGTTTTAACTATGTGTGTATGTCAATTTCATGGGTATGAATTTAGATCTTGAAACCACCATAATCAATTTTTGATTTATAATTTGATTGGATTCAATTTTGATTTTCTAGGTTCGGATTCTTCTCCATACATTGTGTTCTTAAACTTAGGGCAAGGAATTTGGTGGTTATTTTTCTTCTCGATGCATCTAATTCAACTTTATGCATTCAATTGAGGTTGTTAATACACTCAAGTTTCTTTCCATGTTTGTTATATACTTCTAATTAAAAGATGTTACCCTATATTGATTATTTAGTTTAGTTGTTACTTTATGTTTTAGGTTGTATCATGTATGAAACTTCAAGATGAAACTCCAAAGAAAAAAATAAATAAATAAGAAGGCAGAAAAAACCCAAGAGATTGAATCTTACAGGGTTAAATGAAAAAAAAAAAAAAACAGCAAGGATTGATATTACTATTAACATCATTATCTCTTTGTACCTAAATCTAACTATAACATACATACGGTCTGTTAATGATTGTGTTAATGACATTTAATAGGTTTGATATTGCATTTTGGTTATTATATCATTTCATGTAATCTTGCTTATTAAGATGTAAATGTTGATACCTCACAAGCACAAGTGTTTTTTTCATTATTTAACTTTTCAGGTAAAAAGTCCTGCACATTTACTATTTGACATATCCAATGTCGATTCATTACATTTCAGTGAAGTTGATGCAAGTTTATGGTACATTGATGCAATCACTCGGAGACACAAGCTTTACTTTAATAAAGATTATCATTACACCAAGTTGTATAAAGGTATTTCATTCAGTATATGAATATGTTCTTTTTAAATGTCTTCACTGTTAAAAAAAAGGTTAGAGGACTACTAATTGATTTATGCTTCCTAAGATTTATATATGTTTTTTTTTAGATTTAGATTTTTGTTTTGTATTTTGTTATTCCTATGCATACACTTAAGGTTTGTTTTAGATTTTTGAGAGTTCAGATAAATTTGAAAGGGTTCTGGAATGGGTTTGGTGAAAAAGGGCATTTTGGTAAAAAAAATAAGGAAAGAAAGAAATGTATATTGGGGTTTCAACATTTGATGATTCAAGTCTTATTGTTTGATGCATGATGTATTTAAAGTTATTATGCTTGCATTGTTTGATGTAGGACGAGGTTAATCAAACAAAGATTTAGAAATATTTATTCAAATTGACGAGTCTACCCTTAAGGCTAATGGAGTTATTTACACAAATGAAGATGGTGAGATTTTCAAAAATAGAATGTTATACTAAGATAAAAGAACGTACAACTATTTTAATAGGAATAAATGAAAGTATGCTCCTATAATCATAGGAAGATGTTATTTCTTGCCTTTTGTCTTATCAAAATTGAATTGCTTCTCGGATCCGGACAAACTGATAATATTATAGCATTTAACAAAGTCGGTAAATAACATCTTTCTATCTGTCAACCACACGTTAAATGCGGAAGTAACAACATACTTGCATTTATTTTTCAATCATAGTGTCCTACTTTCTTTATGAAATAGTGGAACTGCTGAAAATGCAAATTTCTATACAAGCATTTATTACAAGTTATAAGTTAGCATTGTAATTTAATATTCAAATTTTGAATTATAA
The DNA here is from genome assembly GCF_052625555.1 of Lactuca saligna. Lineage (NCBI taxonomy): Eukaryota > Viridiplantae > Streptophyta > Magnoliopsida > Asterales > Asteraceae > Lactuca > Lactuca saligna. The sequence goes on from NC_136425.1 coordinate 141,572,051, forward strand.
CATCCTATTTTCATATGTTTTCTGTTAAAAACGTTTGTAGTTTTAGTAAATATCTTTTTAAAGAATTGTACTTTGGAAAACAAATATTGTCAAACATTTTATTTTTTAGTTTAGTTCTTACAGGGGTGCAAATGTCAAAAATATAATATTTTTATTTTTTTACACATAATGTCAACTTACTTTCAGTTTTTCATCCATAATAGTAATATACTTACATGTCTTTGTTGATGATTTTGAGTTTTATATTTTTGTATCTGTATGTGTTGCTTCAATTATTTTGCTTTTTTTTTTTTTATAAATTCATTTTATTATCATGCATGTTTGTCGTGTTATTTTCATATTATCATAATTTATATATCATGGTATACCATTATGAATTTCTTATTAGTCATGAATTAAATAAAATTATTGACATTCTTTAATCATTTTCAATATTATTTTTAGACAAACATGTTACATTTTATAATATTTTCATTCGCTGTTATACACAATTCATCACTTTCACATTTATTATGACTTATTATATTTTTAAGCATGTGGAAAATCTAAGTGTTAGAAAAATTCCGATGGCATTTTAATAAATCCTATAAAATATGGATTACATTATTATACATACCAACTAGCAAAATCAAACTTATGCTACATTTTTTTGTTCAAATTTTATTTTATTTTTTTTCCATATAATATTTATAATAATAGCAACTGTGGTTTCCACGGGTTATAACCTAGTAAACTAATAAAAAGGTTAAAATCGCATCACAATCAACATAATCGCAACACAAATTTTTTCCTAAAAAAATCGTGCAATTCTTCGACCAAATTCCTTATGTTATAGCCCCACACTTAGTCTCTTTTGTTCCTGAATAGTAGAACACCTTTCCGACAAAGGAAATTGTTATCGAAGAAAAATTAAAAATAAAACAAAAGTAACTTTCTTTTCAGAAAGGTTCGATTAATCGATAATTAGAACAACAATATTAGTTGAAATCTATACCCCGACGACAATGATTGTCTATAAAATATATTTGAAATTCATTCCTTTGAACAACGCATTTCAAGCAATCCCCAGCAACAACTCCAACTACCTGATTTCATAAAATATAAAGACTTGAAAATACAAATCTATCTTTACATTTATAATTCATAACAAGTCAAAGAGACTATCTACACTAGACAATGTAGACAATGTACTTGATCATTGACAACATAGCTTAGGTAAGAACGATGTCGAACACATGGTGAACAAAAATGCATTAATGTATAAATATTTTCTTAATAACCAATCCGAAAAGAAAGCATATAATGGCGAATTAAGGTCACATAAATAAACTAGCAAACAAATAACAAATAAATAAATAAAAAACATAACTAAGCATCCTAGTTCAATTAATTAGCATCCTTTAAAAGATATTTGTAAATTATCCACTAATTCCTAAATTAATTAATTCCATGCTAATTTCATTAATCATATGATTCTAAGTTGTCTATCAGTCACAATAACTCCCATATACTTAGTGTATTTGTTTATATTATGTAATAAATCAATTGGTATGATCGGTCCCAAAGTTAGTCCCAAAGTTAGTGATAACTTATCAAGTTTTCCAAATTATTGGATCTATCATAAATATTAATTTCAATTCTGTTATGTTTAACCAAGGTTATCCCCCACTAGTCACAAATGTATATGCTCTTATTCAGTTTTCCAGCTTAGACAAGTTAATAACCAATATGATTCAAGATACATAATTTGAACCTAATCATTAATCATGCACTCATTTACATAAACATAAACAAATCATTATCAATACTCATGGATCATTAGTTAAGCATTAATGTAATAAATTGAATAACCCTCAATAGCAAATATCAATCAATGAAAAAAATTAGATTTTCTTAAATAATAAATAATCATGAAGAGTTTAATCCCAAATTTCAACAATAAATATGTAAGACATTAAATAATTGACTAATTATAGACTAAAAAGTAAAAAGTTCTACAAACTATTGATTTCTTCTCTTGATCTTTAGATTTCTGCATCTATATCTGTCTCTCTGATATAGCCTTCTAGACTCTCAAAACGCCCCTTCGATGTTTTGTACACCTTTAGGGTTTCTGAAAATACAATACTTAATAAATACATATGTTAGGTGAATTTGGGATTCTATATATAGCTTTTGGTGATAGACGTATTTCATGGCGAGATTTAAATCTAGGAAATATCTCTAGAGTCTTCAACTTTATTGCACCAATGTTAAACGCAATTTTGCACCAAATACAAGACAAATTAGCGAAAAGTTTGTCACACATGAGTTGTAGGAAATTTTGCCTAGTTTCTAGAGGATATTTAACTCTATCCATTAGATTTACGAATCAAAATATATGGTCTAAACACTACAAAGGGGTCCATCACAAATTTATAATTTATCAAGTCTTTTCCTGTTTTTCTCCAACTCATCAATTTAGCTCCATTTAATCCTTTTTCATTCTTTTTTAACATGAACTTTTTATCTACAAAATATAAATATAAGTGCATTAAGTACATTTTATCCTATTTTAAATATAAAAATACCCATAAATTGTCTATAAAACCTATATAATTTAGCATATATCAATCGCACATAACACTTGGGCATGTCATGCCCTGTGTGTACTTTGCGTCGTACCCATCAAATTCACGCATCGCTTAAGGTTTTTACTAAAAGCTTTTATCCTTAATTTTTTTATTTTCACTTTGAAATTCTAGAATTTGGTTATACATTATTTTGCATGTATTAGGATGCAGCTTGGAACATAATTTGAGCGTAACTGAAGATGAAACACATGAGGAAGCTAACAGTAGGAAAGAAACATCTGAAATTGATGAAATGTGTTTTGAATTGCATGTACTTGTATTTATATGAATGTGTTTTTGTACGCGTAATCATGTAATTTCCAGAAGATATTCTTGACCAAAATTTCCATGCGGAAACAACTGCGAAGAATTTACATGATAATATTTTATTCCATAACATTTTGGTGACCCTTAAACCACTTTTAGAGAACCACGATCACATAGCATTTACACGATAACGTTTTTGAGTTATGCGATCAATATCATGTTTTTCTACTAACTTCCTGAAACAACAACTACTTCACTAAATCGACTCAGAACGCTTGTTTTTTTTTCTCATTCAACGATCATGTAAGACTTCATGTCCTGATCTAACGACACACACATTTTTCAAAAGGGTTTTAGATGAATTTCTGGCATTTTCTGATGTTGCTAAAATGTTTCCTAACGATTTAGGAAGATCCGAAGACTATGCATCGATAAATTAGCTTAGTTTATTTATTTTTAAGAATTAGATTTCATATTTAATATTTTATTCATTCTTATCCATTTCTAACTAAAACCCCTAGATTTATGTTTCACAAAGATTTGACTTATTTTGCATTTACTCGTTAGCATGGGTTTTAACCATGTGATTATATCAAGGTTTATCATTTTTATTCTTAATAAAAGTTTGATTTAAATTCGTTTTGTTGGATAAATTGATTTAGGGTTTAATCATTCCAATTAAACAGTTGTTGAAATCTATAATTGTTTTAATTAACTGTTAATAAATAACAAGTACAAGATTGGTTCTGTGATGGTATTTCTGGCATATACTACTTTTAACTTGTTTTACACTTCTTATCTTATGAGAAGTATTGAACTATACTATATATATTTTACACACATCTTAATGTTGTTTTTTCTTATTTAATTAAGAGTTATTTGCTTAAGTTAGCAAAAACTTAGGTTTAACTCAAAGAGTTTCTTTAAGTTAAATAATTTGGTAGAAGAATATTGTTGGAGATTGTTATTGATTTTTAGTACATGTTAGGACGGAACACATTTTAAATAATCAAGCTGTCAATTATATGTAGGATTACGAGAGTAATCACAGAATTAAACTCGGTTTTATATTTTAAGTTTTCTTAAGTTTATTTTATACGGCTTAACTTTCTATGTATTTATTATTTTAAGTTTTATAATCCAAACCTATTCATTTTCTATTTGGACTAGTGATTGTATTATATAAAAGATATTAACGTTTAGGATATGTGCATGTTGAATTGGCCATGCTTTTCATGTCCTACCCTTTAATGCAACCAAGTAGAGAACTTTAATATTTGTAAGTTTAATGCACCTAATAAATTGGTTGTTGTTGGGATCCAATATTACTAATCGTCTTTTACAAGTATTTTTACGATGATGTACCGTGCTTGATTTTGATCTAGAAATTGAGAAAACCACAATGAAGATAAAGAAAAGAGAAGCTTCATAAGCAAGGGATGAATTGTAGTTGTAGTTTGACACACGTAATAGTAATGGTAGCTGTAGTTTGCATGCAATGATTGTTTTATTTTTGTAAATTTTGTTTGCAAGTGGTAATGAAATGTGGTTTCCATTAAACATTGTGATTTTGTTTAAAAGTTAATACATTTGTAAATACTTATGATCAAGAAAAATTACAAAAAAGAAACACTTCTAAGAAAAAAAAAACAATCATAAGACAAGAAAAAACTTAAAAAGATGCATGCAATGGTTGTTTATTCTTTTGGTAAATTTTGTTTGCATTAAATGGTAATTTTCTTTTGTTGTAGATGTGGTTTGCATTAAACATCATGATTTTGTTTTGTTTTAAAGTTAATATATTTGAAAATACTTATAAGCAAGAAAAACTAATATATATATATATATATATATATATATATATATATATATATATATATATATATATATATATATATATATATATATATATATATATATACTACAAAAAAAATACCAATTAGTGACGAAAGCGAACTGGTCACTAACAATAGAAGAAGTTGTCACTAAATGATTTAGTGACCAGATTTTTGGTCGTCACTTTTCGTCACTATAGGTCCGTCACAAAAACTGATTAGTGACCAAAATATAAAATGGTCACTAATTAGTGACTAAAATATACTGGTCACTAAATCTGTTACGACCCGTTTCATCACTAAATGTTGTCACTGATCAATGAAAGTCGTCACTATGTTATCTAATTAGTGACCATAAAAACTCGTCACTATCTTATCCGATTAGTGACCGTAGAAAGTAGTCACTGGTTTATCCTATTTGTGACCAAAAAAAGTCGTCACTATTTTATCTAATTAGTTACCAAAAAACTCATCACTGATTTTTGTCGTTATTTCTTGCATTTAACCCACATGGAACTTAATTAATGGTAGATATACTATGAACAATTTAATTGTGAGGGGAAATTATTTTCCAATTGGCACTGTCTCGATTATCATGTAGACTTACATCATGTCCTCAACAAAACCTTAACAAAACTTTCTAGCAGACTTACATCATATCCTCAACAAAACCTTAATACAACTTTCTAGCAGAGTACACAAAGAAAACCAAAAAAAAAGATTCAACTCTTCCAGTTATTCAAACAACATGATTTGCTTTAAGACAACTCTTTTTTATGCAATAACTATCTCATCTGTTTGCAGCCTCTATAAGCAATCCTCCCAAGTCAATATTGACCATGCTTGCAATATATATAAAATAATTAACATGTATTTGATATCCCACCACAAACTAACAACATCATCATAGAGAATTGAAGTCAAAATAATAAATGGAGAATCATGTGCCCATTGCACCCTCTCAGATACCCAAATAAGGTTATATGATAAAAACAATATTTTTTTAGTTTTAAAATATAAAAAATTATAGTTTAGCCAAAAGAATGAATTTTGTTTTACAAAGATTTAAATCACTAAAAATTACACAGTTGAAATTGGGTTATGTTATATTGCAATTTTTCATTCCATTTCATGATAGAATGAAAAGAAATCACCCCTCTAATAAATATTGAAAAATAACAAAAAGGAAGGAATCATACAAAACACCAAGTAAATTTAGAATCTTACGTGATTAAGTGGATTATCCATTCCTCGGTGTCTTTTCTGATTCATCAAGTAGCTACTCTGGATATCAAACAAGTACATAAAAGACATTATTATTCTAAACTGTTATTGAACAGATACGGTTTTCTAATATGAAAAAACTGAATTTAGAAAGTAATTGACTATTTTTTTAAAGTACAACACCTTAATAAGAAAGAAAATAGAAAGTTAAGTAATGGTCAATTTCTGAACAAGGGGTAATGGTCAATTTCTAAACAGGGGCAAAATGGTCTATGTGGTGTTTATTGGTTCAGGTTATAAAAAAATTGTATGTGCAATGTTTTTTCACCAAAAAATATCTTTTATAAACTTTTTTTCTGTCAAACTCAAAGCATTTGTAAACTGTAAGGATACAGGTTAACTGTAACATCTCATTTTCACCAAAAAAAAAGAAAAAAAATCTTTTATATCATTCCTTCTCTACTATCCTTTTTTCTAATGAAACTAATCCCTATCAAACTGAATCCAAAATCAAGATTAACACAATTAGAGGACTAGAGTTATAGTTACACCAGGTCTTAGATCCATTAAATTCCAAAAAAGGACCAAAATACCCTTTAGAATTTTTATCGTACCAAATCTTTAAAACATCAAACCAACTCTTTCTAATCCCCTACTAACCATAGTCACCATGTTCTTATACATTATTGAATATACGTGTCGCATTTAACAGAAACCCAAAAAAGACAATAATGCCCTTTGTTTTTATTTTCGCACCAAGTCATTCATCTGTATTGTACTTTGTTCAAGTAAACCTAATCCCCAAAAAATTACATCCTAAAAGCACATTATATCATATAGGCTATAGCTATATTGATTTGGATGATCTCGCATATACAAATTTCCGATAAGTAAAATACCCTAGAAATAATTCATAGTACAAGTAACTTTTTGATTTGATAAGATTGACTTACTTACTTCATCACGAAGGGAAGATGCCTCATGTTGACCTCCCATATCTTTATATACACATCCAATATCCTTTGCAAACCTAAAAATGAAGACTCATAAAGTCACATATTTAATATCTTGTTATTGTTATAATATTACAACATTATAACTATGCATTTGTTACCGGTAGGTGGGACAGTAGGCAGAATAACTTGTCCTGTTCAACAATGTACTTTTTAAAAGGTTGAAAGTACAACGCTGTTATAAAAAAAGAAATGGAAGCTAGATGCTATAATACACAAATAAACAAATGTGTGTTGCTATTTATTGCATCTTCCCTTTTTTATATTATAAGTACATAGAATGTATAGTTTTTGCTCTACTTTAATGATGTCCCCATAAGTACATTTGTAGTAAATTTCATAATTATTACCTTCTTAAACTTCAAAAATCTCTTGGCATGTCCTTTGCTTTCTTGTTGAGTTTCCAGCCAACAACATTCTACTTGGTCAAATTTCCCACTCTTGGCATGTCCTTTGCTTTCTTGTGAGTTTTCTGGAAAAGAATTTTTTTGGTTTTTCCTGTAAATTTTCTCCAATTAATGAGAATAAACAAAGTCATAAAATTCAATCAAACATAAAATACTTTTACCTTCCAAGAGTTTACCTTATCTATTTTACTTCAGCGTCTCCTAAGCAAAAAATAGAAATTCAAACATGCGAAATCAAAGGAAAAATAGATTCAAATAAAAAATGATATAAATGGAAGATGCTTACAGGTTAAACTCTTGGTCTTCATTTCAATCTGAAACAAAACCATAGCTTCCAAAAGAAACATAATCGAGCGCAACGATGAACTATATAGGTACGAAAAATGCTTATGGGTTCAAACCATGGTCTTCATTTGATACCCTTCAAAAAGCTCCTGGTGCGATTCATCCATTAATCTTTGGAGGGCTTCTAATTCCCAGTTTTGGTATAAATGAAAATCATCTTGGGTCCTTTGTCCTATGAACTATATTCATTCAAGACTTTTTCATATGCTATGGTAAAAGAAAAAATCCTGAAAATAACATAAATGTATAATGAAAGTGGTATATAAAACTCAGGCGGGGTTGTTAAATTAAGGAATAAGTTAATCTAAAGTTGAAAAAAAGGCATCACTCTAGATAATTTCAAGTTATATTGGTCTAAACTGAGAGGAAACAGGAGTTTTCGGAATAATAAGATGTTAATAGCATAATCTGTAAAAGCATCACTTCACATAAATAATATAACAAACAAAGTTAGGACAACAGCAACCACCAAAAGAGATTTCCAGAAACAGTTTAGTTTACAATGTTTAGAAATAAATACATAGGTAATGTATTCAATTAAAATGATATTTTGCAAGAGAATATGATTTTCATTTATACCAAAATTGGGAATTTTTGTTACCCAAATCATAACAGTTTGAGCTTTTCTATGTGATATAAACAAATCACGTTCTTAATTGGATACAGAGTTGCAAATGCATATAGTCTGCTCATCTGTTGCTAAACAAAAGTGATTGTCCATCAAGAGCATGTCTAACTGATTTTGTTTGCAAAATCCTAAAGAAAATGAGTAAATCTTTATTTGCTTTGCTGATCTAGGATACTGTAGGTGAAGTCAAAATTAGTGGCATTCTTAAGATCAAAATGAACTTGGAAGCATTTACACTAGATTTCCATATCTGATTGAAGAATAAATTACAAAAGAAGCTAACATAGAACAAATAAACTCACTGTCAAAAGACAAATCATAGAGATTCACAGCCAATTAGAAAGAAAAAAAAAATCATAATTAAACCTAACAAAATCGGAATCACAGAAATACACAAAATTAGGAGATATATATATATATATATATATATATATATATATATATATATATATATATATATGTATAGAGAGTGTGAGAGAGAGAGAGAGGGATACCAGAAACGCAATGACCAAAAACGGTAGATGAGATAAATGGAGGAGAGACGAATGGAGATATGACTATGGTCTACGTATCAGTGTCTGCATATTCGATTAGGTCCAAATGACGATGTGATGTGATGCAATTAGGTCGAAACAGATATGCGATGCGATTAGGTTACTTCCAAACGGCAATGCGATGCGATTAGGTCCAAACTCCCATACCGACGTAAGGAGGTGCATCGGCTTAGAGATTTTGAGCAACGCTGTTACGCCGACGGGCCGACAAGAGGAAGTGCCAAACTGTAGGGTGGTGGTAGTGCGTAGATTTCGATCTAGGGCAAATGCGTATGAAACTCTTATTTTGTTTAGATTTTTCATTATATATTAATATACTTTTCATTAAAACTAATTTAATAAATATTTTTTTAAACCTAATAATAACATAAATATATTATTTAACATTTTAACAAAAATCAATTTAACAAATATTTTTATAAACCTGATATAGTAAATGTATAATAATATCATGCGCTAAAAAAAAGTTATAGCTGGTAACATTTGTTTCTATTTATTTGTAAATTACCGATATATTTTTTATATTTTTTTAAAAAATGTTTAGTGAAAAATCTATTTATGTAATAAATTTACATTGTTTTCAAATAAACAAAGTATAATTTTTCAAAGGTAAAAAGATCATAATCTTTCCGTCAACTAGTGACCACCATTTGTAGTTACTATCTTTTCGGTGAGTACTAGCATCGTTGCCATATATGAGTTTGAACAACACATGGTACTTAATTAATGACCATTGTTTTTTTGGTAACCAAGGCTACAATTCAATGACGACTATTTTTTGGTCACTAATTGTCATTTCAATGACGATTTTTTTTAGTCACTAATATTTATTGTGAAATTAAATAATAATAATTTTTTTTCTATGGTTTAGTGACAACTCAGTGACAACTATCAAAGATTTGGTCACTAAATTTGTACCACTACCAAAATTCAGTGACCACTTAATATATAGTCACTAAAAGATGTTTTTAGTGACTATATTTTGGGTCGTCACTAAAAATTGGTCACTAAAAGTTACTTTAATTGTAGTGATATATATATATATATATATATATATATATATATATATATATATATATATATATATATATATTCTTAATTTTTTCTTGTTTTATAAGTGTTTTTTTTTTTGCTTTTATATATATATATATATAAAAGCAAAAAACACTTGTTTAGAAAAAAATACTTAACAAGTTGGAAAAGGACAAGAAAAGTAATTTTAGAAAACCATAGGGTCAGGTGGACAATATTTGGATATTTGTTTATTAGTTAAACTAGGTTAAAACCCGTGGAATCCACGGGTGCTGTTTTTGAATTGAATTTAAAAATTAATTATTTAATAAAATATTATATCAATAATTCTGATAACTTATAAATTGTAATATTGAATATTTAAATAATTTTTTTTATTGGTAATTATTTAATTACTAACTAAATGGGAAGTATTTAATTAGGAATGAAGATTTTTGAAAACTATTTTTTTTTATTCATCATTCTAATTGGACATATGCAGATGATACAATACCAATGTGTGTAATGAAATTAACATAAAATACAACAATACGTAATTATAAAAAAATACAGTAATATGATGGATTAAGTGTGATTTCCTAAAATTGAATAAAACGACGTTACAAAAAAGTTGGCTACAAATTTCGAAAAACTTCCTTATAAACAACATTGGAAGTTTTATTTCTGAGTTTGCCATCTTTATCTAAAATTAATAATTTTAATCCCTCTCTACTCTGAACTCTAGATAAGGCAACATACAATTGTCCATGTGAAAAAACTGGATCTTTCAGAAACAGACCAACCTTTGACAACGATTGTCCTTGACTTTTGTTAATAGTCATTGCAAAACATACAGCCAAAGGAAACTGTCTTCTTGTGAATTTGAAGGGAATCTTTTTTTCTGATGGAGTTAAAGATATTCTTGGAATAAAAGTCCGATTTCCAATATTAGTTCCAGTTATTATACGTGCCTCAATAACACGTTTGCCCAATGATAACACCTGTAGTCTTGTGTCATTACATAAGCCGTTTTTCTGATCAATATTTCTCAGTAAATAATTACCATTCGTAATGTTAGATAACGGATTTATAACATTTGTAATGTTAGAAAATGGAGTTCTAACATCTGTAAAGGAAGGACAGTATTGTATGGTTGTGTTATGCTTTGCAGGTGTTGTAAATGAATTGATATTTTGAGTTTGACGAACAATGTTGGTTGATTGATCTGCAAATAGAAATAACTTATAAAACTTGTAAATATATGTATTCAACTATATAACAGTAAAAGATGGAATATAAAATACTAATACGGTTATAGTTAATGGTTTTTTTGAAGAGATGCTGTAATGATATACTTGAAACGTTTGATATTGTTTTTATTTTCTTCGATCTTTTATTTTCCAAATATATTTTTCTTTGTCTTCTTTTCTCTTTGGCCTGCATGTGGTACATGTTACTGTTGTTTTCTGCATAAGAAGACATAGGTTAGGAAATGAAATGTGAAATTATGTACATAATATGTTTATATAATACAATTGAAGTTAGTTAGAATTAAATAAATAATGATAATAAATTAAATGTATTTAAAAAGTTACCTTTATTAATTTGTTTATTAAAATGTTTAACAAAATTTGCAAATATTAATTTACTCTTTTATAATATATTTTAAAAAAATTAGTAAATTGAAGATTTTAAAAATATGAAACAGTATAAAATAGAAAATATATTTGTTTATATTGTGTAAAAGAGACTTTAAATAAAGATATTAAAGTTAACATGAGTCGGATTGTAGATATGTGTCCGAAAATAAGATTTGAAGCGGAAGATTGTGTTGTAGTTGCAGAAATAACTCCATCAAAAGAAGTCTGAATGTTTGTATACAACGACTCCAATCTTCCATAGACGGTCGTCGAAGATCAGCAGTCAATGACTGTCCTCGATTCCCCCTAAATCGATCGCAATCTACAACACATGAAAGGCAACCTAAAAAATCATGGAGATCTACGATACCGTGTAATCGTCCGAATTGGTCTCCGTCAGGATTGAAAAATACGATTCGAAGGTAGACTCTCCTTCTTGCTGTTCCACAATCAATTATTTCCCTGATGAGCATCATGACTCATCATCCTCATTTCCAACCTAGAGTTTATTCGATTTAAATCTACTGTTTCCCCAATTTCAACCAATCGTGGGTTCGGATGATATCAGGGGTTAAAACCCTAGATCTCCATGGAATCAATGAAGGTAAAATTGTGTGATACACGATAATCGTGCTGATTATAAATTGCTTATTGATCTTATGTATCTATTCAAGATTATTTTTTTACAATTAGAAAAACATCTATTCCAGCATATTGATTATTGTTGTAAATTTCAACCATAAATTCATAGAGAAAACAAAGTGATCTAAACTGATAATACTAACCTGACATATGGATATGGAAATCTTGCAGGTAGAACTGGAATGAGGATTACAACTTTAATGAAGCAGTTTGATGTAAGCTTAATGAAAAAAAATCGCAGAAACAATTGAACATTAAGAAGACGAATGAGGTGTTTCAAAATTTTGGATTTCACGTTTTGAGGTAAAGTTATATGCTTGAATATTGAAAAAAGATTACGATTATATGATTTTATTGTTGTTGGATCTTTATTAGATATAATTTTCTTCCTGATTTTTTGGAATTTAAAAGATTACAACTAAAAATTAGTTTAATATTCAAATTTCATCTAAAAAGGGAGTATAGAATATTAGGAAATAGTTGGTTGAATATAGGTTATTTACAGAAGATAAGTAAATATGCTGCAACCATTACAAAAATGTATGAATTAATTTTAGAGAATCAAAGATATAAATTTTGTTTACAATTGGTTATTGATTATTTATTAAAAATAACATATTTATCGTGACAAAAATAATAGTTATTCTAAATAATAGACATAAATGTTCCATGTTTAAAATAATCAACATAAATATCCTAAATAATAAACAATAAGAACACAACACATAGAAGTTGCTTTCTATTAAATGTAATTTTTTAAATCTTGTATCTAGATTACATAAATGGTAACTACATTTTAAAACTTAACTTACATCTTCCACTTTTAAATATAGCAAAACATGAAGAGGTTAAAAAAGAACAGGGTGTCATTTTATGGGTTCCTGTTTATAAAGAAGACATCGATTACAACAGCTTTGTATAAATATAATATAAAAATTAGTTAGACCATTTTTCCAATAATCAAATTGTGCATTATCTTATTTTCAAATTTCTTAATTAACAAAAAATTTAGATTATGTACCGGATAAACATCAGCATTCCTACATCTAAAAACTCACGTCAATCCTAAATAGGCTTACATCACCTACAACGATTGGACATACCAATCGATTGCAGCCGATTACACACACCAAGAACCCTTCGCCCTTTCGCATCGCATTTAATACCCCTCTACACCTGTTTACAGCTTCGACCTTCTTATAAATCACAAACACATAACATCTACAACCCACATCCAATCAAACTACCCATCGGAAAACCAAAAGCCAAAACCACTCCCACAAAATGAAACCGGCTGAAATGGAAAGCATCATTCATATGCTGATTGGCCAGGGGTAGGAAGAGCTGGACGCTTTGACAAAACTCGAAAACGATTACTACTTCAACCAAGAGATGAAGAACGAAGTGCTGGAGAACATGAGTTGTCGACCAAAGTACACCAACTACCTAGATATGAAGGAAGTCATCAACAAAAGTACGTACGTGGCATCAAAAAGAATCATGGCGATTTACAGTCTAAAGAAGGAAACTGAAACGACCATCCAGGAGCTCAGGAAACTACTCAAAACACTTCCAGAAGATGATCAGCCATATATGGAGTGATACAAAACAAAAAAATCTCCAACTCTTTTGTCATCTTATTATCCATGGTCTCTTTAAATCGTTTTCTCTTTTGATACTATGCTTATAAACAGATGCATGGTTAAGCCTTGTATTCACCTTTAAAAAATATAATCTATCGTTTAGGTCTATTTTGTCATTCCATATATAAAATGTAATGCAAACACAGAATAAACCACATGTCAAGCACGTTTATGAAGTTTTATTCTCCTGGAAATTGTCTATTCTGTGTCAGGTACTAAACCGTACCTTTTGCTTTTCAACATAAAGTGATAATTTTGTCACATTAGCAACTCTCTTCAACATAAATATAGATAAGAAAAACCAATTATGTATGTATTCACATTTGCATCTGTTTTATCTCCTCAACATAGAGAAAACAACAAACCAAAAAGTTTTCATCCGACCTCCGCATCGCGGGGGCTCCCCCTCTAGTTTATGATATTTAGAGGTTACATAGAAACCAATGAAAGTACATTGTCATTAAAGGAATGTTCCATTAATATTAAACCAAAAAATATTTTAAAGTACAATGGTATAACCATAAGATTTAAATGGTAACAAATGAAAAAAAGTAGGATTCATCAATATGATGAAAAAAATTATTAAGTAAACAGCCATTAAAGGGAATGTTCCATTCTAAAAAATTACATAATAATGATTTTTACTGGTTAAAGGGAAACCAATGAAAGTAAAATGTTGTAGTATTGACTATTGAGTAGTTATTTTTTACTTTAAGAAGAATACCAACAAAGTTTTCATTTTTTTTTAATACAAATTAGATAAAGTACAAATTAAGCACCCTCAATCACAATATAATTTCACCTGTAAAAGTATCAAAGTATCAAGCTCGAGATAGCTTTAACATTTGAACAATAATAACCACATATGCAATATCGGCCAAAAATTTAAAATATTAAGAAAAAATTTAAAAAAATTTTACAAGCAAATATAATTAAAAGTTTATAAAATAAAATGAAAAACCTTTTGAACAGATTCGTGAAGAAAAATGCGAAGTCAAGAAGGACTGTGAAATGTGATTTGTTCAATATTGGAGTCAAATGCAGTTCACGTGTAAAAGCAAAAATGTTCGCATTTGGTAATACAAATCAAAATTGGGTTTCGCATATGAGGTTGTATGGATTGGGGTTAAAGATGCGAAGGTGATTATGGTTAATATTCATTTCGTATTTGGTGAGACAAACAACTCAAATGCGAATGAACTAAAAAAAAATGATTGGAACATGCGAAGAAAGAGGGTGAATGAAGAATGTGAATTTTACAGTAGAATGCGAATTGGGGAAGAAAGCTAAGAATTTCAAATTTTTATTATACAAATTGATTGATTTATTTATCTGTCTTAATTGTTAACTGCGATATATCAAATACTTATCAAGTTAGGGGCAATATGGTCTTTACATATATAGCAATATTTTTATTATACAAATTGATTGATTGATTGATTTGTCTTAATTGTTAATTGCGATATATCAAGCAGATGAAGTAAGATCGATTGTTTTGAAATGCGATGTCAAATCTGTTGAAGGGTGTAATGATTATTGTTTTCGAATGGTATGTGTTCGATTGGTTATTGGGTTTGTATACAGGGATCGATTTTAAACGGAGGTTAAAGATTGTGGGAATGAATAACTGTTAAATTCGATGTTTTTTGGAACGAAGCCTTGGTTATTAAATGAATCATACGAAGGATCTGTTATTTGATTTTGGAATTGGGGCGAATAATCGAACGATTTGGAGTTGCGAATTTGATTTTGAAAAACCAATAAGTTGGGTTCGCATATGAAAACAGATAAGTTTTGATTTTGGATTCGCAATTGGGTTAATTGGGTTATTGATTGAGGGACGATTCGTGAAGAAAAATGCGAAGTCAAGAAGGACTGTGAAATGTGATTTGTTCAATATTGGAGTCAAATGCAGTTCACGTGTAAAAGCAAAAATGTTCGCATTTGGTAATACAAATCAAAATTGCGTTTCGCATATGAGGTTGTATGGATTGGGGTTAAAGATGCGAAGGTGATTATGGTTAATATTAATTTCGCATTTGGTGACACAAACAACTCAAATGCGAATGAACTAAAAAAAAAATGACTGGAACATGCGAAGAAAGATGGTGAATGAAGAATGTGAATTTTACAGTAGAATGCGAATTGGGGAAGAAAGCTAAGAATTTCGCATTTTTATTATACAAATTGATTGATTGATTGATTTGTCTTAATTGTTAATTGCGATATATGAAATACTTATCAAGTTAGGGGCAATATATTTTATTTGAGTTATAACCAAAATCAACTAACTTGTCCAATTTAAAACAATAAAAGTATTCAAAAATATTCAAAACCAATAATATTTGACATCCTAAATACCCCAAAATAAAAATCATACCAAGCAATTAAAATATCTTTATAACCAAAACAAATGATCAAAATATATTAAATGTGTCTTATAACCGATAGAAACTCACTTTTCAATTTTTGGAATCAAGAGTGGAGTTTCCTCTGCGGTTGACTTTCTTTTAGCCTTAGTTGAACTTAAATCATATCCAGAATCAACATCATAAATTTCTTGGAGGTTGCGCTTCAAATCACCTGATATTTTGCAAGGACTTGTTGCGGTTGACTTATCAACTGTTAAGGGTGTAAAACTTTCGTCTGTTTGTGAGATCACATCCTAATTTAAAAAAAATGTTTGATTCCTAAAAAAAATAACTAATATAATTAAAAGTTTATAAAAAAAAAATGAAAAACCTTTTGAACAGGCTGTACAACATCATCGGATTCCAAAGCAACTTAATTTAAGGAGACAGATTGAATACTCTAAAAAATAAAATGGAAATATGTTAATCGTTATGTACTTTAACATTAAAGAATTGTAAATTTTCAACAATAAAAAATTACATACCATAAGTTCTATTTTACTTTCCAATTCACAAACAATGGACATATCTTCTGTAACTCTGAGAACTGTGTAGATGTTATTATAGTTGTTGACATTGTATTCTGTAATATCTACAACAAAACCAAACTTGGGGTTTTTCAACACGTTAAGTTGCATTGGAAATAGGGCATCACTGTCTCCGGCCTGTAAGATATATTTTAATAAATTAAAAAAATTAAGTAAATGTTTTCTGATTTTAAAGGTATGAATAATATACCGCATCATGTATCTTTTTCAACTCGTAGGCACTTATATTTAACAACCTCCTTGCTTCCCTATCAAAAAGAGTCAATCCAATGGTTCCAGTACAATCTTGTATGTTAATTGGAATTATATACCTAAAACAAAAAATAATTATGTCATTGTTAGTGTTGTTTTAAGAGTGACAAAATTAATAGAAATAAATATGTCTATACTTTATAACTGACTGAAATTCAGATTTTTTGCATTGTGCATTTGTACACTCGACAACCATAGTTTCTGAAATTCCCTCAGGGTTGGTATACGAATGATTGGTTTTGGGAACAGGGATAATTTTTTTTCCACATTTTTTGCATGCTTCATAATACCATGGTAGATTCTGCCTTATATTAACAATGGAAGCAACTAATAAAAACTTCATTTCCTGTATCATATCAAATGTAAAAATTATTAAAATAAATTATGCAAAAATAAAATGTAAAACATATAAAATAATGCAATATACCTTAATTGGTTCGGTGATCTCACAAATTGTTTTTAATGGAAAATTTCCCTTAAAGTCATCTGTATATGAAGAAGAGTAGCTTTGAAGTGTAGTTATGCTTTTTTCAGTTATACCGAAATTGTCATGACATTTCAACCTGTAATGTTTAATTTAGATTCATGAATATTAGGTTTTGTGTTTTTTTTAAGTTAAAATACATTATAAAAAAATAAAAAACAGTTGGAAACTAACTTATTTTTAAACTCATTTATTTCATAAATGTCAGAATTTATGAACAATTTCGTTACTTCAAAATGACTTTTAGCTTCACCAAGACCTGTAAAAAATGTATATCCAATTATTAAAATTTATATAAAAACAGTAATTATAAACATCTATATATAAAGACTGAATACAAACCATTCCAAATGTTTAGCTTCAAAAACTGCATCACGATAACAACAAAATTAACAGTCGGGTTATTTTTTAGGTATTCTGAAATTTGATATGCTTGACTTCCAAAAATAGTAACCTTCAGATATACAGAACTAAATAAACCATAAAATATTATATTAATATTAATTTGTGATTAATTAAAGATAATAAATAATAAATAAATAATACAATATAATCTCACTCTAGGTTGCTAAGAGTGACTTTTATATAATGCTTGGATGGTACTGGATTTGAAGTTTCAAGAGGCCTAAATGACACGATATGTCCAATAACATCTACACAACAGATACCACAAAAAAATAAAAGTTTATGATTAAATTCGTAATATTTAAATAATAAAATGTATAACCAAAAAAACAAATGATAAAAAATGATTTTATTAATATTTTATGACTAACCAAAGAATGTGTCTTTTGGGCATGTTTGTTCTATGATAGAATTAAAGTCAACAAACATAAATCCATTGACCGGACCCGAGAAATCATCACATTTTTTTAGGATGCTTTTCCAATCCAAAGTTAAGGTCTGTTTATGACCTGTATAACTAAAACCATTAGTAACAGCAGCAATATTGGGTTTTATAACTATATAACTTTCATCTTCCTTTAAAAGATGACGAAATCTGGAGAAATTCTGATTGAAGACACGAGCTTGGTATTGTGTACCCTGTTTAAAAAAAAATTAAAAATTATTATGTTCATGAAACATATCTAATATTGAATGATGAATAAAAAATATATCAAATACAACAAACCTCCTCATCCATGATGATCATTTCAATGGAACAAACTTTATTATTTCTGACAAAGTTCCAAATTTTAAGCACCCGAACCTTGATATGCGATTTTTCATCTATCTGGTCAATGTTATTTAGGTAAACCTTTTTTCCTATTTCCATTTTCTGCAATAAATTTAATCATTATAGAATTGTAAGGAAAATTAGCAACCTTTTAAAATGTACAGAACATCCTAACCAATAAGTAAAACAGAAAAATTATAAATCAACACATGATAATAACAACTGACTTAATGTACTCATAAATTTTTAAATTGAATAATTCATTTTATAATAAAATGGAATACAAACAAAAACAAATAATTCATATGAAATAATGTTTTAGATTGAATAAAAGTTTATATAATAAGATGGAACACAAATATATAATAAACATGAAAACGACAATTATACCGAAAATGCCCCTGCAACATACTAACACTAACAGATAACATAACAATGAGTAAAACAGAAAAATTAAAAATCAACACATGATAATAACAACTGACTTAATGTACTCATAAATTTTAAAATTCTAAATTTTTTTGAGATTGTATTTAGATAAAAACAAACAAATTTTAAAATTTCATACCATAAAAAAAAGTTACTGTGCACATCTGAAAAAGACTATTTTTATTTTTTTTTTAAAGAAAATGAACTTGTAATGTTTATTAGTTTTTCGTATTTTAAACTGAAAAGGTAGAAGAAGTAGACGATTAAGAAGAATTACAAAAAAGAAGAAGAATAGAAATCATACAATGAGAACGTGATAGATACAGATAAATAAGAACATGGAGGAAATAGAAATATTGGTAATTCTGATTTTTGAATACACTAACCTGATATTTAATTCTTGAAGCGTTGCAGAACAACAAAGAATGAAGAAGAATACGTTTGTTGTGGTTTCTATGGAGCAGAATTGTTATGGAACAGAATGGTAAAAACAAAATAACCGTATAAATGATATTTACGTTTGCTGAAAAATACTGTAGATTTTTAGGGATTTAATGATTGCAATATATTGAATTTGCAATCAAAATAAACAAACTTTCAAATTTAATCGTGATTTTCGAATCTGATTATTCATTAACATATTTTTTTTCAAATTATTTCCATAATCTTTATTCATTTAAAATTAATGCATGAATATTTTGAATGCAGTTGACAGCTAAAATTTCCTGATATATTACATCAGTTTGAACTTTTATTCAATTTTCGAATTCAATGGCATTTACGTAAATATAGAAGAAAAAATGAGCAGAAAAACTCTATTTTGGGGGGCTGGGAGAATGCCACGTGACCGAGTTCTACTTATTTATTAGAATTAGGATATTGAGCTTGCCACTAGAAACCAACATAACCAATGCGAACAAGGACGAAAAAGGACAAGAAAAGTAATTTTAGAAAATCATAGAGATCATGCGAACAATCATCACTTTACGGCTGTAAACGAACTTAATGAACACAAATAAGATGTTGTTTGTGTTCGTTCATTAATATTTGACAAACAAATAAATGAATATGAATGAATAAACAAACGAATGTTTTACTATTCATATTCATTCATTTAACAAATTACTTTATTTATGTTCGTTTATTCGTTTATGTTCCTAAACATGTTAAACGAACATAAATAAATGAAGATAAACAAACAAAATTGAATATGTATGAACAAAAATTAACATATAATATGGTAATGTGACCAAACATAAGTGAACATATATATACATAAAGAAACTTATGTTGACAAACATTAATGAACTTAGAAAAAACAAATAAACGAATCCATTTTCCATTTTTGTTTTTTTAACTAACCATACGAGAACTTTTGTTCATGTTAACAAACTTCCCGCCAAACAAATCATGAACGGTTCGTTGAACTTTAGGTTGGTTTATAACTCCATAGATTATCTAGGGTGATTTGGAATGTCACGTAGGCCAAGGAGACCATGTGGGACGAATAATGTCTTCAAATGGAAGACGTTGACCAAACATACAAGTTTTTGAAAGCATTTGGTCGCATGATTTGTAAAACTACACAAACCAATAGCATAAGTTTGTCTATGAAAAACAACTAAAAACAATTTTATAAATAAAGGAACGACTTACTACCCTTATAAAATATTATAACCTTAATTAAACATAAATATAAATTTTAAAACAAGACTTGCCGAGGGATTAGTTGATCCTCGAACTTGAAATTTTAAAGGAATTTAACGGACGATTTAAAAAGTACAAAGGCTTCTTTGGATTAAATACATATGTTCTGGGGCCCAAGTGCAACATGCCCATAGATTTAGAATAACAGTCGACACTTCTGGACCCACACTTGCTTACACGGTGACGCAATTGCATCCTGCATGAAACTCTCGGTTTCCGTGGAAAATGTGGACTGCTGTTTATAACCGACTCTGTGTATTGTATATAAATATAGATTCATCGATTGTTGGATACGAAAACCTTCACAGTTAAGCAACAATCACTTTATAATAAACGATCTCTTCTCTCTTTGAATCTTCCATCTTGATCATGGCCGAAAACGCTATTACAGTTTACAATCAACCAGAGGTTCGTGTTTTCTAATGTTTAATTGTAGTTCATGCTATTTTGTATTTATTTTTAAATGAATTGTTTTAGCATGTATGTTTAATTTGGGGCTTTGATTCCATTTCGATTCATTTGTTAAAAAGATAGAATTCGTTGCTTAAATGAAGGAACATGATTAAATGAAATTAAGTGTTAGTAACATAAAAAAAAAAATCTGTATGAGAAATTGTTCGCATTCTTTTGATCCTTCCAAAATTTAGGATAATTCAACGTAATTAAAGGCATATGTGGTTTTCGTGATGCTAAATTTATGAACTTATAAATCGACTAAAATAAATACACTTTTCTATCTTCTAATATTCTACACCATTATTGATGCTACATATTTACACATAATTACTACAAAGCTAAACAAAAGATTACATTAGAGACTCTTGTAGGTGATATTGTGTATTCACTACGCTTTTATAATATGGTTTATATAATTATATTAATGATTGATGCCTAAAATCTAGCGAAGTTGTTCATGATATATATTTGCAAACCAATTGTGTACTATTTGATGGAAAATACCTTTCATTGATTTGTTGAATTATGTTCTTGAGTGTTGGAAACATGTTTCTTGATACCAACAAGTCACGAACACTTAATATGATCTCTTCTTTTTGTTACGAAAGGCTCAAACCGAACAAGAGAAGTTAAAATACCTAACTTTCGTCCAAGAAGCAGCAAAGCATGCAGCTCCATACGCATCAAAAGCCTATGATTACGCTAAAGAAAACAGCGGTTCACTCAAACCAGGCGTAGAGGCAATAGAAGGCACTCTCAAAACCGTTATTAGCCCTGCATGCGATACATTCCATAACGTCCCTGGTGAAGTACTCAAGTTTGTTGATCGAAAGGTAATCATCATCTTCTCCTTCTCTTTTCCTCCAAATATCATTACATCAATCTTGTTAATATATCACCAAAAAGATTTGAAATTTATAAACATGGTTACAGGTTGATGAGTCTGTTGCAAAAGCCATGTCTACCAATGTCGCGAAGGACATCAAGAACCATGGAGTTGTCGAAACTGCATCTGGGCTTGCAAAATCTGCGTACACGAAGCTAGAGCCGAGTGCAAAAGAGCTGTTGGTGAAATATGAACCAGTTGCAGAGCAACAAGCAGCTTCAGCTTGGCATTCTCTTAATAAAATGCCATTGTTTCGTAGTGTGGCTAAGGTGGTTATACCAGCAGCTGCGTTCTTGTCTGAAAAGTACAATGAGACTGTTCAGCAAACAGCGGAGGACGGATACCAGGTTTCTTCATATCTGCCGTTGGTGCCTACTGAGAAGATTGCTAAGGTGTTCAAGTCTCCGGAGCAAGAAGCAGAATTTGAACCAGAACCAGTTGTTCATGGTGGCGAAGAAGGAGCTGTGGTGGCGCATTGATTATAACGTTATTATTGGTTGTGGTTTATTTGGCAATATTTCTTGTTTTCTGTCAAGTTTACCTGAAATGAGATACACGATCGAGTGATGGTTGACAATTTTAATGTAGGTTTTGAATGTAATTTGGGTTGTTATTATTATTATTATTATTATTATTATTATTATTATTATTATTATTATTATTATTATTACTATTACTATCGTATCTACATGTGGGATAATATTTTGATAAATCACTGCAGAAATAAAGTCATTTTTTTCCGGCACACGCACACGTACTACTTGCACGTTCCTTCGAATTATTTTTTTTTCAATAAAATTAGGAGGAAACAAAGTTCGTAGAAAAGTACCTACCGGAAAAGAATTTTAAGAGATTTTCCTAGGAAACTTTCGAAAAATTTCCGAGGAGGTTCTTTTGGAGCAGCAGACACGGAAATTTCTACTATAGTTGCACCTTATATAATAAGGAATTGCATGTAGTTAGTTGCGCCTTAATAAGGAATTGCATACATCTTTTTTTGTGGGTGCACTTTAATAAAAAGAAGAGAAAACTTGACGGGCCCTATCGTTTGGTGTTACTTGTATGCTTTGTTGTTAGAAAGAATTTTTAATTCAGATCATCCTCATAACTTTAATTTTTTACCCGCCTAATTCTTTACTTAACTTTCCATCTGATTTAGGGTTAAGAACACCTCATATGAGTGACATGCTGGGGGCATTTTTGTCATTTCATAATTCAACGGACTTAAAACTACTTCGTCTTTCTTCTTTTTTCAATCGATGCTTCCACTTCTCTTCTACTCAATTTCTCTTGCATCGTGAAAGATTGAAGATCCATAAAATTGATTATGGCGAAATGCAATTGTGGAGCTGTAGGGATTATACAAACTTCAGGGACAAAGAGAAACCATGGTATTCCATTTTATACATGCCCTTTATAGGTATCGAGTTATCAATTTTTTTTTTTTGGTAATTTTCTATTTTAACCCTACTTAGTGCTAATTGAGGCTATTGAAAACTTCAGGGCCCAAGAAGTGGATTTATTTCGTGGGTAGATGAAGAAAATCATAAGCATGAGGCTGAAAGCCAAAATCTTGAGCTTGAAATCCGTAATGAAGAACTTCAAATCCAAACTCGTGACCTTGAAATCCAGAATGAAGAACTTCAAATCCAAAATCGGAACTTCAAAATGTGGTTAATTGTTAGTTGGGTTTTGTTTTTTGGGATAATTGTTTACAAGTTGTAGTATTAGGTATATCAATAGTGGTTTTTGGTTGAAGATCATCTAATGCAAAGGTAATATTAGCATCTTTGTATTGTTGCATTTTAATGAAAGGGTATATTTTGGTACACTTAATAGTTGCACTTTGTTGTCTTACAATGGATTATTACCATCTTGTGTTGCTGTAATTGGGAGAGAAAGGGTAAATATTTGGTATATTCATAGTTGCACTGCAAATGGTATCTTTTAGTACTTTTCATTCAACATATGACCAATAAACATGCCAAATGAAATGAACAAAAACAAATGTTAAAGTACCAATAATCCATCCATTTGTTAACATTAAAACAAAAGCATTACATTAGAGTTTAACCAAAAAAAATGTCAAAGTACCAACATTGATTGTTTTGGTGATACTAAACACAAAACAATTTAACCAAAATACAAACATCACTTGACATAAGAGTTTAACCAAAACAAAAAAATCACATGACATAAGAGTTTATCCAAAATAAAAGCATCACATGACATAAGAGTTTATAGCGAAGCCGTCTCTTTTCCTTTCTTCTTCTCTTTTCCTTTCTCCTTTTCTTTTCCTTTCTCCTTATTCTTTTTTCCCTTTTTCTTCTTAGATGCACCACTAACAGTTGGTAACTGCCATTTGCAAGTCCTGGCATTGTGTCATTTGTTATTACATTTGGTACATGTAACCGTTTTTTGTGCTCTAAAAACTGTATTCCCTTTGATCATATCCTCTTTTTCTGAAGTTGACTTCCTTCTTTTCTTTTTTGGTCTCCCAATTGGGACATGATGTTTTGGAGGCAACAAAGTAGTTGGACAAGGTGACTTCATCCACATTCTCCTACCATTTATTGGATCCACTTTGAATGAGTACATATTCCTCCAGGTTGATAGCAATAACATTCATGAACAAAGGTTTATGGAATACCAATTGCAACATTATTTCTCCTCATCTCCCAAATTGTAGATACAAAATGTTTGCATGGCATTCCAGTTATTTCTTACTTCTTGCATGAACAAGTTCATTGATTCACATTCACTAAACACTGGTCTTGCCAAGGTCCATTTACTTGGTACTTCCCGTTTCCACAAAATGATGTTATATACGTATCTGCCTCATCTTTGATCTTTTGCAATATCTTCGTAGCTGTTCGAGTCAAAGTGTCTGTTGCTTTGTCAAATTTTTTGTCAACATTCAACATCCTCTTCATGATGTACTCCCTGATAAACTCTAAGCAATTGATAATTGGTGCATCACGTCCTTCTAGTATTTTCCTTTAAAAAAGGACTAGCATATGTTGTTTATCATAACATTAGAATGTGCTCTCCCTATTAATTAATAGAATATATGTAAAAATGGTTAGAAAACATTAGAATATATAGCAATGGTTATCAAACATTAAAATATATAACATGCTCAAACCTATAAAGTGAAAACATGCCTAATGTTGTGGTGATATTTGTTTAAGCCACTCATAACATTCTTGGTTAAGTTTTCCGACTTCTACAAAGGCACACGTACACGCGTCTGAAGGTGGAAGTACCGATTGAGAAAAAGAAGGAACGAGAAGTAGTTTTAAGTCCGTTAAATAATGAAAGGACAAAAATGCCCCTAGCATGCCACTCATGTGAGGTGTTCCTAACCCCAAATCAGACGGAAAGTTAAGTAAAGGACTAGGCGGGTAACAAATTAAGGTTATGGGGATGATCCGAGTTAAAAATTCTTTCCAAGGTATCGAGTTATCTATTATTAAATAATATTTATTAACCACATTTACTCCTTAAACTTGTTAAACTGTATAAACTCAGTCCTTATGATTGGTTACTCTAGGTTAGCCCGAGAAAATGACTTAATAGGGTAATATATTTATCATTTTGCATTTAGTCCTTATTATTTTTGTGCACATTTAGTCATTAATATTTTTTGTTTCAAAATAAGTCTTTTTTGTTTTTGTATTCATTCAATACTTATGAATGATTTTTTTTAGGTTTTTTTCATGACATCTTATGTGGGACAATTATTGATGAAGTGTTTTGAGTTGTTGATGTTTATATCCATCGCTGTCGATTGATTTGTTGCATAGGTCTTGTGGCTTAGGTCTTGCGTTCTGAACGTCAGAACTTCCTTACACGATATCAGATTTTAATGATCTTTGTATCCACGTGTTTGTTTTTTAAGTCTACTACAACTTTTATTAAGATTACTCTCATTAAAATGTAATGTATTTTTACTTACGGTTTCATAAAAAAAAACATCCATACATACATTTATAAAAAACATATAGATATAAAGATCGTCAATAAAAAATATATTACTTTTAACGGTAGTAATATAAAGAAAATTGTAGTAGACTAAAATACGAACGTATGGATATAAATATCGTTAAAATCTGAGATTGTACAAATCGAAAATTACATTATCCTTTTAAGTCATTATATATTTTTTATAATTCATCAAATGTTCTTTTTTATTATTCTTTGAAACGGTTAAAAGAAGTTGTTATCCATTATGTTTTATTTTTGTTGACGAAATATGCTTTAGATGAATTTATTTTTGATTTTATATTTTAGCACAAAAAATGTTTTTGAATAGAAAAGTTGAAGAAGGCAGTTAATTTTTTACTTTAGATAATAGGATCAAATTATTAATTTTCTAAATTAATAAGACTTTTTTATAGATTTTTTCAAAATTTGTATTAAATTTATAAACGTGTATATATATATATATATATATATATATATATATATATATATATATATATATATATATATATATATATATATATATATATATATATATGTTTATGTATTTTTAAAATTTTGTATATAGTTATTTATGTTTCTTATGTATTTTAAATATATAAATATATATTTTTACGTGTTTATATAAATTTTTAACTACGTAACCAATATGAATTAACACGACGAAATTAAAAAACTTTACGCAATTAATAATAGGTAACACGATACTAATTTTGCTGCCGATTATACATAAGTTGTATTATTATATTGACGACAAGGATGACAATTGTATGCAAAAATTATCATTCAATGATAGCAAAATCATACAAAATGTGAAATAAAATGAAACTGTGTTATGGGATTTACTAATGATGATTAAAAATTTTATCAGAAACCAAAAGTTCTTTAACAAAATAAAATTAATAAAGATATTCTTAAAGTTTGTCCATCTACAAAAAAAAAAAAAAAAAAAAAAAAGATTTGATGGTTAAAGATCGTCTTTGAAAAAATGTTTGTTTTGAAATACTGGATGCTTTTCTTCTTCATTTACAAGGTTTAACAGTTAACTTCCGTTAAAACTTCAAGTAAAAAAATAAAATAAAATATATACCAAAATACTTATAAACAATTAAAAATTACTTTAAAAATACATATAAATAAGAAAAATGATGTTTATACATGAAAAATACATAAAATTTTGTAAAAACTGTATTAAAACATTAAAAATACATAAATACATCAAAATATATCAAAATAGATAAAAATATGTAAAAATACTTAAAAAAACACATAAATACTTAAAAAAAAAAATATATTTATATATTTAATATACATTAAAAAAAGTGTAAACTATATAAACGACTTACAAAACCTAATAAATACGTAAGATCATATATAGAAAATCATAAAAGTGCTTAAAAAATACATATAAATACATAAAAATATGTTTGTACATTATGAATTTTTTTTGAGAAAATCTATAAAAAAGGTCTCATTATTTTTTGAAAATTAATTATTTGATCGCATTACTTGCTGAACAAATCAAAATTTGCTAATGTAAAAAAATTTATTAATTTCTTGGGCTTTACTACTCATTTTTTTGGGACGTAATCATATATTTTCCCAAAATAATAAGATTCTTCTATAGATTTCTCTTTATTAAATTATATTTTATTCAATTAAAAATATCAAAACAAATCAAAGTGTGGTATAACACCCACTAGTTTTTTGAGGCATAGTTTGGTATGACACCACCCGTATGTATTGAAAAAATGAAATGACGCGTACGTGACAACAAATTTAGTATTGCGATCGT